>NC_142943.1:1449452-1796952 GCF_046866305.1 Octopus bimaculoides
AATCTAATTTGGCAGAGTTTCTACAGCTGGATGCCCTTTCTAACGCCAACCACTCAGAGAGTGTAGTGGGTGCTTTTACGTGTCACCCGCACGAAAACGGCCACGCTCGAAATGGTGTCTTTTATGTGCCACCCGCACAAGCCAGTCCAGGGGCACTGGCAACGATCTCACTCGAAAATCCTACGGGAGCCAGTCAGGCGGTACTGGCAACGGCCACGCTCAAAATGGTGCATCTCATGTGCCACCCGCACAAGAGCCAGTCCAGGGGCACTGGCAACGATCTTACTTGGCTTGCCGGGTCTTCTCACGCACAGCACATTTCCAAAGGTCTCGGTCAGTAGTCATCGCCTCGGTGAGGCCCAATGTACGAAGGTCTTGCCTCACCACCTCAGCCCAGGTCTTCCTGGGCCTACCTCTTCCACGGGTTCCCTCAACTGTTAGGGTGTGGCACTTTTTCACGCAGCTATCCTCCTCCATTCTCACCACATGTCCATACCAGCGCAATCGTCTCTCTTGCACACCACAACTGATGCTTCTAATGTTCAGCTTTTCTCTCAAGATACTTACACTCTGACGGGTATTCACATTTACATTACACATCCAACGGAGCATACTGGCTTCATTCCTTGCGAGCTTACGTATGTCCTCAGCAGTTACAGCCCATGTTTCACTGCCATGTAGCATGGCTGTTCGTACGCATGCGTCATACAGTCTGCCTTTTACTCTGAGTGAGAGTCCCTTTGTCGCCAGCAGGGGTAGGAGCTCTCTAAACTTTGCCCAGACTATTCTTATTCTAGCAGCTACACTTTCAGCGCACCCACCCCCACTACTAACTTGGTCGCCCAGATAGCGGAAGCTATCGACTACCTCTAGTTTTTCTCCCTGGAATGAGATAGAAGTTGTTTCCTGTTTGTTTACAGTGTTTATTGCACCTGAACATCTGCCACAAACAAAAACTAACTTGCTAGTTAACCTGCCTTTGATGTTGCTGCACCTCTTATGTGTCCATAGCTTGCACCGGGTACATCTTATAGAGTTACTACCTACTCCTTTTCTACATACTGAGCAGGGCCATCTACATGAAGGGGTTTGTGTTTTATCTACCTTCTTACTTATTAGGATTTTGGTTTTAGCTGGGTTGACTCTAAGGCCCTTCAATTCTAGACCTTGCTTCCACACCTGAAATTTCTCCTCTAGTTCTTATAGTGACTCCGCAATTAGGGCAAGGTCATCAGCATAGAGGAGCTCCCAGGGGCAACCTGTCTTGAACTCCTCTGTGATTGCCTGGAGGACTATGATAAATAAGAGGGGGCTGAGGAGGGAACCTTGGTGGACCCCTACCTCTACCCGGAATTCATTGCTGTACTCATTTCCAACCCTCACCTTACTGGCAGCATCTCTGTACATGGCTCGCACAGCTCTCACTAACCATTCTTCTATCCCAAGTTTCCTCATTGACCACCAGATAAGGGATCGGGGGACCCTGTCAAAGGCTTTCTCCATGTCAACAAAAGCCAGGTACAGAGGTTTATCCTTAGCTAGGTATTTCTCCTGCAGCTGTCTCACTAGAAATAAGGCATCAGTAGTGCTTTTACCTGGCACGAACCCAAACTGCATCTCATCTAAATTGATTCGCTCCCTAATTAGTTGGGCTATGACCCTCTCTGTAGCTTTCATAACCTGATCTAACAGCTTGATGCCTCTGTAATTATTTGTATCTAAAGCGTCACCTTTACCTTTGTAGGAGTTGACTATGATGCTACTACACCAGTCATTGGGTATGACTCCTTCGTGTATCACCTGGTTCGTAATACGGGTGACTAGGCTATAGCTAACACTGCCAGATATTTTGAGCATTTCTGCAGTGATTCCTGATGGGCAGGGGGCTTTCCCGATCTTCATACTCTTAATTGCTTTATCTACCCCGGTACTATCAACTCGGATAGCTGGTCCCTCTATTGGGTCGACATACGGCAGGCTCTCTTCCTCCCATTCATTCTCTTGTTCCACTGAAATATTTTCTTATATGAAGTGTATATTGCTATCAAAACTATTGTTTGTTTGTTTGTTTTTTATCGCACCTGCTATCAAAAGAATTCTTTGAAAATTCATTAACTTGATTGATGGTGATTAAAGACATTCTAGACAAGACATTTATTCATATGCATCTTTTGCCAAGGACAATCACTAACCATACATAATTAATATTGCATTGAATTGAAAATATTTCTATTATTGGCTCTTAAAAAGTAATTAATTATGAGAGTAATTAGCGACATATTCACAAATAAAAATAAATATATTACACACACACACACACGTGTGTGTGTATACATATAAATATCTATCTATCTCTCTGTCTTTATATATGTCTGTATATATATATATATATATATATGTATATATACATATATATATGTGTGTGTGTGTGTGTGTGTGTGTGTGCGCGTTTGTGTGCATGTGTGTGTATAAATATATGTTTGTATGTGCGTATGTTTGTATAAAGCATCTCAAATTAGATATCATTTCGGAGTTCTAGTCCTCATTACCAGAATCATTCTCTGAGGCAATGGAATTGGTCGGATAGGAAATTATATCATTTTCGTCTCCTGTTTAATTGGCACTGGTAAAATCTATGTTTGGAAATGGATGTTGTCGGAATTCTGCCATATTCCTTTCCAAAATTTGTGCAACAATTGTTGTCTTCCAGTAAAATTGTCTTCCACAGGAATAGACCGTGATGTCATGAGTGTAATTTTCCTATATTTAGTTGGAACTTTCTTCTGACTCTTGTAATGAGTATAAAAGAAATAAATAGTTTGTTTTAAAAGGTGAGCTATAAAGATAATAAGAAATAAAAATTAGATTTTAGGCAAAGATTGAGAGTTAAGATAGTTGGTTTTTCATTTCAGAGATATATATTATGGAAATGGTTTTACAATGATGAACTATGCAACAAATAGATAGAAGAACTGATATCGGAATGGTTAGATTCATGAGAAATTATTGAAGATATAGGAAAAATTAAAGTCTTGAGTGAAAAACTGCAAGAAAGATATAAAAATTTCAAATATTTATTCTAATTTTCGGTGAATTAGTTTATGCCAGGAGGGAAAATAGATGCAAATTTAGAATGATAATAAACTGTTATTTTATCTATCTTCTCTGCCAATTTCTAACTTTTTGTCTGTTGCTGACTAATAAGTCTGTTGTTGTGTATTGTAGAATTCTAGATAAGAGGGAAATGAAGGGGAAAGCGTAATATAGAGGCAATAATGGACGGCAGAAGACAGACCATGGGAAGAGGAGGAACTTGGCAGTGGTGGTGGTGGCGGCGGCGGCGGTGGTGGTGGTGGTAGTGGTGGTGGTGGTGGTGGTGGTGTGTTGTTGATGATGATCTTGTGGCTATCGTGGTGGTGGTGGTGGTGGGGGATCTCATTGCTTCTGAATCAGAAACGTGTGTTTGCTGTTGTATTTCAGCCCTGATCAAGTAGATACATGATCAGAGGCATTCCAGCCATGACCATCTGTTTAGCAGACACAGTGTATCTAGGACTACAATGTCTATTGTGACTTTCTCCTCTTTTCTTAAAACTTTAGGATGTTTTCTTTTGAGGGAGATATAACTACTGTTGATTAACCAAAGAGATGTTCCGTCATTGGCTAAGTACAAATTAGTTGAACTAATTAAGGCAAAACCAATTAGTTTAGTTAAATTAATTCATTTAACAAGTAATATTAGCTTTGAATTTTTGAACTTTGAGAATGGGAGAGAGATGAATATAATTCTGAGAAGAAAAAATAATTTTCACAATTTTACTCCATTAAATTCAGATCACAATTCTAAGGTTGTGAGTTCCATTCCCAGCAATGTGTTGTGGCCTTGAGCAAGACACTCTATTTCACTTTGCTCCAGTCCATTCAGATGGCAAAAAATGAGTTGTACCTGTATTTCAAAGGGACCAGCCTTGTCACATTCTGTGTCACACTGAATCTCCCTGAGAATTGCATTAAGGGTACACATTGGCAACCTGTGCTTCCTGCATCCCTTTCATTCACAGCCTGTCTTTCTGCAGTAACCTACCAATTAAATTCTTTGTATTTATCAATAAAAACCAAACTGGTTACAGATAATAATATGATGAAATAATTTTTATGCTTAGGGGAGACAGGAGTGTTGCGAACTGAAGTTTCTCATCACAGCTCCAGCTACAAGTGGATAAAATTCTTTACTTTCCATCTGAAATCATCATAGTAGCTATTTCTCCATTACCAAATTAAATATTAATTAGTTATATTTCATGATTAATAATATTACTTTGATATTAGAAAACAGGAAAAGGAAAAACAATAGAAAGCATTATATAACTATGATATTAAATTGATATTAAGTAGGATATAGAATTGTCATTAAGTTGATTTTATTTCAATAGAAAAAGAAATGTTGATATGTTAAAAAAAAATCTAAAAAGAAAATGATGAAAATTAATGAATATTGAATAACAGTTTCCAAGATATGTAAATGAATGAGAAAAATTTCATTGTAATTATTTATTCAAGATAACAACAGTTTTCAGAAACCATGGCATTTTTCTAAAATGAATTGGCAGAACAAAGATATTAGTTTTTGTATAACTTGGTTTTCTTTATAATTCTGTTGCATTCTTTGATAATTGACGGAGACTTCTGCTGTCCATTAGCTGTCATTTGATAATGGTTTTGATTTTCTTTACAATATATCATTTTTCTGTAAAGCTATTTATACTTCACAAGAGTGCAGTTAAGCCATCATTTCTCAAACTACTTTCCAGATTTCAAAACTTACTTCATATTATTTACAAGTTATTCTGTCTGGAAAACCTTGTGGAACCACTTTCAGTGTTTGTAATATCGAATACAGAATATAAAATGTCTTTCATTTAATCAGGAAAAAAGATATCCAAATATTGACCTTTAATTACATTCAAAATTTCCTTTTTTTTCTTTTTCATGGAATTTAAAGTGTTCAGAAATTAGTCATCCAATTAGAATGGAATCAACCAAAACAAAACAAAAGAAGAAAATATTCTTCAAGATTATTTGTTATCAAAACTATAAAATCTCAACCTTCAATTAGACATTAATAGATTTCTGGTAAGAACATATTTATATACATATATATATATATATACATACATGCATATATACATATACATACATACATATATACATACATACATACATATATACATACATATATACATATATATATATATACATACATGCATACACACACACACACACACACACACACATATATATATGTGTGTGTGTGTGTGTGTATATATGCCAGTTTCATCATGTGTATTTACTCTTTATTCATTTTATCATAAAATGAAAATTTTTAGGTTTTGGTTAATGAAAGTTTGCAAGTTGATTGTTACATTTATTGAGAATATTTTACAGATATTTACAATTCAAAATGGCCACCGTTTGATTTCACCACAGCACTTTATTCTTTACACTCGCCATTTTCAATGCTTTAACTCGTTCATATTTTGTTTGAGCTGCCATGTTCAATTAAGGGAAAACAATACAGCAAAAGGATGTTAGGAAGCCTTATCCATTTGCATCCATTTTTGCAAATATGAATGTTTCAATTTATGTTTGAATAATGGGTAAATCATTATGTTTAATTAATGGATAAATGTACATGCCATAACTGGTGTATATATATATATATATCATCATCATCATCATCGTTTAACGTCTGCTTTCCATGCTAGCATGGGTTGGACGATTTGACTGAGGACTGGCAAGACAGAAGGCTGCACCAGGCTCCAATCTGATCTGGCAGAGTTTCTACAGCTGGATGCCCTTCCTAACGTCAACTACTCTGAGAGTGTAGTAGGGTTTTTTTTATGTGCCACCGGCACGAGGGCCAGTCACAGGGTACTGGCAACGGCCATGCTCAAAATGGTGTTATTTACGTGCCCCCCCCCCCCGACACACACACACACATATATATATATATACATATAGATAGATAGATAGATAGATAGATAGATAGATAGATAGATAGATAGATACAGATATGCATGGCACAATCAGTCATTGAATGACAGGAATATCATAAGAGGCACCTGTCTCTCATGTCAGTTCACATTATTTAGCCCCAGGTCACTCCTGTTCCAGCAGCCATATGATCATGAACATTCCACCCATGACCAATCCATGTTTTACTCAGAGATATGTTTTCCAGGATTTCATTTATTCATTTCCTCTCATTAATATAAGAGTGTAGTGTTAATGGGAGTTCATTGTTATTTCTAGCAAAACAAATGATCCTATAAGCGTGACTTTGTAAGCTCATATTAAACACTGATATAGAATCCTTCCCTGAAGTCAGCAGCGTTTGGTGTGTTACTAACATTTCACCAAAATAAAAGACCGATATCAGTAATAAAGTTCTTTTGGATTAGATTTCCGGAGCTGAAGAATTATAAAATTTGTTTAGTAGAGTTACAACGAAGACATCTGGTAGTATTTCCAGGTAGTGATATCTTAATTTAGTATTCTTAGGTTAATGGAATTGATGTAAATTTTACAAAACTAGTTTGATATCTTTCCATTATCCATTCCACGAACATTTACTGCTTAACTCTTCTGATTCAGCTCCAGGAAAAGCTAACAAGTTTCACCAATTTTATAACACTCCATAATTTCTAGCAAATTAGTCTTCATAATATTTGACAGAGGCAACAATGGAATTGATAAGCCAAGAAATTGTTGCTTCTCAATGAGACAGCTATTAGACATTCAGAAGAGTAATCCTCAACAGCAACAACAATAATAATAATTATTGATAGTGACACTACCAAAGAGAAATATTTATCTTCCACTTAAAAGTGGATGTTGTGTTAGGACAAAGGATACTGTGCTGTTTACCCTGAGAGAATCTCTCATATGTACTCCAGTGCACATGAGCACTCTTGTTTATATTGATAACCATCCACTGTGGCTGCTGGAACTGCCAGATCACATCAGTTTGCTCTTTCTATTATTATTATTATTATTATTATTGTTGTTGTTGTTGTTGTTGTTGTTTTGGTTTGTCTCAGGTTTGGTCTTATTTAACTTTTTAGCATTCAGGTTACTCTATCAAATGCAATGCTCATTTACTCGCATTGTTTTGAATTCATTCAGCTTTATATTATAGCTTAAATATTTCAACGATGTGACTGCTTAGTTTTTGAATGACATTGTAGGGTAGATGTGAGAGGCCAGATCAGGCTGGCTTGAACATAAAACAGGCAAAATATTTGGCGGGATATAGTTGGAAATAATATATTTCTAAATCTCTCAGAGAGATTTATGCAGTAACAGCACGATAAAGTGTTACCATATTGTCAACTTAATGTGACAGTCTTATAAACAGGAAGAATGTTACTGTTATTTAGCCTTAGGACATGTGTCAAGTCCAACAGGAACTGGTGTTTCCTAGGGCTAAATAACAGTAGCATTCTTCCCTTTCATGGGACTGTCACATTAAGTTGACAACATGCTATCACTGGATATACTTGGTTTAAATGCCAAAGGGTTAATACTAGCCATTGTATTTTTTTTGACTAAACACTGAAGTGGTGAATTAACATAATTATAGAATGTTAGAGCAAGCAAATATGTCGTCTTGACAGTAATTTGCTGAAATGCCAGAATGTTTTATAAAGGTTTTCTGTAATTCATTGATCCTATCAAATGGATCATATTCCAAATACAAGGCTATGCTGAAGGTTGCTACATCGTCCTGCGCTGAGTACAGGGGTGCAGTGTGGGACATACAACTCAGACTACACTTTGATTATGTGTTATATTTCACAGCACACACACACACACACACACACACACACACACACACACACACACACACACACACACACACGCACACACACACATAAACACACACACGAGTGGGTGCTGAAAAGTTCCTGACTTTCAGGGTATCATGAAAGGCCTGGCTGGAGGCCCAACCTTCCAAAGTCCTTTCACAGAGCTTCAAAGAAACTGAAGGACTTCTACAATAAGTGAGCGAATCTGAGAGGTTGAATAAAATCATAATTAACTGATCTTTCTCTATTTTCTTTTACCTAAAGCCAAGGTACATATACTTATATATATACACGTATATATATATATATATATACACGTATATATATATATATATATATATATATATATATATATATATATATATATAGAGAGAGAGAGAGAGAGAGAGAGAGACAGACAGACAGATAGATAGATAGATCGATAGATAGATAGACAGACAGACAGACAGACAGGTAGATAGATAGATAGATAGATAGATATAGATATATATATACACATACATATACACACATATATGTATATGCATGTACGTGTATGTCTGGATTTTTACTGGAAATTGTAACTATGTCTATATGTGATTGTTGTTGTCATTGTTACCCTTATCAGGATTATCAATCACCACCACCATCACCACCATCACCACCATCACCACCATCATCATTGACAAGAACAAAAGTGTGAGCTGGCATTAGATACCTGGTGGTATTTAGTCTCCTACCCATTGAGCTTCGAAATTTAAATACAATATTTTATTTGTTTTCTTTTAGTCTAAGTCTTCCATTTGTTTTGTTGTCTTTTTTAATCTCTCTTTTCTTTTATTCATTTTTATCTCAGATGTTTACAGCATTTAAAAACTTCCATTTGATAAAACCATTTCTCATTCTCTCCTCCTCCTCCTCTTCTAACAATAAACAACAACAAACAACACACACACACACATATCCTGTAAGGTTTCTTTATTAATTGCCTATTGTTGATTCATTCTAATTTCATGGTTTTTCTCTCAATTTCCAGTAATTTCCTTTTATAGACATTAAATCACAAGATTTAACACACTATAAACTTCACTTTTTACCAATTTCACAAATCCATTCTCTCATCTCTTTTATTCTTTTGTTTCCTATTTATTTACCATATTCTTCTTTTGCTCCTGTCTTCAGCTCTTTTCTAGATTTTATAGTTTTCCCCGTTTTTATTCTTTAAGCCTTTATTCTCTTGTTTGCTGCTTATTGTTATTTTTACATTACTAAACGAGAGTCTAATTTCCATAAATGCTAATTACAATATTCAAGATATTTTTGCTTACTAGAAATTCTATGAGAAATTCCATTTTTTTTTAATTTGTTTCCTGTGTTCTCTTCTTTTTCATTTTTTCCCCCATTGAATTTCTAATGTTGGTGTATGTGAAGAGTTTCAGAAATTTTGTTAAAAACTGGAACACATGATTTCACAGTTGATTGGGTTTTCTTAATATCAATAATTCAACTGTGAAGCATTAGTAGTGCTTATATTTAGCTCAGCAAATTATAACAATAAAATAATGGGTCTTGCCTAAGACTACCATAGAATATTTTGAATGGAAGTTCAAATTTGTCATTGTTACTGGTTCCTTATTCTGATCTCTATTTTCAGGTGATTTAAATCTTTAACCTGTTATTTCCCTATTGTCATCATCATTACTTCTGTATCAAGTGTTTGTTTTACAGTCATTCCTCTCTGAAGAAGTTCCCTTCTACAGATTCCATTCCATCTTTAAGTATCAATTTCTAACATAAAGATGGTAATTTTCTTCAGCTTTCCTCCAATCCACCATCATTAACTCCAAACCCATCTCTTCACCAAAGACACTATCAATTCACGAATTCCTCTAATATCCCTTTAGTTCCCCCAGATTATATTCCAATCTCTTCTTCATCCAACAGAAATCCTGCTGAGACAAAATACATCACAATATTTACTGCAATTCCTTGCATTCAAAGTTCAAATCCCGTCCATTTTAACTCCTCACCCCTAGCTTAACATCCCCACCCAATCCCGCTGTAGGATACCTTAAGCACCCTGGGCAAATGTCTAATACTATACACCTGGCCTCAACAATTGCTTTGCCAGTATATATATATATATATATATATATATATATATATATATATATATACATATATATGATTGACCGTTGACTGAACACTATTCAATTTTTTTTCTCCGTGTTTTTCTCCTTGTCTCCGTATTCTTTCTGTTGAAGAGCGTAGCTCGAAACGTCAAAGACTTTCCGTATTCCCGAGCGTCATACTAATATATACTTTTGTTATTTACACCACCTGTCCTCGTCTGTTGTTATTATTTGTATATTCTCCCATATATATATACATATATACATATATACATATACATACATATATATATATATATATATATATATATATATATATATATATATATATATATATATATATATATATATATATATATACATATATATATATATATATATATATATATATATATATACATATATATATATATATATATATATATATATATATATATATATATACCATCATCTTCCTTTAACACCTGTCGCCCCTGCTGGCATGGGCTGGACAGATCATCATGACTATGTCAAGCTCCATTGTCTCCTTTGTCATACCTTCTATGGTTGGATTCTATTCTGCAGAGTGTACTGGGTGCCTTTTGGGGGTACCAGCTCTGGTGAAGTCACAAAGTAAAAAAGTCATGAAAGTGAAAAAGCTCCTGGGAAAAGGGGCTGGGGAAGTAGGAGGAGGGAATAAGTGACAGATGAGAAAGGGTCCACTGTAACAATATAAATCAACTGTAGTTTTCCTTTTAAAGAGAAATAGTTCCAACCGACCTAGTTTCGGTCGGAATTCTATCGGAATATTATGATCCCACAGTAGTTCTTAATGTTTATAGCTTATGTCTATATGTTGGCTTAAGCTTGGAAAGAAAAAAAAAATATATATTTATCGAAAGAAGACTCTTGAGAGAGAAACAGAAGAGAGTTGCAATGAACTGGCATTTAATTGGACTTCTTTAATTGTGTGTTTGTTTATGTTGGCTTCGATGATTCTGTATTGCATATTTCCCTCAAACCTCCAAAGCTGTTTGAAAAAGGAAAACACTTTATAGTCATGCCAACTTAGGAGCTAATTGTTCTATACATAATCAATATATTGAAGTAGTAGAAAATCCTTACCATTTTGTTTGTTTATTTGTTTGTTATTTTGTTATTCCATTATCATAGTGTGTTGATTCTGTTTTCATTTCCAACTAAGTTATCATTTCTTAGAATTATATTCCTTTCTTCAGCAATGGCAAATTTCCAAAAAATATTCCTACACCATTCACTACAAAGTTGGCAAACCCAGTCAAACATAAATTTGAGTAGTTTTTCAAGCTGTACATCTCTAGCTTTTATTTTAGTTAACTAATATTGATATTTACAAGGATAAGTTTAAATCAAATTTTGAATTCTTTAGATGGCGGAAATTTTCTCATAAATTTGGAAAAAGATAAAAGAATAAATATAACTTTGAATTTTGTTTATTGGTTCACTGGAACCTAAATAAATTGGCTTCACATTGGAATTTTCATAAAAGTTTCAATAAAATCAAGTCTAAAATTATCTTACACAGAGAATATTGTACAAGCCTCTAGTAATTCTGTTAATTATATATTCCTTCCATTATTTCGTAGAGAATGGACAATTTGTTAATCAAATTTGTAAATCTGCTGCATTTAAATCATCCTTTAACCCTTTCACTTACAATAATGTTGGCACCAGACAAAATATGTGGCTCTATCAAAACTGCATGAAAATATTTGGACCGATTCATTTATGGCAACCTTGTTTCTTAATTTCTCTTTATTCTGCTTAGCAATATGATCTGGTATAGCTTAGAAGGGTTAAAATGTGTGGCCTGCCACTACCACCACCAGCAACAACAACAACAACATCACCATCACCATCATCATCATCATCATTTATTGCCTATTTCCCATGCTAGCATAAGTTGGATGGTTTGACAGGATCTGACAAGTTACAAGACCATATCCATACTCCAGTGCCTGCTTCAGCATCGTTTCTACAGCTGGATACTCTTCCTGCTGCCAACCCCTTTACACGGTGTTTGGGGTGCTTTTTAACATGACACTGGCACAGGTGAGGTTGCTTTATAACAGAAATTACAACAGATGACACAATTAAATTATCGATTAAATTTTGCTGTGCAAAGTTATTTCACTGGTTCTTCATTAGGCATTTTATTCAATGTTTTGTTTGCCAATCAATGAATAACATTGACAGTAAAATATTGATGACTGAGAATGTCACATCTTTTAGGAAATGATGGAGCAGACCAGCTGCAGTACTTGACTGTTTCTCTCTTTTGTTGACCTTGGAAACTTGAAAGACAAAGTGAACGTCAGTGGGGTTTGAACTAAGAATGCTAAGAAGTATAAAGTAAATATGGTGAAATATTTTGTTTGATGATCAAGCAATTCTGCCAATCTTGCAATTCTGCCAGTCAAGCAATCCTGCAAATCTAGCAATTCTTCAAATCCTGCAATTCTGCCAATCTAGAAAATCTGAAAATCTAGTAATGCTGTCAATCTAGCAATTCTGCAAATCTTGCAGTTCTGCCAATCTAGCAATTCTGCCAATCTAGCAATTCTGCTAACCCTCTGCAATCATTTATTGTAAAATACACATGTCGTTGTCAATAATATACAAGAACAATTTAACACATTGAATGCTCTGTAAATGTTATTGATGGTAGTTAAATCCGATGGAATCAGAGACAATGCAATGCCAAAGAATTAGGGCAAGTTGAGGAATATTGAATGGAGGTAAAGGCCTTGGAAGCAGAATATTAAGAAAAGCTTGTCTTTTTTTGTATCAGTTCTGAACACTTTGAAGATTTAGATAAAAGATAATGAATGTTAATTGCACATGTGACAAATGACTTGAAATGTCATGCATATCTTATCATAAACAAAGAGAAATGGAATGAAGTATTTATATTTCATTATTTTGAATAATTTTCATTCATTCATAAATTCCAGTGTGACAAGTATAAATATATACATACATACATATATACATACACACACACACGCACTCATGCATGTGCATGCACACACACACATATGTATATATATATATATATATATATATATATATATATATATATATATATATATATACATATGTATGTATAGACACATACATGCATAAATACATACGGTTAAATATACAAGCAATTTTTAGATGTTTCCCTGTGACAACTGTGGTGAAGTTGTCTTCTGGTTAAGAGGGCTTCTATGAAGGAGAGTAGACTGGCAGTTGTCACCCTCACGTGTTCAACGAAATAAATCTTTCACTAATGCATTCTGGATCTCCATCAATTCTTTGTGTATAGCTTAACTAATGCTATAACTGGTGACCCCCACAGAAGGACAAAAGCTTTTGCTTTGCCCATCACAGTAAACAGAAAATCAAAGAAACATAGCAACCGATCCCAGAACAGGACTGAAGCTACCACAATTCTGGCCAAAGAGGGCCGAGTAACCACGTGCATGAACAAGGCAGTTAAAATGCCTTCCTTGTTCCAATGACAATCAAAAGTTCTCGTGGGGAGCTATATGTAGGATTTGTAACAGATGAACTGTAAACAGGGACTTCACTGCGGACTAGCTAGGGAACTCTCTCAACGACATCTTTCTATTCAAATGCCATGCAGATATATTCTAATTAATGTTGAAAAGCTTAAAGATTTAGTTAAACAATTAGGTCGACTTATGGATTGTAATAGAACAATGCCCTTTCAAGTAATTTTGGTCAAAGGTTGTTTATATATGAATACTTTAAACAGCAGATTTGTATCATAAAGCAAGAGATGTTCTCAGATAGGTTTGATATAAGGAGAAATACTACAACTGTATAAGTCTTCAAAACTTTATTGATATAATTTCATGCTACACAGGCAATCAAATGTTTTACTGATTTCAGCTCATCCGAACCTCTTCTAATATTTCTTCAGCCATTTTACACCTCTCTTTTTTTTTTCCTAACGAAGAACCGTTCAGAGTGTACCACAGTCCATCTTGGATATTGAAGCAAAGAAGTATACAAGTATATATCTGATATTGAATTAGATGAACTCATAAACACAGAAGAAGATACAATACTTTTGAAGTTAACAGAAGATTAATTTTGTGTAAGAACTTTCTGTATTAAAAACTAATACATTCTACTAAAAGAAAAAGAGTTTGAAATATTGAGAACTTAGAAACACTTATGTTATAAACATTGTTATTGTAAAGCAAAACAAAATAAGAAAAAAATTGGTTGCTATAAGACTGAAGTATATTGATGTGTTAGAATACATAATTTTATATTTTGATGAGGAAAGGATTGATCTGTAGACTTTTGCCAGAGTGGAATCGAAGATAAGAGGCTCATGGTGAGATATATATTCCCACTGGAAAACAAATATTTTTGTCTAAACAATTTATCTTAACAATTTCTGTTATTTTTATATTCTGAAAAACTTCAACCTTCAGATGTTTGTTTACAAAATCTGCTATTTTTGACCAGAGAATCACTTTAATATCCTTGTTAATTTCCTAAACAGTAAATCATTTTCTTATTTGTATGTTGAGATCAACATATTTATAATGTTATGGAAGCTGTAAAGAACTGAGAAAGCATATGCTTGGGTATGGATATTATAAATTGTGCTAATCAACAGTTAAATTCATTGTTAATATTTTGTGTAAGAAATAATAATAATAACAATAATGACAACAATAATGATAATAATTATAATGATAATAAAGAAAGTAAACTATACTGGATCATAGATATAGCATGCCCAGCTGACAGCAAGGTGTGCGATAAGGGTGGACCACTTGCAGTAAAAAGTACTGCTCGGAACCATTTGAAACTCCGGTGTGCTTATAGTAGAAAGAAGTATTACCATTATTATTATTATTATCATAATCATCATCATCATCATCATCATCATCATCATTATTATTATTATTATTATTATTATTATTATTATTATCATTATTATTATTATCATTATCATTATTATTATTATTATTATTATCATTATCATTATTATTATTATTATTATCATTATTATTATTATTATTATTATCATTATCATTATCATTATTATTATTATTATTATTATCATTATCATTATTATTATTATTATTATCATTATTATTATTATTATTATCATTATTATTATTATCATTATCATTATTATTATTATTATTATTATTATTATTATCATTATCATTATTATTATTATTATTATTATCATTATTATTATTATTATTATCATTATCATTATCATTATTATTATTATTATTATTATCATTATCATTATTATTATTATTATTATCATTATTATTATTATTATTATTATTATTATTAGCATTATCAGAATAAGATAAGTGATTATTATTAACGTTGAACCTAAATTTACTGTTTTGATCATTCACTTTTTAAGATGAGTATTTATAGATAGGTACGTGCACGTGTGTGTGTGTGTGTGTGTGAGAGAGAGAGAGAGAGAGAGAGAGAGAGAGAGAGAGAGAGAGAGAGAGAGAGAGAGAGAGAGAGAGAGACGGGCATATTCATATATATATCATAATTTAATTAAGCAACTCAACATATCTATTCCACTTATATGAACAACAAAAATATAAAAATGGAAATAAAAGAATACAATTTTTCAGTAAACTTTTCTTATTTAGTCGAAAGAATTCCACCACCACCCCCACCACCCCAGCACACCCCAAAAGGAAACCCCTTTTCATTCAATGTAAATAAATTGTTTAGATTCCTCAATTGTTCTCAAATGATCATTCTATATATATTTCTTCAAATTAATGAGAAAAATACTGAATAATAAAAAAAAAAAAATGCATCGTTTTAAAAATAGTCTTTCAGTTTTAGAAATAAAATCAACAAATTTCTTGCAGTAAATATCATTTTCTTCCTTTCAGCATCATAAAAATAGAAAGATATATATCTTTATGGCTTTAGTTGTGCTGACAAATTAAACTTAAGATTTATATTGTTGAATCAACAGAAATAAAGACAAACAACCAAACAAAAGAATGAAAATAAATTTAGATAAAAACTAAAAAGTTAAATGCATACGTGAGAGCAAATGCAAAAAGTCAAGAATCAGATGTGGTTTTTTTTAATTATATTTACTCCTCTTTAGGGATCACAGAATGCTGATATTTGCAATTGGTTTCTTATGATAATTCTTTGAGAGAAAACACCTGGTTTACTGACATAATACAATTACATATTCTTTTATTGGTTTCTTGCAAGTTAGCAGTGGCCATGCTGGGGCACTGCTATAAATATAAGGAGCACTCCGTCGGTTACAACGACGAGGGTCCCAGTTGATACGATCAACAGAATAGCTTGCTCGTGAAATTAATGTGCAAGTGGCTGAGTGTTCCACAGATATGTGTACCCTTAACGTAGTTCTCAGGGAGATTCAGTGTGACACAGAGTGTGACAAGGCTGGTGTGACACAGAGTGTGACAATACAGGTACTACTCATTTTTGCCAGCTGAGTGGACTGGAGCAACATGAAAGGTATATAGAAAATAGCAAAGTATCAGGACCTAGCCATTGAATTACAAAAGGTATAGAAAGTGTGGGTAACATGTATCCTTGTAGTTATAGGTGCATTAAGAATTATCCCTAAAAATTTGAACAGATGGATAGAGGAAATAGGCATAAAACCCAGTTTAGTACAGGCCCAGAAAACTGTTATTAGGGACTGCTAGGATACTTAGGAGGGTTCTTGGCATCGAAGGTTACTTGTTGTAGCCCAATGTTAGGATTCGTTTCTTCTCCAACACTCTAATCTGTTGTGTGTATATAAAATAATGATGATGAGTTCCTAATGTAAGCAGAAGGACTCAGATTTGGTGGAGCAATTACATAACAGTCAATGTAATTGATCCTAGTATTCCACTGGTTTGCTATTTGGATTTAAGTATGTCTGGATGAAGGTGAATTAAGTCTCACATCCAAAATGAATAAGATATTAATCAGAGTGACAATGATGTCTTTTCCTCACCACATAATTATTTGTAGTTAGATGTTGATGCTTCCTGTATTAAATATGCTCACTCTTATCTAATTATTATTTAGATAGCTTGTTTCCACTATGGTATAAGAATCATGTCTTTCATAAACGATAAGTGTGCAGGGAGAAAAGAAAGTGGGGGGGTTAAGGGAGAGAAAGAGGGAGAGAGAGAGAGAGAGAGAGAGAGAGAGAGAGAGAGAGAGTGAGGCAAGACGTAAGTGTTGATAAAATAAGCAACTATTGAAAGTTATGATTATTTAACTTCAAAATTACCAAATTATTTGAAGCAGCACAATGAATGTGAGACAGTTACATAAGCTATATTGTATGCACTTAGATGTATTGGTGCACATACAAGCATTGATGCACAAATTAAGACTCAATAAACAATAATAACATTGTGTGAGTTGACAAAAGAAACAAATTAATAAAAACACAAAAATTCATATGCTTATATATATAATGTGCGTAGGCATCTGTGTTTAGTATATACATAGTGTATATATATGTGTGTGCTTCAATACATACATAGGGATATTATATAAATACAAATATACAAACACACACACACATATATATATATATATATATATATATATATATATATATATATATATATATTATAGTGAAAATAATATATACACTGTCATATATATATATATATATATATATATATATATATATATATATATATATATATACGTATATATATAGATATATACACAAATATGTATATAATACATGTACATGTATATGTATGTGTAGTATATATATATATATATATATATATATATATATATATATATGTATGTCATATGTCTGTAGACATATGTGTGTGTATATGCATATATACATATATGTATGTATATATACATATAAAACGCATTGTATTTAATATGCAGTCATCCAATATATTATATTCATTGTGTTCTCTAAATTGCAAAGCAAATTTCTTATTATCCTCTATCTATTTTTGAAAATGCCTTTTTGAATATTTGGCAAGTATTGTGATAACTGGGTGGAATCAACATCAAAGATAAATAAAGAGAAAGGAAAAGTAGCAGCCATTGCTTGAGGATAGAAAAATTCTATCAAGTTGTAATATTGTTGATTCTTTTTATCAGAGGTAAATGTTAAGAAATATCTTAATTATATTTATAAGATTCTGTCAAGGGGCTATATGTGAATTGGTCTGTTATGTATAGATTTTGGAATGAGTAGACACAATTCTTTATTGTTCACTCTCTGTGAAGTTGTTTATCTTGGAAGGTTTTTTTTTTTTTTCTCCTTGGTCAGATATGAAATGTTCACAAATGTGCTGAAATATGACCGTTCAAAAGCCAGATGAAATTAGGAAATATGTTTTGCCAAGAATAAAATTACACTCTTTTGTTATTAGCTTTTACTAGATTGTCTTCTCGACAGATCTCTCTTTTTTTTCTCTCCTATAGTGTGTAGACTCAGATAACTGATGCTTTGAATTTTGGTCAAATACTTTCCTCTTTTTCTGCAAATCTCCAATATTCTTTGATTTTTGCCACATTTTGTCAGAATGCAAAATAAACATCAGCTTTTCAAAGGAAGGATGCTATTTAGGAATTTATAGATTCTGTAATTTTTATAACTTTTACTTGTGAAAAAGATTTTCGCTCACAAATAGATTGTCTTAAGGATATTTTACTAAGGAGATAGCAATATATCTTTTATGGACCTTTTTCTTGCTATTGTTGTTGTTGTGTTCAGTGCTGAGTCATTGCTATGAACCTTGATAGTTCTCCAAGTTCTTCTGTAATTCCACAACCAGGAAAGTTTGGTAAACATTGACTAAAAAAGGTAGAAGGGGGCATATGCCATGGCTTGGCTTGGATCCTTAAAGCAAGACAAAGAGGCAAAAAAGTTGTCAGAACAATTCTTCACTCTGAATAATGAAGTAGAAACCATCAAGCATGGAGGAGGGAATTTGAAGCCGAAATAGTTTTAGATAATGTCAAGGAAGATAAAAAAAAAAGAGAGAAATCACTGTTCTTGTTCACGTCTGGTGTAGAGGCTATTCTGAAACTCAAAGATAAACATTTCCCTGCAAATACTAGAGATTCCATCTAACTTCAGATAAAAAAGAACAACAGGAAATCTATTCAGATCCACTGAAAGTTTTGTTAATGTGAGCTGTTAGATTGAAATTACAGAAAACAAAACTATACAACAGAGTCCATAAAGGACTTTATTTTAAAAATAAATTCACACAGTGCCAGCATTTTGTAACTTGAATAAAATTCTGAGAAAGAAATAAATAAAGTGACGATGGTGATGATGATGATCATCATCATCATGAGCTTATTGTACTCAATGCTCAAGTGCAGAATAACTTGTCAAAGAGGGGTAAAAGAGCAGACAAAAAATAGACATAGAAATCAGTCAAAGACAGCAATGAAAGCTAGAAGCACACGAGAACAATAAAAAAGTCATAAAGAAGAGGAAAGGTTGTGTCGGCATTTCAGGAGTAATGTTGGTGAATCACAGAAAGCATGTAAGTTTTTAATGAACAAGTGTAATTAATTTCCAGGCACCAACAAATCAGAACTGGTAAGAAATGTCTCTAAAAGTCACAGATGTTGTTTTTTTGTTTTAGACATATGTCCATCGATGTTAGAGATATGGAACTAAAAATGATTTATCCTATCATAGAAAAATATTCATTCTAGAACCACTCAGACTGAATAATCTTGAGAAAATGCATGATACACCTCTCAAGATTTAAGAAACGGTGAAGAAGGCAACAAGTTGTAAATGGTTAACATATTTAGTCAAGGCATTATGTAAAATCTTGCTCAGAATGTCAAAAGTTTCACTTTTCTGGAACACCAAGCAGCAACACCTGTTCCATTAGTAAAGTTAGGGAAAGAATTTGCATTAACTTGTCAGATGTAAAATATATTGGAAGCATTCTCATAGTTGTTGAGTCATTTCTCTCTTGAACTGATATATTATGTTGTTGTAGAAAGAGAGTTAAGATAGAAAGATGTAAGTTAAATGTTGCAGTTTAACAATTTAATGTTACAGACATTCAAGTCTCTGATAATAATGTTGATTGTGTCAGCTTAAAATAATTCCTTAAGTTGGTTTGAATAAATTTGAACCATCCACATATTAAATCAAATGGCATGAGAGAAAGAACAGATTTATCAATGAAAAATGCATTGAAATATCATCCTAGAATTGTTAAGTTTGATTTATATTTATAAAAGACTTTTTCAATCATAGAACAGGCACAGACAGCTGTACAATGTGTTCAGCAGAAAATTTAATTGGAAGAAACCTATAAGTTTCTTAAAACCTACCTTTTGAATTTGCTGAATATGTTTCATATAAGGATAAGTTGCTGCTGTGAATTATATTCTTCATATTGGAAACAGAATTGCTTGGATAAGAGACAAGAATGAAATATGCTGGAAATCAATTTAGTTGACATCAGAAGATGAAAATAATTCAATCCCTGTAAAAAGAACTTTTAACTACTAACTGTGCTGATATAAGAAAACAGTGTCTAGTAATGGCTTCA
Source organism: Octopus bimaculoides (assembly GCF_046866305.1). Classification (NCBI taxonomy): domain Eukaryota; kingdom Metazoa; phylum Mollusca; class Cephalopoda; order Octopoda; family Octopodidae; genus Octopus; species Octopus bimaculoides. The sequence continues at coordinate 1,470,033 of NC_142943.1, forward strand.
TTATGACAGTGCCAGATTGAATAGAAAATGTTACTACAGCATCAGTTACCAATATTTACTTGAATACCTGCATTTCTAATGGTTTTCACAAGATTTTGTGTTACAGACAGGAATTACATCTTCTCTGGAATCGCCACTCCTGTTATTGCTGTATTTGGTTTCAATGAAAAGTCTATGTATATTAGGACAGAGTTGTCTAAACAACACTATAAGCATCCCTCTTTGGGTAATGCAATGCTCTATGGTCCCTACATACACAAACATAACACACATAGATTAATATTTAGGCTCCTAGACCTATGGGGCATTTGGGCTGCTACCAAGTGTGCCCATGTCTTAACACAGCACTGACCTATGGGTCTCAAAAATCCTGTAAGCTAGTCTGTATTCCCATAAGCAGTAAAGTTCAGTAAATACTTTGTATAAACACAAAAGAGACGCATAGATGCTCTCTCTCAATCTGAATCCTTAAATTACCTACAGACCATTCATAATTGGTTTTCTTTTGCACTTAGATCCAATCAATATTACATCAATAGGATGTACATGTTTTAGTAACTAAAAATATGAACAGTGACTGAACAAATAAACTGTAGCTCACAAATTCCGCAAGGGATTTTCTTTGTTTGATTTTATAGATTTGGAAAATTAACAATTTGCTTTTGAATAGTTAAACTTAAAAGTTTTTTATGACGTTTGGATTTGATAATATTTATTGAGAAAAAGGCAGTGAGTTGGCAGAAACGTTAGAACAGTGAGCAAAATGCTTAGTGGTATTTCGTCTGTCTTTACACTCTGAGTTCAAATACCACCGAGGTCAACTTTGCTTTTATCCTTCTGGAGTCCGTAGATGTGACAAAATCTGGACCCAAATCGTTTCAGCCAATATATGTTTAGTCACTCCTCAAGCAACCTCAATATGGTTGATTGACCTGCTTGAAATAGCAGCTAAATTCCATAAATTTACTTTTAAAAGTGGAGGGATGGTCATAACTAGAAGGCTGCTTTGATTATGAGTCTTTTGTGACAGTGCTGACCAGGAGATAACCAACAATATCTATAAATGACCAGCTGTTTATCATAGACCTTCTCTGTTATGACTGACTGACCAACACAACCACATCAGCAGCAGCAGCAAGAAGAAGAGGAGGAGGAGGAGGAAGAAGGAGAATAAGAATAAGAAGAAGAAGAAGAAGAAGAAGAAGAAGAAGAAGAAGAACAACAACAACAACAACAACAACAACAACAACAACCATAAGTAAATTTTTCAAATAAAAATACTTTTTTTTATTGTTTACATAAACCTAGTTTTGTGTCTCCTGTCTTTAGTCATAACAGTAGCCATGACAACTCAACAACTGCTCCAGCCAGGAGAGCACATTTTGTATTGGTCAACTTTAAGTAGTTATCTTGTAGAAAAATCAAAACATGTTTAATTTGTCAAGAATTTTGCCCAAACATTTAATAGATTCCTTGGACAGGATAAGAGGGTTGGGGAGGGTGTTGTGGTAATAATTTATCATTATTGAAAATGTTGAGATCAGCAGAAGGTTAATTTATCTTTTTTTTCTTCTTTTTTCTTGTTTTCTTTTTCAACTGAAGCCACATAAACAGGAAATGAAAATATAGCCTTTTTGAGGTCAGGAATAATTATTGTCTCAATTCCATTGACTTAATTTGATATAAAGTTCTTAACAGATTTCTCTGAGGTTGCAATCTATATTCCAGTAGAAACTGTGATTGTTTAAGCATTTTTTTCTTTTCAAATTCAGTGACAGCTTCCATACATTTCACTTTCGGCTTTAGTTTGCTTAAATTTCAAGGAAATATTAACACAGACCAAATCAATTGTCTTCAATGAAGACTAGCTCAGCTTTTATTCATGTTGTCAGCTCTTCACAGTCATAATAATTTAAGAATAGAAAGAAAGAAATTAAGACAAAAAGGTGTCATTTTTTTCAAAGCATTTCTTTCTTACTGCCTGTAATAATACTTAAAAATGACCTGTGGTTAAATGGTGGATGGTTATAGCTTCATGGTAGATTGTGAAATTAATATTTTTTTAATATAACTACACCATTTCAGGTGCAGTCCTACTTTATGCCACTTTAGACATTTGTCTTCTATCATAGTATCAGATAAACCAAAATCTTGTTAGTGGAATTTGGTGAATGGAAACTGTAGAAGCCTATTAATTGGATTCTTCATTGTATTGTGTGGTAGATCTCTTCACCTGTCACCTGGTTTAATCCTGATATACAGCATATTCTCAATGTTCCAGAAATTTCATCCTTGATGTTCTGCCTAGTGACTGATGTAATGGCAACAGAGAAACGTCAGGTTAAAATTTAAAATAATTCAGCCAATCAGACTGAAGATTTCTCATCATTGATGTGTGGATTTTTCTACAAATAAATGTCTGCTTAAAGATAAAGTTTTCTTTAGAATTGATTTCTGCTTTTTTTTTTTTTTCTTTTAAGCATAAAAGCTAAGATCAGCACTATCATGTCCATCTGGAATGACCAAGGAGGGTCATAAAATATTTAAGCTGCAGGATCCTGGAATTTGATTAAATATATCCTAAAGATTTCTTAGATTACCAAAGATTCCATTGACGAGTATGGAAGTTTTGCAGTTCAAGACAAAACAGATAGAGATGGTCATATTTCACAAACTGAAAGTGATTAACCACAATAAAAGTTAAAGTGATGGCCCACCAAAGTACAAGGCTGGAATTAGGCTGAAGACTTGTAAATTTTCAGCAAGAACCTAAACTTTCATTTGTCTCTGTCCAGTTGTTCACAACATCCCTCTGACCAAGGATGACAGAGTTAACATCTCAGCTGGGTCCTGATGGGGTTTTTGGTTCATTCTGTGACAATCAATCAAGTCAGGTCTTTCATTTGAAGATGACTTCTTCCCTACACTTCTAGTGCCAGTCTCCTCCAATTCATCTTCCAAAGCACTGGTACTCTCTTTCTTCCTTTGACCAAACCATTCTATTTTTTAAAAATTAAAATTCCTAAAGTCTAACATGTTCATTCAATTAATCAATGATTTAATTCCAAGATATTTGCATAAATTCACCAATATTTCCTTCATTAACATTATATCAATAAGTAAAATATTTCAGAAGATATGAAAATTAACGCAACCTTTTTTTCCACAAGTATGCTACTCTTTATTACATATATTACATTATAATTCTTACCATAATATACAATATGATATTGACCTAATATTCATATCAAATAATAAGCTTTCATTACACAGTAATCAATCATAGCATGAAAGTTTAATTTCAACATCAATCATGTTATTGAGACTCTATTGGTTGGCTTTGTAAAATGTTGTTGGCAATAATCTAATTAAATGTTTTCACTTAAGATGTCTGAATACTTCAAGTCGTGTTATCTCACTAAAGTCTATGGAGCTCTATTGAAAACAATAGCAATTACCAACAACTACTTCTAGATTATGGCCAATGGGAAATGCTTGTATCACTGGGAATCTCCAATCTTTTAGCCTAAGTCTCAAGCATTTCTCTGGCTATTTTATTACATCTACATTACTCCAATGTTTGCAGTATATCTATCTATCTATCTACATATCAACACACACACACACACACACACACACACGCACATATATATGTAATAGGAGATACATACATACATAAATATATATATATATATATATATATATATATACATATATATATATCATCCTCGATGATAATGATGATGATGATGATGATGATGACGCTGATGATGATATATGATGGATTCTCTTGTTGTAAACAAGAAAGGAAGATTCTGTAAAATAAAGCGGTAATCATGTTCTATAGACACAAATGTGTCTCTTGATGACTGCTGGTGCCTTGCAAACATTTTGGCAAATGGAACAAGTTGAGGATTCGGTTTGCTTGAGTGCTTGTGGATCGTTTTCTATGCGTTATCTTGAGTGGACAGCAAGGCCTGCTTTGCTTCGTGCCCCAAAACCACAACGACAGGTATACATGGGGGTTGCTGAAAAGATTCTTACTTTAAGAGTTTCAACATTCCAAGTTCTTTTACAGGGCTTAGAAAAACTGAAGGACCGTTGCAATAAGTGTTTGAATCTGAGAGGGGAATATGTTGAATAAAATCATAATTAACAGATGAGCCTGTATTTTCTTTTACTCAAAGCCAGGAACTTTCTAGCACCCCCTCGTATACACACACACACACACACACACACACACACACACACACATATATATGTATATATACATATATTTTTCTATATATGCTGTTATTTGACTTCAAGATTTATCAATCACATAAATCATGCAGACTGAAACAAATTATTTTCCAATTTAAAATATAAAATATCGGTTCCTAACAACATCTCAACTCACAATGTCTGGATGAGAAGAATCTTTTCAGCAACCCCCATGTATACCTGTAGTTGTGGTTTTGGGGCACGAAGCAAAGCAGGCCTTGCTGTCCACTCAAGATAACGCATAGAAAACGATCCACAAGCACTCAAGCAAACCGAATCCTCAACTTGTTCCATTTGCCAAAATGTTTGCAAGGCACCAGCAGTCATCAAGAGACACATTATCAATCCCAGAATTACCACAGACAAAATGCTTGGCAGCATTTCTTTTGATATCATGTTCTGAGTTCAAATACCAATGAGGTCAACTTTACCTTTCATTCTTTCAAGTTCAATAAAATCAATACCAGTTGAACACTGGGGTCAACATAATTGATTATGCCCCTCCCCTTAAATTTCTGGCCTTGTGCCAAACTTTGAAATGACTATCAACCCCAGTATTTTACTGGTATTAATTTTATTGACTCTGGAATTAAGAACATACAAAATTGGCCGTGCTGAGATTAAATTTACATTTTGACTAAACACTACAAGACATTTGTCAGATGTTTGACCAATTCTGTCCATATAATGCCACTTAAAATATGAACCATATCACCAAAGTCAAATATTTTCATTTGTTTTCGTATTGTTTTCTTCATCAATTCAAAGCGCTTTCCATTTTTGAGGTTTCATTCATATTCTTTCAGAAACCTGATTTAAGAATTTTAAAAAAATTGCTTCCTAAAAAAAAAACAATCAATATATTGAATTTTGTTTTTTTAATTTTTACAATCATTGTGCAACAGTAAAACTTGCATCAGCAAATATATGTGAAACTATTTGTTGTGATGCATGCATGGCTTCCTCTTTCTCTCAGTTGAGTACTGGTAGTACTCAACTGGTACTTTTTTTATTGAACCCAAAAGGATGAGAAGCAAAGTCGATCATAACAGAATAAAACTCAGGACACAAAGGCCTGAAGACATCCCACCAACCAATTTGTCAATATAATAATAATAATAATAATAATAATAATAATAATAATAATAATAATAATGATAAAATTGTAGTCAAAATCATTTTCAAGGAAATATTTCGAGTAATAGATTTGTAAAAATAATGGCTACGACAGGCATAATAGTTTTGAAAGTATTGTAAATAAAGAAGGGCAGTTTGAGTCGATGGAATACATTAAGACAGATCTTCACTTGAGGACTAAAATCCTTTTATACATGATTGAATTATACTCCTGGAAAGGAGAAATAAAATCTCATTAATTATATCTGTCAAAGCCAATATTTGATGGTAATTAACCTTTATAGTAACTTAATGATTATATAAGAAACATACATTTTAATTTCTAGATTTGTATTAGCTTTAATGAGATCGGAGGTCAAATTATCGATATTTCTACAATACATTTGATTCACCAATATTGTTGTTATTGTTGTTGTTGTTGCATAATCTCAGGTCTTCGATGTGTAACCTTGATCAAGCCAACTATGATCAAAGGCCCTACTATTTTATTCAGGTACTGAACATCTAGGTGGACATTACCCAATGGTTTTCCTTTCTTAAGACAATAAGATGTAATTTGAAGACATTTGGTTGCTATTTCTAGCAAAAAAAAGTGTCCATCTAGAAACTCCATGCTTACTTTGTTTACCAATGAATGTTTTTATTAAGTTAAGAAATGATGCTTTTTTTTCAGACATATTTCTGCTCAGTTGGTCACATATTCAATGCAATATATCATCATCATCATCACCATCGTTTAACGTCCGCTTTCCATGCTGGCATGGGTTGGACGATTTGACTGAGGACTGGTGAACCAGGTGGCTACACCAGGCTCCAATCTGATTTGGCAGAGTTTCTACAGCTGGATGCCCTTCCTAACACCAACCACTCCGAGAGTGTAGTGGGTGCTTTTACGTGCCACCGGCATGAAGGCCACTCATGCGGTACTGGCAACGGCCAAGCTCAAAATGGTGTATTTTATGTGCCACCTGCACAGGAGCCAGTCCAGCGGCACTGACAATGATCTCGCTTGAATGTCTTTTCACGTGCCACTGGCACAAGTGCCAGGAAGGCGACGCTGGTAACGATCACGCTCAAATAGTGCTATTTACGTGCCATGTGTGACTGTGTGTGGGGTGTGTGTGACTCTGTGTGTGTGTGTGTGTGTGTGTGTGCGTGCGTGTGTGCGTGTGTGTGTGTGTGTGCATGTATGTTTTTGTCTATTAATTGTTTCAGCCATTTGACTATGGCCATGCTGAGGCAAAGCCAGGAAGAATTTTTTCCTTCCTTTTAAGTCAAATGAGTCAACTCAAGGACTTACTTATTTTAAGCCTGGTACTCATTGTATCATTCACTTCTGCTGAACCACCAAGTTACGGGGATGTAAACAAACCAACATTGGTTGTCAAGAGATGGTAGGGATAAACACAGACACTAAGACACACACACACACATAGATATATATACATATACAATCACACACACACACATAGTTATATACATATGCACTCTCACACACACACACACACACAATAGGCTTCTTTCAGTTTCCATCTACCAAATCCACTCACAATGCTTTGGTCAGCTTGTGGCTATAATTGAAGACAGTTGCTTGAACCAAAAACCATGTAGCTAGGAACCAAGCATCGTACCACACAGCCATGCCCACACTTATATATGTATGTATTTGTATTTGTCTGCATACACATGTGGTTTAAATCTGCCTATGCCTAGTCTAGTGAAAACCATTGGAAAAATTTGCCTTTGGAAAGTAAAAATCATCAGATTTTGCTAATATTTTATAAATATTATTCAAATATTTTTGATTCATTCTCGATCCCTTTGAGGGAAATTAAAAAAATTACATAAATTTCATGTTGTTATTGTTTATTGTCAGACTAGAAATTAAGTTATAGGGTTAAAATTGGAATTTGTCTGCATGAAATGGGGGTTAGGGACCAGTTAAATGAATCTTTGAAATGGTTATCTTTTCCCTTCATTTCAATAGTTCTGCCTCTAGAATCGGGTTAATATGTTATTCAATACAAAATACTGGGAAAAAGAAGAACACTAAGTCAATTGATTAGCTTAATATGTCATTTTTGGAAAAGCAACCAATCAACTGAGTGAATTTCTTCTGCAGACATGCGAAGAGTGTATTGTTTTTCAATTTATTTACAAATGATTCAACATTTTTTGTTGAATTAAAAAAAACAGAAAAGAATAACTTATAGAAATATCCATTTGTTCGTTTGCGATACGTGCACGGAACTCTTTCTAATTATTATTATTGTTGTTGTTGTTGTTGTTTATTATATTTATACTTTTTTATTTATTCATTTGTTTATTTTTATTCCAGATTTTCTCAGAATCAAGAAAAAATATCAATATATATCAGATCGATGAAATTTTTACCAACTGCCAATTATTAGAATAATTAGTACCAATTTCAATATTTCAATATTTTTCTGATTGATTTGCTTAACATATCAAAGTATTAGGGAAATAAAATTCTAAAGAATTTAACAAAAACCAACGATTTTGTTTTTGTTTTGGCGTTTCTTTTATATATTTTTAGATGATTAAATTATGTTGTGTGATCTCTACATGCCGTACTATCTTTTATTTGTGCTTTTTTTTTTTTGTATTTTTACGCCATGTATTACTGTATTATATCTCAAAGAATATTCATGTGAAGAAAACAAAAGACAACAACATGAACATAAGTTTCCACAACAATAACAACAACAAACATGGTTAGACATCATTTTCTCGTAGTTTCTTTCCAAGAACAAAATTTAAAAGAATCATGAGGAGAAAAAAAAAAAACGAAAAAAATTCCCATTCATCTCAAAATATAGAACAAGTGTGTAGACGTGTGTATTTGTATGTATGTATGTGTTTGTGTGTATATGTGTATATGTATGTGTGTGTATTTGCCTGCTTGTAGGTGCATGTGCATGTATCTATGAATGTGTTTGTATGTATGCATTCGTCTGGGTGTTTCAGTGTATTTGTGTATATCTTTGTGCTTGTCTGTGTGTGTGTGCATGCATGTATGTATGCACTTGTTTATCTGTGTGCTTGTCTGTGTTCGTGAGTGTGTGTGTATGTGCTTGTGTGTTTGTGTGTTAGGGTATATGTGTATGCATTTGTCAGTGTGTGAACGTGTTTGTGTGCATGTGTATTTGTGGGTATGCCTGTGCTTGTGTGTTTCAGTGTATCTGTGTTTACATGCATGTGTGTGCATGTATTTGTGTGCATGCTTGTGTATGCTTGAGTACATGTGTGTTTGTGTGAATGTATTGTAGTTTTTTTTCAATCTAGCTTCTCTCCTTCCCCATCTTATTCATTCCTCCCCCTCTTACTCTCAAACCCCATCAAATCTCCTCCTCCCCCGCCAACTCAATATCATTCTCTCTCTCTCTCCATTTGTGAATCTTCTGACTTCAGAATATCAGTGCACATCTGGCAATTTTCTCCTCAGTAGGACCCTGTGATAGTTTTTTAATTAAACTGGGTGATACTTTGATTTGCTATTTTCCGAAACGGCTATGGGTCGCTGCCATCCTTAATCCCCTTGATAGAGAGTCTGCTGTCAGGTAGCAGCAGAGGCCATATAACAATATACATTGATAGCACTTCGTTTGATTTCCCTCCCATCAACTCCACTCTTTGTTAGAGATCAATGATAATAAAGTAGAATGCACTTGAGTTTCTCTTCCATCAGCATTAATAACAACCTATTTGTTGCCGCCTCTAATTCCACCCATTTTCTAAGCTGACAACCACAACACACTCTTTCTCCCTCCAAACAAGCCTCATTTACATGCACACACAACATGGCCTCTTATATATTATGCATGTCTTCAGTCAATAGAGATTTTGGCAAGCACACAAGGATGCTTCTCCATGGCTATTCACTGTGCTTAAAATATCAACTAAATCTCCCTCAAGTCACTGCCTGCTGTCTTCAAAAATAAAGGCAACATACAATAAAGTCATTAGAGATTCACTTGAAGAATATACAAAAGACAGGAGGTTAGTAGACGGAATCTCTTTGATGTTTGGTCGGTATATATATATATTATTTATTCAAAGGACACAACATGTGTGCTTAAGTGCTACTAATAGCTTCATATGTTGAGAAATATCTCAAACATATTCTTCAAGCACAAACCCCATATCATTAGTAACACTTAAAGACATGTCCTTTAAAGAAATATTTATCTTTCACCAGATGGAGCACTTTTTTTGTTGAATTTTATATCACAGAACAGAACATATATATATATATGATGGGATTCTTTCAGTTTGCATCTGCTGAATGCACTCACAAGACTTTGGTCAGCTTGAAGCTATTGTAAAAAGCAATTACCTAAGGTGCCATGCAAGGGGATTGAACCTGGAACCATGTGGCTGGGAAACAAACTTCTTACCACACAGCCACCCCTTCCCCTATGTTATCTCCTCTCTTGGTTTTATTATCTGATTCAATAAATCTTCAAATCCTACATCTGAAATGATAGATATATTCTTTGATTAAGATAATGTGAAGTAGCTTCAATAAATAAAGGCTTTCTCTTTGATTAGTAAGACATTTGGCAAAGATGTTCCTTTAATGGAGAAAAGACAATCATAAAAACCTGTTGTTGTTTTGTTGTTGTTTTGTTGTTTTTTAGCCTCAGGTTAGCTGCAATTAAGCAAATCTATGATGAAAAAGTATTCCTTGTGATTAGAATTTCATCTCTTTTATCTAAGGTACAGCATATCTAGGACTACATTACTGAATGTTCACTTTAATTTGGAAATGGTTAGACATAGTTTGTAGAAGATTTAGCTGCTGTTTTTAGCTCAATGAGTGACCATGTAAAGATTCGTTAATTGGTTCAGGTAAAAAGCTTTCTTCCTCCTCATTAAGATAGTTATGAATCCTGTTTGTTTTATTGAAGAACCTGTCAAAAGAACTGTGCATCTAATTGATGCAGCATTTAAAGAATTCGTTCAATACGGAAGAGATGTTTTAATGGAATTTCAAAGATGACCTCATAAATACAACAGCAGCTACAACATGTAATTGTCTTTTATTTTCCTTGTTACTAACAGAGAAAATGGATCTTGATGGATCTTGTTAATATTACGATGCAACAATAAGGCAGCATGATGGTTGAATCTTAATGGCACCAGGTTAGCAGCATTTCGTCTGCCTTCAAATTCTGAGTTCAAATTCCACTGGGGTAGACTTTGCACTTCATCTTTTCGGGGTCAATAAAATAAGTACCAGTTTGAGCACTGGGGTCAATGTAATCAACTTACCTCTTCCCCTGAAACTGCTGGCATTGTGCCAAAATTCAAAATCATTATTATGACACAATGGTAATTCCACAGCATGTGGTTGGAGACTTCCTTTTAAATCTAGAATTCAAACATTGGAACATTGTAGATAGGAAATTTCGACAGTTTAGTAGTTTCAAGATTGTGCTGCAGCATGGCCACAGTCTACTGACTGGAACAAGTCTTTTAAGTGGTATAATTGGATTCACATTATTTCAATGTTAACTTTTACGCAGATGTACAAAAGATATACAAAAGATGATTCAAGACGATTCAAGATGAAATCTTGAGAAAATTCTTATTTTCTTTGATTCTCTATTATCATTCATTTATTAAAGCACAACTTTGCAGAGATCAAAAAATAGATTTGTTTGTTCTTTCTTAAGCATTACCTCTTACAACATCATTGTCATTGTCATCATTGCTGTCAGCGTCACCATCATCATCATCCCCCTCCGCCTCCTCCCCCTCATCATAATCATTATCGTTGGTATTGTTTTTTTCTTCTTCTTCTTCTTCTTCTTCTTCTTCTTCTTCTTCTTCTTCTTCTTCTTCTTCTTCTTCTTCTTCTTCTTCTTCTTCTTCTTCTTCTTATTGTTATTATTATTATTATTATTATTATTATTATTATTATTATTATTATTATTATTATTATTATTATTATTATTACTATAATCATTGTGAGGACACATAGCTTAGGGGTTGCACTCATAACTGTGAGATCGTTGTTTCAGTTCCTGGACCGGGTGATGCATTGTTTTCTTAAGCAAAACTCTTCACCACATGTTGTTCTACGGTCACTTTGACATGTGACGTGTGGCACACTGTGCACCTTTCCAGACAACATCGAGTGAGCTAATGTGTGGCACAAACATTTGATCACTATAAGCAAATCATTTGTGCAGGTCATTCTGCCAAAACTGAAAACTCATACTTCATCCTCAATGGGAGAGGCCATTGTTATTGTTATTATTTTTATTAGGAGGGCAAGCTGGCAGTATCCTTACCACACCAGATGAAATGCTTCACCAGATGAAATGCTTCACCAGATGAAATGCTTCGCCAGATGAAATGCTTCGCCAGATGAAATGCTTCACCAGATGAAATGCTTCGCCAGATGAAATGCTTCACCAGATGAAATGCTTCACCAGATGAAATGCTTCACCAGATGAAATGCTTCGCCAGATGAAATGCTTCGCCAGATGAAATGCTTCGCCAGATGAAATGCTTCACCAGATGAAATGCTTCGCCAGATGAAATGCTTCACCAGATGAAATGCTTCGCCAGATGAAATGCTTCACCAGATGAAATGCTTCGCCAGATGAAATGCTTCACCAGATGAAATGCTTCGCCAGATGAAATGCTTCGCCAGATGAAATGCTTCGCCAGATGAAATGCTTCCCCAGATGAAATGCTTCACCAGATGAAATGCTTCGCCAGATGAAATGCTTCGCCAGATGAAATGCTTCACCAGATGAAATGCTTCACCAGATGAAATGCTTCACCAGATGAAATGCTTCTCCAGATGAAATGCTTCACCAGATGAAATGCTTCCCCAGATGAAATGCTTCTCCAGATGAAATGCTTCACCAGATGAAATGCTTCGCCAGATGAAATGCTTCACCAGATGAAATGCTTCACCAGATGAAATGCTTCACCAGATGAAATGCTTCGCCAGATGAAATGCTTCGCCAGATGAAATGCTTCGCCAGATGAAATGCTTCGCCAGATGAAATGCTTCACCAGATGAAATGCTTCACCAGATGAAATGCTTCACCAGATGAAATGCTTCACCAGATGAAATGCTTCGCCAGATGAAATGCTTCGCCAGATGAAATGCTTCGCCAGATGAAATGCTTCACCAGATGAAATGCTTCGCCAGATGAAATGCTTCGCCAGATGAAATGCTTCGCCAGATGAAATGCTTCCCCAGATGAAATGCTTCACCAGATGAAATGCTTCTCCAGATGAAATGCTTCACCAGATGAAATGCTTCTCCAGATGAAATGCTTCACCAGATGAAATGCTTCGCCAGATGAAATGCTTCACCAGATGAAATGCTTCACCAGATGAAATGCTTCACCAGATGAAATGCTTCACCAGATGAAATGCTTCGCCAGATGAAATGCTTCGCCAGATGAAATGCTTCGCCAGATGAAATGCTTCGCCAGATGAAATGCTTCGCCAGATGAAATGCTTCACCAGATGAAATGCTTCGCCAGATGAAATGCTTCGCCAGATGAAATGCTTCACCAGATGAAATGCTTCGCCAGATGAAATGCTTCGCCAGATGAAATGCTTCTCCAGATGAAATGCTTCACCAGATGAAATGCTTCGCCAGATGAAATGCTTCACCAGATGAAATGCTTCGCCAGATGAAATGCTTCCCCAGATGAAATGCTTCACCAGATGAAATGCTTCACCAGATGAAATGCTTCACCAGATGAAATGCTTCACCAGATGAAATGCTTCGCCAGATGAAATGCTTCGCCAGATGAAATGCTTCACCAGATGAAATGCTTCACCAGATGAAATGCTTCACCAGATGAAATGCTTCACCAGATGAAATGCTTCACCAGATGAAATGCTTCGCCAGATGAAATGCTTCACCAGATGAAATGCTTCGCCAGATGAAATGCTTCGCCAGATGAAATGCTTCGCCAGATGAAATGCTTCGCCAGATGAAATGCTTCGCCAGATGAAATGCTTCGCCAGATGAAATGCTTCGCCAGATGAAATGCTTCACCAGATGAAATGCTTCGCCAGATGAAATGCTTCCCCAGATGAAATGCTTCTCCAGATGAAATGCTTCACCAGATGAAATGCTTCACCAGATGAAATGCTTCGCCAGATGAAATGCTTCGCCAGATGAAATGCTTCACCAGATGAAATGCTTCGCCAGATGAAATGCTTCGCCAGATGAAATGCTTCGCCAGATGAAATGCTTCGCCAGATGAAATGCTTCGCCAGATGAAATGCTTCGCCAGATGAAATGCTTCGCCAGATGAAATGCTTCGCCAGATGAAATGCTTCGCCAGATGAAATGCTTCGCCAGATGAAATGCTTCGCCAGATGAAATGCTTCGCCAGATGAAATGCTTCGCCAGATGAAATGCTTCTCCAGATGAAATGCTTCACCAGATGAAATGCTTCACCAGATGAAATGCTTCACCAGATGAAATGCTTCGCCAGATGAAATGCTTCGCCAGATGAAATGCTTCACCAGATGAAATGCTTCGCCAGATGAAATGCTTCACCAGATGAAATGCTTCACCAGATGAAATGCTTCACCAGATGAAATGCTTCCCCAGATGAAATGCTTCGCCAGATGAAATGCTTCACCAGATGAAATGCTTCACCAGATGAAATGCTTCACCAGATGAAATGCTTCGCCAGATGAAATGCTTCACCAGATGAAATGCTTCGCCAGATGAAATGCTTCCCCAGATGAAATGCTTCACCAGATGAAATGCTTCACCAGATGAAATGCTTCACCAGATGAAATGCTTCACCAGATGAAATGCTTCGCCAGATGAAATGCTTCACCAGATGAAATGCTTCGCCAGATGAAATGCTTCCCCAGATGAAATGCTTCGCCAGATGAAATGCTTCGCCAGATGAAATGCTTCACCAGATGAAATGCTTCACCAGATGAAATGCTTCCCCAGATGAAATGCTTCACCAGATGAAATGCTTCGCCAGATGAAATGCTTCGCCAGATGAAATGCTTCGCCAGATGAAATGCTTCGCCAGATGAAATGCTTCGCCAGATGAAATGCTTCACCAGATGAAATGCTTCACCAGATGAAATGCTTCACCAGATGAAATGCTTCACCAGATGAAATGCTTCACCAGATGAAATGCTTCACCAGATGAAATGCTTCACCAGATGAAATGCTTCACCAGATGAAATGCTTCACCAGATGAAATGCTTCCCCAGATGAAATGCTTCACCAGATGAAATGCTTCACCAGATGAAATGCTTCACCAGATGAAATGCTTCACCAGATGAAATGCTTCACCAGATGAAATGCTTCGCCAGATGAAATGCTTCACCAGATGAAATGCTTCACCAGATGAAATGCTTCGCCAGATGAAATGCTTCGCCAGATGAAATGCTTCGCCAGATGAAATGCTTCGCCAGATGAAATGCTTCGCCAGATGAAATGCTTCGCCAGATGAAATGCTTCGCCAGATGAAATGCTTCGCCAGATGAAATGCTTCGCCAGATGAAATGCTTCGCCAGATGAAATGCTTCGCCAGATGAAATGCTTCGCCAGATGAAATGCTTCTCCAGATGAAATGCTTCACCAGATGAAATGCTTCACCAGATGAAATGCTTCGCCAGATGAAATGCTTCGCCAGATGAAATGCTTCGCCAGATGAAATGCTTCGCCAGATGAAATGCTTCGCCAGATGAAATGCTTCGCCAGATGAAATGCTTCGCCAGATGAAATGCTTCACCAGATGAAATGCTTCACCAGATGAAATGCTTCCCCAGATGAAATGCTTCGCCAGATGAAATGCTTCGCCAGATGAAATGCTTCACCAGATGAAATGCTTCACCAGATGAAATGCTTCGCCAGATGAAATGCTTCACCAGATGAAATGCTTCGCCAGATGAAATGCTTCCCCAGATGAAATGCTTCACCAGATGAAATGCTTCACCAGATGAAATGCTTCGCCAGATGAAATGCTTCGCCAGATGAAATGCTTCACCAGATGAAATGCTTCACCAGATGAAATGCTTCCCCAGATGAAATGCTTCACCAGATGAAATGCTTCGCCAGATGAAATGCTTCGCCAGATGAAATGCTTCGCCAGATGAAATGCTTCGCCAGATGAAATGCTTCGCCAGATGAAATGCTTCCCCAGATGAAATGCTTCGCCAGATGAAATGCTTCACCAGATGAAATGCTTCACCAGATGAAATGCTTCACCAGATGAAATGCTTCACCAGATGAAATGCTTCACCAGATGAAATGCTTCACCAGATGAAATGCTTCACCAGATGAAATGCTTCCCCAGATGAAATGCTTCACCAGATGAAATGCTTCACCAGATGAAATGCTTCACCAGATGAAATGCTTCACCAGATGAAATGCTTCACCAGATGAAATGCTTCGCCAGATGAAATGCTTCACCAGATGAAATGCTTCACCAGATGAAATGCTTCACCAGATGAAATGCTTCACCAGATGAAATGCTTCCCCAGATGAAATGCTTCACCAGATGAAATGCTTCGCCAGATGAAATGCTTCGCCAGATGAAATGCTTCGCCAGATGAAATGCTTCGCCAGATGAAATGCTTCGCCAGATGAAATGCTTCGCCAGATGAAATGCTTCGCCAGATGAAATGCTTCACCAGATGAAATGCTTCACCAGATGAAATGCTTCACCAGATGAAATGCTTCACCAGATGAAATGCTTCACCAGATGAAATGCTTCACCAGATGAAATGCTTCCCCAGATGAAATGCTTCACCAGATGAAATGCTTCACCAGATGAAATGCTTCACCAGATGAAATGCTTCACCAGATGAAATGCTTCACCAGATGAAATGCTTCACCAGATGAAATGCTTCGCCAGATGAAATGCTTCACCAGATGAAATGCTTCACCAGATGAAATACTTCGCCAGATGAAATGCTTCACCAGATGAAATGCTTCGCCAGATGAATTACTTATCAGCATTTTATCTATCTTTACATTCTGAGTTCAAATATGACTGGGGTTGATTTTACTTCTCATCTTTTCAGTGTCAATGAAATAAGTCCCTGTTGAGTACTAAGACTATTGCAATCAACTTACTCCCTTCCTCAAAGTTGCTGGCCTTGTGCCAAAATTTGAAACCATTATTATAATCATCATTGTTAAAGCAGTGAGCTGGCAGAATTGTTAGCACATGGTGCAAAATGGTTCGCAGTATTTCATCCAAATACCACCAAGGTCAGCTTTGCCTCCCATTCTTTCAGGATGTGTACTAGGATTGATATCATTGACTCTCTGCCACCCACCAAAATTTCAGGCCTTGTGCCTATAATAGAAAGGATTATTATTATTATCTGATTTATGTCCCTCGTAAGATTTGTTGAAGAATTGAACCTGTTTGGTTGATTACTCTCCGAGAAGAAATAGTTTCATGTGAAAGAATAAAATCTATAGACACTTCTCCCCCACCCACCCTAAATGGGGAAAGTGAGAATGTAACAAGAAACAAAGGATATGAGATAAGAATTATTCAAATGATGGAAAAACATTTTTTGCCCCCCCCCCCATAAGACATAAAAGATTATTTTTATTTTTTCAAGATTTCTTCATGTTTTGCCATTTTTATATTCAAATTTTCTCCAAGAAGACAGCAGTTAAACAGTTTGTGATTTTATTTCTGAGTAGATTCAATTATATGTATTTTCTCCTCCAAACAATTCCCTGCAGCTGATTAAAAAAGTAAAATATATTCTTTTCTAATATACATTCATCTAATATACATCCTTCTCATATACAATCTTCTTATAGACCTTCATCCACCATAAATCCATTTAATATACATTAATTTACAGGACATCCAACTTCTTCAAATTTAGCTCAGAAATTCTGCTTCAACTTGAATGCTTTTATATCTTATGATTTATATTTTTTGTTTTCTTTTATTATGGATTCTGGGACATGTGCTCTTTGAGTCTGAGCCAATCCTTTTCACTGAAAAGATTTTTTCACTCTGATATTATTAATCTCTGTTTGTCAAACTGCTAAGTTACAGGTTATAGATTGATGCAACTTAAAATTAGTTTTGAGATTGATGTAAACCTAAAGACAGACATACACACGCACACACACACACACACACACACACACACACACACACACACACACACTGGCATAAACATACATACACAGATATACACAATGCATACTCAGACACTTACAGTCATGCACACACACATACACACACACGTAGAGACAAGCACCTTTGCTGGGTGGAGATGCTTGTCTCCACTTTGAAAACATAAGGGCAAAGGAAATGTGTCAAGTCCAACTGGAAACAGTGTTTCCTAGGGCTAAATAACAGTAGCATTCTTCCCTTTCATGGGACTGTCACATTAAGTTGACAACATACTATCACTTTATCGTGCTGCTACTGCATAAATCTTTCTGAGAGATTTAGAAATGTATTATTTCTAAGAAAATGCCTGCCCCTGCACTAAACATTTGGCCTCTTGAAATGAACCATGTGGTTGTGTAGCCAACTTTGGAAGCACACCATTGTGATTACTTCTCCAACAAATGTTTTTGTTTCTGAAGTGTTTCAATTACTTTCTTCTAATCAGACACATGACTGATATAAGTCTATCACCATCGGCTTTGATAAACTAGTAAAGCCATATATTGTTCGCCTCAAACCATGGGAATGTTGTTAGGCCAAGTTATGGCTGCAACCACTTTTACTGTCTCCTATTCACAAGATTTGAAAAGAAAGATATTTCTACCCTCAATTATGGTTGGAACTGTCTAGAAAATATTCTCTCAAGTAAGATGTTGGTGACATTTGTGGTGGTAGTGGCAGTGGTGATACAGCAGCAGTGGTTGTGGTAGTGGTGGTGGTGGTGGTGGAGATATCGTTCAGGTAGATGTGTGCAAAGTGGAGAAAAATTAATATTTGGTTTAACTGTGATATAAATTTCTCATTTATAACACAATGATAGACATGATGTAGAAGACAGACAGGTGAACTTGATTGGCTGAAGACAGCTGGTTCTATCATAAATTTTAATTCAAACCCCATTTCTCACAACTGTTCCCCTCATCCATTTTTAGAATTGATTAAAATTATTTGGGTTCATTATAATTTATCAAGGAGCCATAAGGAATTTTTAGGTTGTCTCTACCCCTTTTCTTGCTAATTTTGTTAAAACCTTAATTTACCCATCTCTAATTTTAAAATCTGTTTGGGAAGGAAGCAGATTAGTGGGTAGAACCATTGTGGATCCTCAAAGAGAGATGACATTGGTGTGGCAGCTGGTTCCGAGTTTGAATGTCTACTGAAATAATAATATTTTAAATGTAAACCATTGAAACTTTTATTTAGAAATAGTCAAAGAAATAGTTTATCTAGGGGTATGTCAGCCAGTGTGCCCTTCTTTTTCTAGGGGTATTTAAAGGTAGGAAATATATTATCATCATTTAACGTCCATTTTCCATGCTGGCATGGGCTGGATGTTTTGACAGGAACTGGCAAGGCTGGAGAGCTGTACCCGGCTCAAATTGTCTGTTTTGTCAAGGTTTGTACAGCTGGATGTCCTTCCTAATGTCAACAACTTTACAAAGTGCACTGGGTGCTTTTAATGTCGGACCAATATGGGTACTAACCTTGACTTTTGTTATACATATTAGTATATGAGTCAGTAACCTGGTAAAATTGTTAGTCTGTCAGACAAAATGCTAAACAACATTACTTAAAACTCTTTATGTTCTAAGTTCAAATACAACCAAAGTCGAATTGACCATCCACCCTTTCAGGGTTGATGAAATAAATACTATTCATTTGGTGGGCTTGATGGAATCAACTAACATCCATCTAGCTGTAGTAGAGAAGATTGCATATACTAGTATACCTATGCCATCAAAACTGGCATCATTTTAAATTAAATAAGCTGAAATGGTATTTAATGAATGTGCTGATATGACAAACACTTCATATATTTGATATGGATTTAGTACAACACATCAAATATTGCTAAACAAGGTTCTGATTAAAGTTCTTTGACTAAAAGTAGCATGTGTTGATAATCAATATAGCATGTATCCTATATGCATATAATATAAATATCATCGTCACATGTTCAATGTATAAAGCTGCTCTGGTGAGACATAATTTCGCAATATGTTCACTCATTCATTATAACTCATCAGTGATCTAAATGAAACTGCTATATTTATACGGCTACATATTTGATTATATATACATATATCTGTATGTATATATATGTGTGTGTGTGTGTGTGTGTGTGTGTGTATATGTATGCATATATATACAAACACATGCACACAACATAAAGATGATAAATATCATTAGGTATTTTCATCCCTAAAAGAAGTTGCCCTCATGGCCCTTTTCAAAAGTTCTACCAGTGAAGTATGTGATTAAGAAATGAAGTAAAATTAAATACACTAATCCATAATTTAGATTTAGTGGGACAGAAAAGAAATAAAGATCATATATATGTATTATATAAATAAAGATCTTATATAATACATATGTGTGCGTATATATATATATTTATGTTTATATATGTATGTAGATAGATAAATATAGATACACACACTAACACACACACATGCTCACACATACTACTATTAATAATAATAATATTACTGAATTCATTATAGAGAATAATGATTGAATTGTCTGAAATTCTGCTGCCAGATATTGTAATTACTTGCATGCAATAACGTTGGTCAAATTAAAAGAATCCTTCAAACCGATCCAAACCTTCAGTTTTGCTATTTTCTTCCAACAGCAATCTAATATTTGAAGTACCAGGAATTATTAACAATAAACCATTGAGGCTAAATGAAAAACTTCACTCATAACAGTGATGCTGGCCTGTCCCCCTGTTAGCTATGACAGCAAATGTTCCAGTTGATCCAATCAATGGAAGAACCTACTCATGAAATTAAATTGCAAGTGGCTGAGTACTCCACAGACACACCATAAATATAGTTCTCAGGGAGATTCAACATGACATGCAATCTGGCAAGGTTGGCCCAGTGAATTACATGTACAACTCATTTTTGCCAGATGAGTGCATTGGAGCATTGAGAAATAGAGTGTCTTGCTCAAGGACACAAGGCACTGCTGCCAATTGAACTCGTGACCTTACCACCATGAACCAAACACCCTAACCATTAAGTCATGTGCCTTCTAGAGTGATGCTAGTCTTTTAATCATGGTCTTAGCTTCTGTGAGAGAGGAACTAACCAGTGCTAGGTATTTATTACAGATGATGAATTAGGTACACGTCCACCAAGACTAAATGGTTTAAATGTTCAAAATCAGACCATTCAATGTTTACCATATTACCAGTTTTCAAATTCAGTTCTATATTTAAAAGATGAGGAATTCTTTACATTATTTACATTTGACGGATATTTGTCCTCATCTTGTTTCTTGTTAACGCAACGTTTTGCCAGATATACCTTCCAGCCTTCATCAGGTGTCTTGGGGAAATTTCAAACCTGGATTCTCAGGGAATATGCTGAATAAAATCACCTGTATCTTATTTTACCCAAAGTTGGGAACTTTTCAACAACCCCTTGTATATACATATGGGTGTATAGATGTATATAAAAGGAAATGTCCACAAAGGTAACAAAAAATATTCTTTTATTTGTTTCAGTCCTTTGACTGCAGCTATGCTGGAGCACCACCTTTAGTCAAACAAATCGACCCCAGGACTTATTCTTTGTAAGACTAGTACTTATTCTATCGGTTCTTTTGCCGAGCATTGGTTGTCAAGTGGTGGTGGGGGACAAACACAGATACACAAACATACACACACACACACACACACACACACACACAATGGGCTTCTTTCAGTTTCCATCGACCAAATCAACTCACAAGGCTTTGGCCAGCCTGAGGCTATAGTAGAAAACACTTGCCCAAGGTGGCACACAGTGGGACTGAACCTGGAACCATGTGGTTGGGAAGGAAGCTTCTAACCACACAGCCACTCCTGTGCCTATGTATGCAAAAACAAAACAAAAAGCTACAAACTGCAAAGTAACAGATGAAATGCATAAAAGAGGTGAAATGGATGGCATTATAGCAGAATTCTGGGATAAGAGGAGCCTGGCAAACGGAATAGTTAAAATGAGATTTATACTTCACCAGAAAAGTATATGGAAACAGAATAATTGTAAAATAGCATAAACAGATGGAAAATATAAAAGTTTAATAGCTTTTTAAATACTTCATGGAAATAATTAGATCAAAGAAAATTAGAGAAAAAGGAAAATTGTAGCATTTGTTTTTAGATTGGCCTCAATTCCAGCAGATGAGACTTGCTTGTACTGATCAATGTCTCTTTTAGTTGACTGACAACAAAAAATGTCTGAAAAGAAACAATAAATATTGAGTAAAAAGTGATTTTTGTAAACAAGAACTGTAAATGATTGATACACCAATATAAAAAATAATGGAGAGAGAAGGAAAGAAAAGTATAAATAGAAAAAATAAAACAGTGGGCCTGAAAAATAAAAAAAAAACCGGAAAAATAAATGGAATGAAAACATGAGAATATGGGAGAGAATTTATCCACCAGAGGTAGAATTAAGAAGTTACTCAAAAAGTGTGGGACATCTTGCAGAGTGCCACAGACCAAATCTGTGGTTGGTGCAAAATTCCATGCAGACCTAGGGTGATGTGGTGGTGGAATGATGCTGTAGACAGAGTCATTAGAGTAAGGAAACAGGCCTGGAAGAGTAGGAGTAGTGGGGAACTGTATCGGACAGCCAGAACGGAAGTTAGTAGACAGGTGTATCTAGCCAAAGGAGAAACAGAAAAGATGAAGTTTGACTATGTTCAGTGATATCTGGTCATCAATGTGGAAACAAAGGATAAATGGTGAGAGCTGTACAAGCCATGTACAGGAATGCTACCAGTAAGGTGAAGGTTGGCAACGAGTACAGCAAAGAATTCAGTGTACAAGTAGGGATCGATCCTCAGCCTCCTCTTGTTCATCATAGTCTTCCAGGCAATAACAGAGGAATCTAAGAAATGATGCCTCTGGGAGTTCCTCTATGCTGATGACCTTCTTCTTATAGCTGAATAAATATCAGAACTGGAGAAGAAGTTCCAGATATGGAAGAAAGGTCTAGAATCAAAGAGCCTAAGAGTTAACCTAGCAAAAACCAAAGTCTTAGTAAATAGGAAGGCAGACAAATCACAAATCTCTTCAGGTAGATGGCCCTGTCCAACCCATGCCAGCATGGAAGGTAGACATTAATTGACGATGATGTTGATTATATTATATATATATATATATATATATATATATATATATATATATATATATATATATACATATACATATATATATATATATATATATATATATATATATATCATCATCATCATCATCATCGTTTAACGTCCGCTTTCCATGCTAGCATGGGTTGGACGATTTGACTGAGGACTGGTGAAACCGGATGGCAACACCAGGCTCCAGTCTGATTTGGCAGAGTTTCTACAGCTGGATGCCCTTCCTAACGCCAACCACTCAGAGAGTGTAGTGGGTGCTTTTACGTGTCACCCGCACGAAAACGGCCACGCTCGAAATGGTGTCTTTTATGTGCCACCCGCACAAGCCAGTCCAGGGGCACTGGCAACGATCTCGCTCGAAAATCCTACAGGAGCCAGTCAGGCGGTACTGGCAACGGCCACGCTCAAAATGGTGCATCTCATGTGCCACCCGCACAAGAACCAGTCCAGGGGCACTGGCAACGATCTTACTTGGCTTGCCGGGTCTTCTCACGCACAGCCCATTTCCAAAGGTCTCGGTCCGTAGTCATCGCCTCGGTGAGGCCCAATGTACGAAGGTCTTGCCTCACCACCTCAGCCCAGGTCTTCCTGGGCCTACCTCTTCCACAGGTTCCCTCAACTGTTAGGGTGTGGCACTTTTTCACGCAGCTATCCTCCTCCATTCTCACCACATGTCCATACCAGCGCAATCGTCTCTCTTGCACGCCACAACTGATGCTTCTAATGTTCAGCTTTTCTCTCAAGATACTTACACTCTGACGGGTATTCACATTGACATTACACATCCAACGGAGCATACTGGCTTCATTCCTTGCGAGCTTACGTATGTCCTCAGCAGTTACAGCCCATGTTTCACTGCCATGTAGCATGGTTGTTCGTACGCATGCGTCATACAGTCTGCCTTTTACTCTGAGTGAGAGTCCCTTTGTCGCCAGCAGGGGTAAGAGCTCTCTAAACTTTGCCCAGGCTATTCTTATTCTAGCAGCTACACTTTCAGCGCACCCACCCCCACTACTAACTTGGTCGCCCAATATATATAAATGTATGTATGTTTAACAAGACTTTAGAGGAAAAGATATGCAAATCGTAATTTTTTTTTTTTTTTGCTTTCTTTTAATATTATTTTTGACATAAAAAAAGTGAAAGTATTTCAGGAGGGAGTTTCATGTTTATCTCCCTTGCAGATAGCAGCAGCAGCAGCAGCTGCCGCTACAGTGAAAACAGAATAACAATGATGACATAGACGAAGACAATACCACTACTACTTATAATAATAATAATAATAATAATAATAATAATAATAATAATAATAATAATAATAATAATAATAATAATAGCAGCAATAGTAATAGGGAGAAGAAGAAAAATATTAATGAAAATAATGATGATAATAATAACAACATTAATAATGGTGATGATGAGTGTGATAATAATAATAATGATAATATCAAAATTAGAATGTCTGTAAAAGATTAACATATTGGTCAATAAGCAATAGTAACTCTAGTAATAATGTACACAGCATGATACATATACACAAATATATATATACGAACACACATGCACATATCTATCTATCTGTCTGTCTGCCAGTCTGTTTATCTATTTCTCTCTCTCTCTCTTTCTCTCTCCCTCTCTCTCTCTCTCTCTCTCTCTGTCTGTCTCTGTGTCTCTCTGTCTGTCTGTCTGTCTCTGTCTCTCTGTCTCTGTCTCTCTCTCTCTCTCTCTATATATATATATATATATACACACACGTACAGAGAGAGAAAGATAGAAAGTGATAGACAGACAGACAAACAGATAGACAAGAGAAATAAATACTTTAAATATATCAGATTTAATCAATTCAATCCCTGTGTATTTCTTTCAAGAGTTATGCTCATCCTGATGTGTTTTGGGCATATCTGATGCTTTCTTGCATCCAGGCACCACTAAAATCTTCTGAAAACAAAGACTCATTGAGGAATATTTCATAGAATATTATAATAACTTTTGTCAATGCTGTGACTAATATTCCAATTCTTTGAATGCAATACAACCTGAAGACACACATATAGCAAGAAGCTACTATGAAATTCTTCTACTGAAAAAAATTGAGACAAAAACAATAGAAAAAAATAAAGGTAAGTCTGAGAAAATAAAGTATGGCATCACTTTCCATAATGGTTTTTTATTTGCTGAAATGTTCTGTAATGTGAGAAAAATTGTAAATTGTTATTAACCTAATGAAATGGTTTTCATCCTTAGTCTTCCCCTACCCTTCCGCTTCTGACCCACCTCCTCTGTCCTGCCTCTTCTGCACCACATACTCCCCCCTGCCTCCTCCTCTTCCTCCTCCACCTCCTCCACATTATCATCATCATCATCTTTTTGTGTCCCTTTATCTTTGCATGCATGGTTCACATGAAGTAACTGAGGTAGAATTTCTATGGCTGGATGCCTTTTCTGTCCCCAACTCTCACCTGTTTCCAAAGCAAAGTAATGCTTTCCAATGACAGGACATGTTTTTGCTCAATATTAGAAACAAATGATATGACTTGTATCATAGGGTCACTTACTCACAACTTTCATTCAGAGAGTGTAGTGGCTGCTTTTTACATGGCACCAGCATGAGGGCTAGTCAGGCAGTACTGGCATCGACCATGTTTGAATGGTGCTTTTTATGTGCCACCAGCACAGGAGCCAGTCAGGCGGCACTGGCATCGATCATGCTCAAATGGTGCTTTTTACATGGCACCGGCATGGGTGCCAATCAGGCGTCACTGTCATTGGCCATGACAACAATTTTTACACAGGTACACATATTGTTGGATAGCCGTTGACTGCTCATAAGCTTTTTCTACCCTTTGATAGGCCTTATTTTTTGTCCTTGGAGGGTGTCCAACAATCATCCTCTTCAGAAAGGTAGCAAAGTGCTTCTTTTGTTTCTCGCTACCAAATCCATTTGCAAGACTTTGGTTGGCTTGGAGCAGTGGTAGAAGATACTAAGCCCATGGTTCTATGCAGTGGGACTGAACCTGAAACCATTTGGTTGGGAAGCAAGCTTCTTAACCACAAAACCAGCCTTGCACCTGCAATACAAGCAATTAATAATTTTAGGATTAAATCTGGCATGGATTCTTCAAGTTGAATGAGATATTTTGTTGAATATATAAAAAGAATTTTAAGTTTATAAAATATATATAAAATATATATAAAAGAATTTTAAAAAAAGGTAGGTTTTCAGATAATATCCATTGTTTAGAAAGTATTGCAGGAAAATAATGAAATTCAGTCGAGGCATCAACAGAAGTTAATTGTGTTAAAATATTTCTTGATTAATTTTTTAAAAAAATGAAGTGAATGCTTAAATAGAAACAAACTAGCAAAATAAATTCTATGTAGTCGCTTGATATGCTAGAAATAGCAATGAACTGTTCTAAATCTCAATCTATCATGTCTTAAAAAGAAGCATAATGTGGAATATTACCCGAGATATATTGTGTCTGAATATAAAACAGGATGACTATGGTTGGAACTTGTTTAGTCATAGATCTGTTTGATAAGAATTAATCTGAGATTAAACACAAAGCATTGCGTCTAACATAGATCAAGTGAAATACTTTGGCATACATTTGAAACTAATTTAACCATAAATTTAGACAAACCTTATCTCTGTTCTAATTAGAAAAACAAAATGTAGACACAGTGTCAACAATCTGGTTCATTGTTCTGCCACATTTCTAGTTCTAACTGGATTTATTTAATTAAATTCCGGTTAATTGATGAACCATTTGAAGTTTTATAGGCCTGTATTTGAATTCCTTTCAAGACTGAGATATAGTTCCATCTTAATTATGGATAGCAGAGCCATTACAGAGGAAAATTCATTCCAGTGGATTTATAATTACTCGTTATCTTGAATATCCTCTAATGAGCCTTCTAAATTTTATTGCACTAATTATGAACATGAAATACATAATAGGACTTTTATCTTGACCAGGTAATAATGTTTATAAGTCTGTTCTGTGAATTGTTCTGTCAATGTATTCGAAGTGACAGCAGTTTAGCCAATAACTTTGACTGCTTCTCAAATAACGAATCCTTTAAGTAATTGTTGAGAAAATTAAAAATAATAATCAAATCTCCTTCAGACTACATCCTAGTATATTGGTTTCAAATTTGGGAACAAAACCAGCAATTTTAGGGGAGGATAATTCAACTATATTGACCTATGTGCTGGTACTTATTTTATTGACTCCGAAAGAATGAAATGCAAAGTTGACCAAGGCAAAATTTGAACTCAGATCATAAAAACAGATAAAATGCTGCTAAGCATTTTTCCCAGCAGACTAACAGTCTGCCTCCTCACCACCTTACAATTACTCTCTAATATATTGAAAGAAAGATACACTACATCTAGAATAAAACATCAGGATGATCATGGCTGGAATGTCTTTTTGTGATAGGCCTTCTTAAACAGCCTGTTGAACAAAAACAATGCTTTAAATTGTACTCATAATACTCCAAGAAAGAATTGCTGGTGCTTCTTGGAATGTGAAGATTTTGGTTTAAGTGGAATAATTGCAGATGGTTGACATTTGGCTGGGTCATTTACTGAAGTCTATTCAGCAAGATGAAAGACAACAACAGTAGCAACAACAATAAAGATCTAGAAATAGAGATAACCCAAATATGTCTGAAAACAGAAACAGTCTTTTCTCAATAAAGTGTTCTTTTGTGAATGATGAAAAAACATGCAGACAAATATAGGACTAAGATCTCAGAATCTTCCATGAAAAACAGGGAAAAGCTGTCTTGTATAAAAACAGGTGAGAATTGGTGCCAAGAGGGGCATCCAGCTCTAGAAAACCTTCTTCAGTGAATTCCATTTGACCTATGCAAACATGTAAAGTAAACATTAAAATGCTGCTGCATTTTAATAATGATGATGGGGATAATGGTGTTGATGATGGCGAGGAGGAGGGGAGGATTGGGATAATAATGATGGGGAGGAGGAGGGTTCATTCGTATTCAGAATAGATTTAAAAACATAGAAGGAACAAGAAAAGGATTTTCCATCATCATCATCATCATCATCATCATCATCATCATTATATCAACATGTTTATGTCTGTTTGTCTCTGGGTCAGATGGGGGTTTTCTCCAACACAGCATCGTTACTACTTGTTGCAGTCCTTTGTCATCTCTCTTGTGAATTCCAGCATTCTAAGATCAGCTGTTGAACAGTTCTTCTTCCTCTGTCTTCGTCAGTCTTTATTTTCAACAGGTTCCTTGTTTTAAAGAATTGACATAGAATATAATGGAGATTTAATAGAAAAACCTGAGAGAGAAAGGGTTTGTAAAAGAACACCATGGGGCTTTATGATTCATGACAAATGAACAACATAAAATTATCAAAAGAATCAGGTTGTAATTACTCTGCCATTGTGACAGGAGAATAGATTTTAAAATGTTTGTTTTATTTTATTTTATTTAACTCTGTTTTCGTTATATCTTTGTTGTTATTGTTGTGTGTTAAGTTACAGATTTTTGTTGATTATCCCAGATTTTGCTAAGCCTGTGGAAGTTGCAATTTCTGTCACGACAGTCATGAATATCAGTAATATAATTGCAAGCAAAAATAAGAAAAAAAAAAAAAAAAAAGAAACAGAGAAAAAGAGAGTAAAAGGAAAAAAAAAAAAAAAGCAGTAAAGAAGGAATGCTACACAACGTGAAAATCTCATTGTTTGTTCAAAGGTAGGCTATTAATTTTAACTTGGTATTTTGTTCACTCATCGTGGGTGATCATGGCAAGAAAAAGAAGAAAAAAATGATAACATTTATTCCTTTTTTTCTTTTCTTAGTCGCTGATGTTTTTTCCTGTTGTAAGGGATTTTCTTTAGACCAATTTTTATTGAAACGAAGAAAATATAAAAAAATAATTAAAGGATTGAAGAAATACATCAATGTCATATCCAAATGGAAAAGCTGGAGAATGATTCCATTTTGGTTTAGAAAATATTTTTAGTTATAATTTATCTTATTATTATTATTATTATTATTATTATTATTATTATTATAATTATTATTATTATTTATTGTCTTTCTTGATTTGTTTTGTTAGGATAGCATCCTTACAATGACTCAATTTCTGTATCACAGCACCTAAAATTGTTTTATTCTTGGAATGGCAAAACAATAGCAGCAAAAATGTGATTTTGGAATGAAATATCATGGAGATAATCGTTTTACTAAACAAATACGGAGACTCTTTTTTTGGTAAAAATACTTTAGGTAGACATTCTCCATTGACATGCTGCTATTACAATTCTTTAGGTAAAAAATATATGAAGCTGGAAAAATTCTCATATCCAATGTGATTCTGTTTGTGATTGAGCCATCACAAACAGTCTGTACCTCCATATGATGGAGTAAACCTCAACTGGTATGTCTTTACTTTTAATCTTCTTCTGAAGAACAACAAATATCAGGAAACACATAGTTACCATTAATCACTGAAGCAGCCACGCACATACAACACACATACCAACATGACACACACATGTATGTGCACTTGTATGCATACATATATATGTATAAGTGCGCATTTATAGATTTTATATATATATATATCACCAACATGGCAGTCCCAAAATTAGGACGAAAGCTGCCGTGAATTAGCTCCAAGAAGCCATCGCCTCTAGCTAGCTATGTGACACACGAAACCTGTGTCCTTTATAACCTTCGAACAGGGGAGGTCAGCAGTGTCCCCCTGCTGGTTTGGCATCTGCAGACTAGTTTCAGGGTGTTGCCCCTTGTCAATGCAGAGCAGCCAAGCCCCAGCCAGGCGGCGCTGCTGACTATCTGTTCGAAGGTTATTTATCTAATTTCAGTGGAATCTATCCACTGGTTTTCAGAAATAGAGTTATTAATATTTAGAACAGATAGTCGGCAGCGCCGCCTGGCTGGGGCTTGGCTGCTCTGCATTGACAAGGAGCAACACCCTGAAACTAGTCTGCAGATGCCAAACCAGCAGGGGGACACTGCTGACCTCCCCTGTTCGAAGGTTATAAAGGACACAGGTTTCGTGTGTCACATAGCTAGCTAGAGGCGATGGCTTCTTGGAGCTAATTCACGGCAGCTTTCGTCCTAATTTTGGGACTGCCATGTTGGCTTGGCGATAACTATTAATTTCCAGTACCGCTGCCGTAGTCTCCTTTAGAGAGACTTAGAAATATTAATAACTATATATATATATATATATATATATATATATATATATATATATATATATATATATATATATATATATATATACTTATGTACATATGTGTGTGTGTATATATATATATATATATATATGCAAGTGTGTGTCAGTATATGTGATTATATTTATGTGTATATATAAATATGTGTGTGTGTGTGCATGTATGTATATATGTATGTATGTATATGTATTATGTATTTATGGAATGGTATGTATGTGTGTGTATGTAATGTACTGTATATATGTATGTATGTATGATCAAGAGATGAAGTATCCTGAGAAAGAGTAAGAAATAAAAAAGGAAGAAAGATAAAAAAATATCGTAAATTTCTGGCAATTCTTTTTGACTGATCTCTTTCCAGTCGTTTAATTATCTTCAACACCCTCCATGATTTTTATCGTGTGAATATAGTCTGACTTTAATTGTATATATTAGAAATATTGCGTCTCTTTCTTCTCCTATTCTCTCCTCTTTCTACCTTCACACATTTCTCTCTCTCTCTCTCTTTAATATATATCTTGCTTACTTCAATAGTCATATCTTTTAATTCTTGTGTCTATAATTATTCCTTGAATAAATTACTCTGAGCTCAATTTACGTTGCTAATCACAATAGCTGTCTCTCTTTAAGATGGTCAGAGAGACTAAGAGTATCTGCTCTCAGGTGTTGCTAGAATCTCTGAAAAAAACCCAGACTTTTAAAGTTTCCTTTGTTATTCCATTTTCAATGAAACCGATTTGTTAATGTCAGATAATTGACCCTCTAAATTCCAGTCTTCACTTTCTCTTCATCAGTTTCACAGATTTTCAATATTGTCATAATAACCATACTTTGAAGACTTACATTTCAGTACAGAATTTCAGTTTAAACTCATAAGTAGTCAGTCAAACAACTAGGGAAGCATTACATGGCACTGAAGTACAGTCAGCAATAAAGTACAGCCAACAGTTAAATACAGTCAGTTGTCACCTATGAGTTTGGCTTCATAAGCTGTGCCATGCTTTCACTAAATGCTTTCGGTGCCTATGAAGTCATAAATGGAGGGGCGTCTTCTTGGTCCTTTCACCCTTGAGCCAATGGCATAGCCAAGGTGTGGCAGCTGCAGGGGAAAAGAGCTACACCAGCATCCAGCTGGTACTTAGTCACAGCTGAGCAGATTGGAACAGCATGGAATGAAAATCCTTGCTTAAGGATATGATGCACTGGTTCAGAAATTGAGCATATGACACCATGACTCATAAAACAAATGTATTAATCACGGGGCCATGTCCTGAGACATTAGTCCCATCATTTAGTGATAAAACAATGGCAGAAAATTAAAAAATCTGTTAAGCCTGTTTACTCAGTAAAGACAACCAGGAATAGTTTAGTTGCTATTGTTTGAAACAACACTTTCGAATTTCCTGTTAATCTTTGCACAGAACGAAACTTTTTCAACTGCTTCAACTTCTACTCATGTTTGACTCTCAGAAATACAAGATTCTAGCAAGAACTTTCTGAATGTGAATAGCTTACTTCTAATTGTGCAATTAAGAACTGTATGATTTGACTATAGACATTAAGAAACAACAAAAGTGCTTTATCTTTATACATTTGTCTTTATACTTTAGTCTTTATACATATGTCTCTGACAGAGAAAAATATCAGATGTATAATCTTTCATTGTAATGGAGATGAAAATACAGACAGACAAGGGTAATCAGAGGAAAATATTGTTTAATTTGTCCCTTAAACAATAAGAAGTTGAAGGATTAATCAATTAGTGTATGTCGAGAAAGTTAGTTTCCTTGTCTTCCCTGTATAACATGATATAAACTTTCCCTTTCACCTGTAGAAATCAAAGAAGATGGTTGTCATATCTCTAAGTACCACAAACAGCAATAAAGCACCATCAATCAGGATTAGCTTATACTCTTATTATCTGCCAATTAACATGTTTATAATTGCTTTACATAAACAGAGTGATTAGCACTGACGGATGTATTCTTAAGAGGATTAGAAAAAATGAAATTAAGAAAACTTGAAATCTTAGCAGCAGAGAAACAAAAATTTTCTTTTAAGATGGCTGCCACCTGTCACCTTTTGTGTTGTTGACATTCAATATGGGAAACTATATCAGACTATGACAGGAAGGATTTTCAAGGCTTTTTAGTTTCTGTTGGACTAAAACAAAGTGGAAATAATTTATGTTTCATTAGTTGAACTTTTTTTAAAATTTAAATTGATGTTAAATATTGCAATCCATCATACTACAGCTGTGTCTTCAGGGAATACCAACAGGGTCTCGTTAACTGCTGGGTAATAATTGATTTGTTATCTGAAACAAAAACAAAAATGTAATACATTCTCTCCTTTGAAATGTTGGTGTTGTTCAAATTATTCTATCTGAGATGCATTTGGGGAAAAATATTGGCAGCAGAATTTGGCACAAGGCCATTCATTTGGTCAGGTGGAGTTACATCAATTACACCAACCCCAGTATTCAGCTGGTATTTATTTTATTGACCTCAAAAGGATAAAAGGCAAGGTCAAGCTCAGTGGAATTTGAACTCACAACACAGAC
This sequence comes from Octopus bimaculoides, assembly GCF_046866305.1. Classification (NCBI taxonomy): domain Eukaryota; kingdom Metazoa; phylum Mollusca; class Cephalopoda; order Octopoda; family Octopodidae; genus Octopus; species Octopus bimaculoides. Next base: position 1,502,603 of record NC_142943.1, read on the forward strand.
AAAATGCTGGCTAAGTACTTTGTCTTGTCTCTTATTTGTTCTTTTATTTGTTTCAGTCACTTGACTGTGGCCATGCTGGAGCACTGCCTTCCGTCGAACAAATTGATCCCCAGGACTTATTCTTTGTAAGCCTAGTACTTATTTTATCAGTGTCTTTTGCCGAACCGCTAGGTTATGGGGACATAAACACACCAGCATTGGTTGTTAAGCAATGGTGGCGGGGACAAACACAAATACACACACATACACACACACATATATCATGGGCTTCTTTCAGTTTCCGTCTACCAAATCCACTCACAAGGCTTTGGTCAGCCCGAGGCTATAGTAGAAGACACTTGCTCAAGGTGTCGTACAGTGGGACTGAACCGGGCCATGTGGTTGGTAAGCAAGCTACTTACCACACAGCCACTCCTGCACCTGCTAACGATTCTACCACATCACCACCTTTACTTGTGGAAAAATATTAACAGTTGCTTTTAACACAGGTACAAAGCTGCAAATCTGAAGGTAAAGGTTCATGGATTATCTGCACTCCAGTGATTGATTGATACTTTACTTTATCAACCCAAGAAAAGATTTGAACTCAAGAAACAGTGAAAGACATTTTACATGATGCTTTAACAATTCTACCAAATACTCACATTGGAATCCAAAAATAAAATAAAATAGAATAAAATTCAAAAGTGTATTTAAAGCAATCTAAGAAATTCTCTTGAAGCATTTAGAAAACTATATTACAAAGCTATGTTCGCATGAGTGACAACAGATTTTTCTGTCACACCAGCATCTCTACTTATTAAATATTAATATAGTTCAGGCATTTAAAAAATTCTAATGCATAATATCTGTTGCCCATACAAATTAGAAATACATTTACGTTTTTTTCTTGTCTCTGCTAGAAACATTGTCCAAACTGATAACCTTCCAAATAATAATGGCATTAGTAATAACTTGATGTAATTAATGGCTTGAGGCTAATTTGTTTTGGTGTGAATCTAAAGAATGTAGAAACTCATTTGTGATACAATGCAGGATTGAGTTTAAAAGATCTGTGATTCATAGCAGAAGTTATTCTTGGCATTGCAAATTTCTCTTTGAGGGATTTATTAACAATAAATTCTTTTAAATGCCAGGAAGGATGTAATAAATTCTTTATCGTTAGCTGATATTTGGATTTTTTTTTCACCTGTTATCCCTCATTGGTTTTCTCCATTAAATGAGTTGAGATTTTAACACACACACATAACACATTACACATTACACATTACACATTCACTCACCCACATATTCTCTCTCTCTTTCTCACTTTCTGCTCTCTTTATGTTCATCTCTATCTCTCATTATCTCTGTATCTCTTATTTCTCCCCGCCTCTCTCTGGTCTAATCACCATATTAGGATATTAGTTACTATTTCCTTTACCATTGCATTACAGACTAGAATTGTTTATCCAGATTTAATACATTGGCCAAAACTTTACTACATCAACTCATCTTGGTTTTTCAATGGGAAGTACGATATGGAACGTGATAAAACTGGCAGCCAACTGACAAATAGAACACTTGGTAGTATTTGTTCCAAATCTCTGCTGTCTGAGTTCAAATCCTGCCAAGAACAGTTGACAAAGATGTCCCAAACTGTAGTGGTGATTAGAGGAAGAGCAAGAATGTCCAGCTGGATGCTTTCCCGTTCTTTTTCCAAGTCCTCTCATCTGGCTTCAAAGTTTCATTTCCTGGCAAAACTCCAAGTATTTTAAACATTTTCTCATTATGTTCTATCTAAACGTAATGATTGTTCAGGCAGAGTTGCCTCCCTTAACTAAAGACCTCAAAATTGTGCAATCCGACCTCATTTTTGAGGTTATTTTTGTAGTAAAAAAGAGTTGTGCAAAACAATACTTTATTTGTTACCTGAAAGATTAATGAAACCTTTGATACCTCATATGTCAAAATCGGCAACTCAGTTTTTGAATCCATAAGGAACATATGCACACCCACAAACTCTGCTTTATTATATAAGATACACAAGTGTATATATATATATATATATATATATATATATATTTATATATATATATATATATATATATATATATATATATGTTTTCAAGACTTATAATAAATAATGTTGTTTAAATTCTGTATGTGGTGGTCAAAATTTTAGTTGGTAGATTGTAAATCTATTTATAAGTGTTTTACTTTCTCATGGTTTTATATTTTTATTAACACACACACATAAATATGTATGTGTATATAAGTATGTATGTATGTGTATATATATATATATATATGTATGTGTATATATATATATATATATGTGTGTGTGTATGTGTGCACGCGCATGTGAAGGAGTCTCTACAGGCCTGCCAATCTCCTGTATATTCAATGGTTTCAATTATTCACGTTCAATACGACGTGGAATGTATAAATACTCGACACAAAAGACTGGTTGTAGAAAGGTTCTCTGAACGGCAAATGGGTAAAGCATATTGTTGTTACTTATGTTGTTGTTGTTGTTGTTATAGCATGTAGCTGTTGTTTAACCCTTGGTCAGTCCTTCTCAAACTCATCTGTTAATGTCATCTTGTGTTGTGTAGACAATGCAGTTATTTTTTTTATCCTAGGCTAGCTCTCTTTGAAAGAGGTTCCACCTATGACCATCCCATCTGTCTGTATATTTAACGCTGCATTTTACAATAGATCTGTTTTATTTTTTATGAAGGTTTGTGGGAATTTGGCTGCTATTTCAAGCAGGTTTAGCAACCACATGGAAACTCCTTCTTCAAATCTAAAGGAAATGACAATGACTGGGATTTTCATCCTCAACTGATGTGTGTGTGTATGCGTGTGTGCGTGTGCACATTTCTGTGCATGTGATTGTGTGTGCGTTTGTGCACGTGTGTGAATGTGTGTGTGTATGCATGTGTGTACTATATGTACGTTTGCCCATGTGTGTGTGTGTGTGTGTGTGTGCACACGTGTGTGTGTATGCATGTGTGTGCTGCGTGTATGTTTGCCCGTGTGTATGCGTGTGAACATGTCTGTGCATGTGATTGTGTGTGTGTGTATGCATGTGTGTACGTTTGCCCATGTGTGTGTGTGTGCACATGTGTGTGTGTGTGTGAGCATGTGTGTTTGCATGTGTGTATGCAAGTGTGTGTGTATGTGTGTATGCACATGAGTGCAGAGGTGGGTAGAGGTAGTTGTGTCGGTGTGGAGGCCATGAGATGGCATTCAAGAAAATTGGTTAAAAAATGTCATTTACTGACGGAAATGAAGTTATGACAAGGGAAACCTCAACAAGAAGTGGACAGATTCAATTTCAGGATGTTGGACATCTTGGAAGAGATGACGATGCCAGATTAAAGGGAGGTGGCAAGAAATGGAAACAGAACTGAAAGAAGATGATAATGAAAAAATAAAAAAAAAATAATAATAATGATAATAATCCTTCTTTACTAAATGCACAAGGCCTGGAATATTGGGGGAGGGGACTAGTCAATTACATCGACCCAGTGCATAACTGGTACTTAATTTATCGAACACCAAAAAGTGAAAGGCAAAATCGACCTCGGTGGAAATTGAACTCAGAATATAGTGACAGGAAAAATACCGGTGAGCATTTTGTCCAGTGTGGTAATGATTCTGCCAGCTGACCACCTTAATGTGGCTGGAATTTTCAGAAGGAGACTCAGGAAAACATGGGATGACATGGCAAAGGCTGATCTCAGGATCCTGAGTCTGATGATGGAGATGACAAAGAACTGTGATCTCTGGGGATATAAGGTTCACAAAAGGATTCACCCTCCTCAGCAGACTGAGTTCTGGAAGTGCTATGTTACAGGTTTTCCATTCATTACAGTAACTCTTCCCTCACCTCACATTGCATCATCAAATACTCATTTTAGTCATTCTTTCTAGCAATGCTTTTGCATATATATGAGAAAGCAGCTACTATATATATATATATATATATATATATATATATATATATATATAGTTAATCCAAAAAAGAAGAAAAAACACAAAAAAGCAACAACACAAGGACGTGGTACATGTAAAGTATTAGCAGACACTCAGGGAAGGAAAGAAAGATGGTTTAACATTTTGAGCAGACACTCTTCTTCAATAACAGAGGAAAGTCCAATAGTAGGGAAGACAGAGGAAGAAAATATATGTATGTATATATACAAACACACATATATATTTAAATATATAAACCAAAATAGGTCAGGAGGTATGAGAGGGGAATATATATATATATATATATTTAACCATTTGAGATCCTTAGGTTTACAGCCTTTTATATATATATATGTATGTATATGTGTATGTGTGTATATATATATATATATATGAAAGAAATGATGAATAAATTACATCTATTTTAAATTTTGTATTTATTGATATGTTTTTTTGTAAATGACTTGTAAATGTTTGGAACTTCAACGAATCTTGCCTTTTTCTATTTAGTTTCAATTGCAAAAACAATTGAAATAACATTGCAAAGTTTATCTATAATTCAGGTAATGATGAGTTTATTGGAACAATAACAGCTACTCAGCTAAAATCTATTAATGTCTGTTTTGTTTTGTTTGTTTATTGTTGCAAAATATATTCATATTTACCATTCTCTCATTCACTGAAAATGTTATTGTTTTTCTAAGACTTCATTGTCTTCTGCAAAGAAAAAATATTTCTACCAAATGAATCAAGATTTCTGTCATCGACATTTTTCAATTGGCATTTATTTATATCAAATATTTTTCATTTTATTTATCTCTTTTTTTTATGTTTATGGAAAGCATTATTACAATTTAAGCCAAACTTAGGTGCCATATATATATAAATCAACAGTCTATGAAATCTTCTAATCTTCTAAAAGACCATTTTCAAAACCAAGCATTAGTTCCTTAGTTTCTTAAATTTCTCTGTGATGACTTCATAAAATAGCAATCAGGGATTGATGTTGTCGTTGTTGTTGTTGCTTTTGTTGTTTAGTAAAAGATTAACTGTGATAAGTGGATCAAAGAAACAAGACTTTTAAAAGTGTGATCATGACATCTAATGTATTAATGGATGGGTAGATAGATAGACTGACAGACAGACAGACAGGCAAGCAGACAGTCATGCAGACAGACAGATAGATAGACAGACAGACAGATAGATAGATAGATACTGAGTGTGAAAGAGAGAGAGGGAGAGATGTAGGTAGACAGGTAACTGGATAGATAGATATGCGTATATGTATGTGTGTCTGTGCACGTGTATGTGTGTCTGTGTGTGTGTATGTGTGTCTGTGTGTCTGTGTTTAGATGTTTATATCTAAAGTATCTGACCACAGAAGAGCATCTACAAACATTTGTACCGAATGACACAGGCAAAAGAAAATATTCCGTGAATTGAAATTTAATCTTGATTGAGAAAGATAAAACAAAACAGTCAGGCAACAAATGTTAGCAACGTTCAAAACATTAAGAATTAATTTCACACAAAATTATCAATTTTTATAATTAGAGTGTTATATTGTTAACAGACAAGATCTTAATTATATTCAGGTTTCGGCCTTATTGGATCTAATCAACAAAACATAGTTAAAGGAGTCTTGTCTTTCCTGATAACAATTATGAAATATTCTCCCTAAGAAGTAAGATTAATAATTTTCTGTGAAATTAATTCTTGCTTTCTGGAGATTGTCTTCTATTTTGATTGGGAATCTTTAGCAATGGTGGCTATCAGGTTCTTGTGTGTTATATTTCACCCTTTCAGAGATATCTTATATCTTTTACTAGTTTCACTGTGGCCATGCTGGGGCTTTGCCTTGAAGAATTTTTAGGTAAATGAATTGCCCCCAGTACTTTTTGGGGGAGCCTGGTGCTTAATCTGTCAGTCTCTTTTGCTGAACCACTAAGTTATAGGAGATATCAAGTGTGGGTGTGGGACAAACACACACACACATACACACACATGCACATGCACACACAACAGGTTGCTTTCTGTTTCTGTCTATCAAATCCACTCACAAAGCTTAGATTGGTTTGAGGCTATAGTCTAGAAGACACACACACATGCATAGACACACATGCACACACATGCCCAAACACATACATGTACATGCACACACACATATGCACACACGCACACACACATGCACATGTACACACACATACACATGCACATACACACACATGCACACAAGCACACACACATGTGAACACACACACATGCATACACACACATGCACACACACAAGCACACACACGTGCACACACACAAATGCACATTCACACGCCCACACGCACATATATTTACATGTGATGGGCTTCTTTCAGTGTCCTTCTACCAAACCTACTCACAAGGCTTTAGTTGGCCCAGGGCTATAGCAGAAGAAACTTGAACCAAAGTGCCCCTAAGTAGGACAGAACCTGGAACCATGTGATTGTGAAGCAGGCTTCTTACCGTAATAGCTACACCTGCACCTACATATTTCAACGCTGTTGCAGATGTCATTTGCTGCCTTCATTATTTCATTGCCATGGGGTCTCTTGTTTGCTGTTTTTAGCTCTGACAGTTGGGGCATATGTGATGCTGACTCCAACATCATTTGTAATGCCAGATGATTAAAAAATATGACTTTTTTAGTTTAATGAACAAAATTGATAAATTGAATAAAGCGTAATATTTTATTCAACGGGGGAAGAAATATTCGTGAACCTCAAATAAATCATTAATTGAAGGAGAAAAAGGAAAAAGAAAGCGAAAAGGAGAGGAGGATAGTGAATAAGGTAAAACTTTTCCATTTTCTTCAAGAAAATGAGTGAAATAAAATTTATTTTAATGGAATAAATATAACTTTGAGATTAGATGTTTAAAAACGAATGTGTGTGTGCATGTGTATGTGTATGAACATATGTGATTGTCTGAATGTGAAAGTACATGCGAATATGTGTGTGCATGTACATGTGTGTGTTTATGTGCAAACATTCATTAGTTCTAATTGGTAAATTAGTAAATAGTGTTGTACGAAGACAGTCGCATATGTGTGCATAATGTGCACAAGCAAGGCAGTAACAATAGTTGCATGTTTGCATGCAACTTTTAACATAGATTTCCTCATGTTTGTGAATATCTGACAGAGAAGTGAATCTATTTCATCACCTTTAATATCGTTAGACACACTAACACTGACTGATCTATTAAATCCCTTTCTTCAATGTCAATAACTTGTATTAGTTAAAGTGTTCTTTAGAACATGGATAATGATCAGAGTGTTTGTAGTTGCAAGTCTCAACTTTGCAGAAAAGTTCTATGCTTTGATTGAAAACCATTTCTCTTCACTCTTGCTTACAACAGTCATCATCAGGTTGGTTTTCTAGGCAGAGAAATCGGTCCGTTTAAACATTACATATTTTGCTATTCTTTAATTCTTCTACTTGTTTCAGTATTTTGACTGTGGCCATGCTGAAGCACCACCTTTAGTCGAGCAAATCAACCCCAGGACTTATTTCTTTGTAAGCCTAGTACTTATTCTATCGGTCTCTTTTGCTGAACTGCTACGTTATGGGGACGTAAACACACCAGCATCGGTTGTCAAGCGATGTTGGGGGGGACAAACACAGACACACAAACATATACACACAGATAGGTGCAGGAGTGTTTGTGTGGTATGTAGTTTGCTTACCAACCACATGGTTTCGGGTTCAGTCCAACAGTGTAGCTCCTTGAGCAAATGTCTTCAACTATAGCCTCGGGCCAACCAAAGCCTTGTGAGTGGATTTGGTAGATGGAAACTGAAAGAAGCCCATTGTATATATATGTATATATGTGTGTGTGTGTGTCTACAAAATCCATTCACAAAGCTTTAGCTGGCTGACAGTGGGACGGAACCCAGAACCATGAAGTTGGGATACAAGCTTCTCACCACACAGCCACTCTTGCACCTACGTATGTATGTATGTATGTATGTATGTATGTATGCATGTATGTATGTATGTATATGCATATGTATGTGTGAGTGCATGTATGTATGTGTGTGTGTGTGTATGCATGCATGCATGCAGGTATATATGTATATCTGTATGTATACGTGTGTTTGTGTGTGTATGTATGAATGTATGTATGTATGTACATATGCATATAGTAGATATGTATGTAGATATGTAGGTAGGTTACTAACTGATTCTGAAGAGTAAAAGGTCTTCCTAACACACCGTAAACCCATGTAGTGAGACAAACTAAATGTATAAAATGGAAATTATAATGACGTTGGTTCATGTTTCTACTTCAGAATTCTTTGTCAAAGTAGGTACTTGATTTCTACCTGAAATTAATGGTTGCCTAATTCTCTGTTACTATGAAGTGGCACTAACATTTGCAAAGAAGCTTTTCTCAAATGGTTCTAAACAGCAACAGTTATTATTATTATTATTATTATTATTATTGTTGCTGTTGTTGTTGCCTCTTGCAAACATAATAGAAACCTCATAGAAGTGATTTCCATCTTCCTTAAAAGCAGCTGGTTCCTTCCATTTGACAAATGTTTCTCATTAATGATAAGATTTATTTTGTTTCCTTTCATAGATAATAAAGGAATAGGAATTTAGTGGAGGGGCTTGATCACAAAGACGAAGAATTATTAAATGATTTGCAAATGTAGATTTGAAATTATGAAGGATAATGGAAAATGAATGGACTTCCGCATATATCACACACATATACACGTGCACACATACATACAAACACACCATACACACATGCATATATCTATATAATATATGCATCTGCATGCATGTGTATATGTGTATATATATATATATATATATATATATATATATATATACACATTTATATATTTATACATAATTATATATGTACACACATAATCAAGAGTTGATGAAGAACAATGGAGCATTATATACCTTTAATAAGTTACCTATACAAGCTTCATATTTATACATACATATATATATGTTGTGTATGTATGTTCTCATCATATATATATATATATATATATATATATATATATATATATGAAGTATGTTTGCTGTAGATAAATCTACAGTTAATTTGAAAGCCTTAGCTGTATGGTTTGTAGTTGATGAGAAAACAACACAAAAAAAAACAAAAAAAAAACAGACTGGGAATGTTCTTTCAAGTCTGCTAGTTTTCTGGTTACTTTAGAAATTGGGATTCTTTTTTCATATTTACAATCTCCAGAGTTAAAGATTGGAAAAAAAGAAATTTAGATTTTATTTAATTATGCTTGTTTTTTTACCCCATGTTTGACATAAGTAAATATTCTATAGTATATCCTACATGTCAAACAATTTTCTGGGACCAATGTCATCCTTCCATTCCTGCCGCTGTCCCAATCAAACAATCAGGCATCAATGCCTGGCCTGAATTTCAGTCAATTTGGTCCTTCAGAAGCTGAAATATCTCATTTGTGCACACCATGACTACAGGTGATAGTTATAATTCACTAAATGAATTGGCTGATGCTGGCCATTGACAGTTTATCGTCTGTTCATCTTCTCAACATCAAGTGATGTCCACTGTTGACTCAATAAGTTTATTTGCCAAAAGAGATCACATCCACCATGTTACATGCCATGAGCTCAATGTTACCTGGCTCAGATGCTTACATGCTATTTAACCCAGTAGCTGGGACCCTGACAGAAGCTACAATTTGTGTGTCAGAGTTGACATGGCAAAACTGGTGGCTGAAAGGAGGTGGTTCCACATTCCAGAAAAACCCTGGCATTCACAAATCAGAGTCACACTGTTGGATGCATTTTGAAGTCATTTAAATGACAAGGGAGCTGCTATTTATATTACAACATGCACACACGCACACACACACACACACACACACACACACACACACACACACACACACACACACAACATAGAAAACACTTTGTAGTGCTCAAATGATTTTGAACTTACTGAGGACCAAGTCTATGAGGTAATGAGTGACTAAAAGAGGAATCCAGGTGAGTAAATATGGAGGCAAAGGAGACAAAAAAAAAACTGCTTGGGTTTGATATTATAAATTTATAGACATGTATACAAGCAAATAAAGAGAAGACAAAGAGTGAAAGTTTTTAGGTGATGAATATTCTAGTATAAATATATAAATATTTATGTATTAACAGAGCAAACTTAGAGTACAAAGACACAGAAAATTAAAAGGGTGAAGATATGGTGTTACAAGTCTGACAGCTGTTTCTGAGCTGCTTGAAGTGTAGTTCAGAAAAATATGCAACCTGCAAATGAAGCATGTGATCATAGCAGGGGGTTAATGAAATAAGTTAACCCCTGGTACTTACCCCACCCCCAAAATTGCTGGCATTGTACCAAAATTTGAAATCAATATTTCAGTTGGAAATGGCTATAGATTTGCAGAATTGTTTATCTATATTCTTCAAATAATTCTATGAATTTATGCAATTCTACATGAAACCTGTTCTGGTAGTGTTTACTTTGAATTATTGTAGTAATTGTCATCAAACTATGGTAATTAATGTTTTAAATATTCTTAAAATTCTTGAGAACAAAGTTGTTTTCAGTGCAAATATTTCAAGAATGTATTAATTGAAAGGGTAATGAAGACATAGCATTTCGCTTGATGTAAGCAGTTATGTATTCTCATTTCTTATTAATTAATAATTATTTGTTATTTTGCTTATATTTGTTATTTTGCTTGTATTTGTTATTTTGCATATCTTTGTTATTTTGCTTTTCTGTTTACAATTATTTTTGTTTACTAATTTTTCTCATCTTCCTTTTTTAATTCTTTCATTTCTACATACTTCAAAATATAATTTATTTTACCCAAAATAATAATTTTTTTGAATTTGAATTTGTTTTCCTTCTTTTTATCTTTTATTTCTTTTCTCTTCTTTACATTCTTTAATTCTTATTTATGTTGATTACATTTATAAATAATTTTCTAATTTTCATTGCAAAATTCAATTATTGAAAGTATTCCTCAAATAAATTTGAAATAATGACAATTTTAAAGTAAGATAAATACATCATCCTTGGAATATTCTTTTGGGTTTCTTAAATCAAGTTTTAAAGGTAAAAAGAATATCATTCAACGACATATTTGCATCTTTCCATTCTTGTAGTTTCACTGAAGCTTCACAAAGAAATGCTGGTTTCAACATTCAGCACAAGGCCAGCCATTTTGGAGGAAGGGATAAGTTGATTATGTCAACCCCAGTATTCAACAGGTACTTATTTTATCAACCCTGAAAGAATGAAAGGAAAAATCCAGCCCAGTGGCATTTGAACTCAGAACATAATGTAAGAAGAAACGCCATTGGCATTTTGTCTGGCATGCTAATGATTCTGCCAGCTCACCATTTTCCTCATCATCATCATCCAGTGTTTTAAATCCAGGTTTTATTCCTACCTCGGATGGATCTACCTCAACGCCATAGCAACCGAGGTAGGCAGGTGCAGCCCAACCCAACCTTTGGTTTGGCTGCTGCCCGTTCTCCTTTGCTATCATGAGGCTTTAGTAATAATGATAATAATAATAACAACAATAATAATAATAATAATAATAATAATAATAATAATAATAATAATAATAATAATAATAATAATCCTTTCTACTATAGGCACAAGGCCTGAAATTTTGGGGAAGGGGTTAAGTCGATTGCATCAACCACAGTACTCGACTGGTGCTTAATTTAATGTCCCCGAAAAGATGAAAGGCAAAGTTGACCTTGGTGGAATTTGAACTCAGAGCGACAAGCAAAAGCCCGCTAAGCATTACATCCAGTATACTGATGATTCTGCCAACTTGCTGAAGAATAATCCTTTCTACTAAGTACAGACCTTAGAATGGTGCAAGGTAACGATGACTGCAGTGAGGTTTGAACTCAAAATGCAGGAAGCAAGAATGAGTATTGCAATGCATTTTGTTCCATGCTCTGATAACTTTGGTCATTTCAATGTGTTACATTGCTTTCATCAACTATTATAGTAAGAAAAGACTGGAACCTGTTTGTTGACTGCATAGACTGATCCAAGCAAAATCGAGTGGTGTAATTAGTTATAATTTATTGTAATGAGTTCAAATCAGTTATAATTCGTTAACTCGAAACAGTTTGCTCTGTAATTAAACACATCATCTTGTAAGTATTTGGTTTTACGATAATCCATTTTTTTGTTTTTTGGTCTGTTATGGAAACATCACGATTTTTAAAAAAAATTGTTTGTTGGTCTCAATTACACACGATTCTATAGTCACACCTTTCCTTACTGGTCATCAGTTTGTATTCTCTTTCATACTCACCTTCTTGTACCTTGAGCTCTCCCTACACCACCATCTTTACCTCCCTTCCACCTACTCTCACCATAGCCACATATCCCCTGTACAGCAAAACACTTGTGCTTGTTCCCTCATATTCTGGCCTTGAGCAACCAGCATAAAGCCATCTGCTTCTCTCTCAAACACAAAATCCCATTCAGACCAAGATGGCTGTTCCCTTTTCCTTTCTTTACTTTGTCTTGCAAATTATTTGGCAACCTCAGTGGTGCTCGTATCCCCCCCCCCCCCCAAAGAAAAATTGTACCAAATACACACTGTAAATGTGTTGGCACTTTAGAAGGTCATCCAGCCATAGAAACAATAGTAAGGCTGACATGGGGGTCTGAAACAGTTCTGAAACACATCAGACCCTGTGAAACTATCCAATCCATGTCAGTATGAAGGATGGATGTTAAATAATGATGATGATGATGATGACAATGGTGGTGTTGATACATAACACACACACACACACACACACACACACACACACACATACAAACATACATATATATGTGTGTGTGTGTGTGTGTGTGTGTGTGTGTACATGCACACACACACATATGTATATATTTATATATGCATATATATGTTCGTAAGAGTGTGTGTATATATGTACATATATGTATGTATGTATATATGTATATGTGCGTGTGTGTGTGTCTGTTTGTGCACATGTATGTGTTTATGTTTGTATGTACCTGTCTCTATTTATGTCCAGTAACTTAGTACTGAAACAAATAGAGATTGATAAAAATAAATACTGGCAGCAATATGGTTGACTAAAACACTAGAAGACAGTACTCCGGCATGGCCACACTGTTATAACTAGAATGAATAAAAGTGCAAAGTAGCAAAAGAGTGAAAGTCTGATAAATGGAATGAAATGAGATTGTGTGGCATTCATGCCTTTCTCCTATGACGTTAACATTTTTGAGTCTGATGCCACCCTGCCTGAAATCACATCTGGTTCTCTGATATAAAATGTTTCGCTTTACAAAGGGCAGAGCTACATAACGGAGTAGTGATAGCAGTCACCTTGTTGCAGCAGCTCATAGTAACATTACTGTCTCGCATTCACTGAAGAACAATCTTAATAGATTTGCTGTACTGCAACAAATGTACTGTTGAATATAGCTGGCTTCAATGTAATAATGGTTTTAACTTAACCACATTTATGGTTGTAGAGTAGAGCTTGTAACAATGACTATAATACAATCAACTATCAAATTATAGGATTTAGAAAATAAACCATGTTTGAATGAGGCAAGCTGTTTACATCGTTGAATGTTTGTTAATGGCATAAGTTTTCAATGAATATATTTCATAGAAATTTCTGTTCATCTCTAATGAAACATATTGATCAATTTATAAACATTTACAAATTTATTTTGATATCTCTGCAGGATACGAAATCTAGAGAAGAATAAACTAGTAAATAAAATGTTTTGAAATTAAATAATAATAATAATAATAATAATAATAATAATAATAATAATAATAATAATAATAGCAACAGCAACAACAACAGTTACAACAACCATAATAATGATAATAATGAGAAAACTGCTGATTGAACGTATGTTGAAATTAGTTGTTTAGTAAATGGTTAAAACAGAGTTATATCAGAAAGTGCCAAATAAATAAACTGTTGAATTAGGCAGATAGCTACATAATTATTGTCAAGGAACTGAAAATTCACCAGAGAGCATTGTTAATAACATAAACTGTACATTTAAATTGAATGTTTAGAGATTCCATTAAAATGGAGGGTTTAACAGACAACCACAAAGATGGCCGATACAAGATGAAATATTGAAACTTTTCTATAAGAATAAAATCAATAAAGCACAAAATAAATTATCAAAGTAATTATATATGTGCAACTGAGTGTGTGTGTGTGTGTAGGGGGGAGGTGTTTGCGTGCACCATTATATTTTTCTGCTACAAATAAACAATGGATATATATATATATATATATATATATATATGTGTGTGTGTATGTATGTATGTATGTATGTATGTATGTATGTATGTGTATTGTACATCTTTGTAAACATGTGTGTATGCGTATGTGTGGACATGTTTATGTTTCTCTACTACAAATAAATAATGGGTATATGGATATATATATATATATATATATATATATATATATATATATATATATATATATATACATACATATATATATGGCAATAAGGCCAAACCCCTTATAGACGGGAAACCCAGTGTAATCCCATAAACCAGCCTCCCCCATTAAAATATTAACTGCTCTACATCTTAGTGTGCTTCTTCTCCGGCTTTATGCTTCCTACAAATTATATATATATATATATATATATATATATATATATATATATATATATCTGTGAGAGTTAGAGTTGGGAAGGCTGTAAGGAACTGATCTTTTGCTCTTTTCTGTAATATTAACAAGGGTGTGTGTAACACATAGTTACTGCATGTGTATGTTTCCTTGTAATACTTTGAAATGCTTTGGAATAAATAGACACACTCTCTCTCTCCCTCACTCTTCCACTTTTGCTCTCTTGTTGTTCGCACGTGGCCATCAGCCACCTTTCTTCTCCTATTTGAATTTCTTTCTTTATTTCTGATCAGCCACAAGGATAAGACACATTCTTGTCTGTCTTCCTTCACGTTCACCAACTCAGCCCATTCAGGCACAGTTTCTGTCAGGGACAACTACCAGGTCATTTGTTACCCCTCCAGAGACTCGAATATTATCTAGCAAGAGATTTATGTCCCACCCACTTCATGCTATGAAACCAAATATTAGCACTGGCCCCTAAAAGCCTCTCTAGGATTTTGAAAGTTACTTTATTTTAGTCTACTCAGTTGGTTGTCACAAAAAAGAGCATTTTGAGTGGGAGACATAATCCATCACTTGGTTTAACACCACCATCAGGTCCAAAAACTGTTAAATAATTACAGACTTGTTACGAATTTGTTGTGGTGAGAGCCGTTGACACCCCTGTGAGATTGGACAAATGGACTAGCCAAACTCTTCTAAAGAGTAGTATATTGGTTGAGAAGACACAGCAGTCGTAGGAGCCGTTGAGAGTTTCGTGGAAGTCATAGGAAGTCGTTGAGATCATTGAGAGTTTGTATTCATTGGAGTATCGTGTTTAGTAGAGTAATTTGAAGTACACCATTTGAAGACAGTTGTGTCTGTTCCCACGTTGTGAAACTTGTATATCCAACGTAGAGAAGGATATAAAGCAATTCAAATCTGCTTGAGTCATATTCAAACCTATAATAAAACCATTCGTTGTGTTTGGTCATCGAGAAAATTTCTCTCTCTAGACAAATAGGAGTAAATACAGCAAGCTAGCTCACAGTGCTCCCTAACCAGACTGGTAGATGCATGCAGTGGTTATCTCCCCTTCTCTAACAGAGCCTGGAAGCACCGTCACCCTGTAAAATAAATGTCTAAAACTGTTTTGAAAGGAATATTCTCTCCTCATTTGTTATTTTAGAGAGTTTGCCTCTAAAAACTATGCAGATACATAAGGAATCTGGGCTTGGTTGTCAGGTGACAGTAGCAGTGTCCAATCAGTTGCAAGAATTTGGATCAAGTCTTGTTTGTGAAAATAACAAAAGAACCATGATTTCTTCCTCCTTTTTCACCTCCAGCCTGAGAGATCCTGCAAGAGGGCATTAGTACTGGTGGTTTCTTATCTTCTGGTTAAAGTCGAAAGCAAAAAGAGACGAAAGAAATCCAGTAAATAAAGAATGGAAAACGAGAGAAAGAAAGAAGAGAGAAAAAGGAAAATTACATAAAACTAGAAAGAAAGGAAAAATCTGAAAGGAAGAAAGGAAGGAAAGAAAGAAAAAAATAGAATTAGTAACACTTATAAGTTTACAATCAGTCCATTCTTATTAGTTTATAACTGTGAATTAAAATCATGACTTTCAGCTACACCAGTTGAGAAACATTTTGGTCCTGATCTACAAAAGAATTAGCACTGACGCCTTCTTTCATCAGAGATTACTTACAGTCGTCTTTGAGAAGCTTCAGTCTTCACTTTGCTGCAATTGTTATCAGAAACCAATGCTGAGAACAATATAATCCCAAAATATATAATGTACTATTAATAGAATTTTAGTGAGAAAGAAAGTTCTTAGTTTTTCTTTGATGTTTGAGAATGGTCAGAAATTTCCTAATTCACAACATTTCATAAATCTGAGAAACTTTGTGCAATTGAACAATTCTCTGACAACTACAACTTTTGTCTGTGAAGTAGGTTTTCTCTTCCTTCTTGCCAAATATAAATTTATAATTGAATATATTCACATTCATTTATAACCTGTTATCAATAGATACATGCTCACATACAATTGACTATCTACAGCGTATGTGTGTGGTGTGTGTGTGTGTGGTGGGGGGTTGTACATATTTAAGTTTTTAAAGTACCAAATATATATTCAAACTTTTTTATATACAAAGGAACATTTAAAGATGATTTCTTTAACTTATCCCAGATTATTTGGCTGACTTGGAAAATGGTTGGTTCCTTCTTTGTTTCTTTTTCTATAAAAATAGTCAAATTCTTTAGAGAAGTAGAAAGGAGGCTAAGCTTGTTTAAGAATGTTAGATAAATAGAAATTTATTCTTTGTTCTAAGAAGATTCTTTTGTTCATCCTAACTATCTCTCTTTGTTGTTTTATGGAAGTTTATGAAGAAACTGGGTTTTGAATTGCAGACGGAATAGCAAGATAATCTGGCTTAAAGACTGCAGCAATAAATGAAACATTGTCAGAAAACAAATGGAAAATGGAAAAATCATATTTTTTTTACCAAACTGAACTTTTTACTGCAACCTCATAAATAGTTTTGTAGACATTGACTAATATTCTAGCAAACAGTCGATATACAATTCATCATGGAAGTAGCCTGACCATGTTATATATAATCTTTCACTGCTAAGATGGTCTTTCTTTGATAAAGAACTCCCTTGATGAAATGGTAAACTGTAGCATACTTTTTCTCCGCCTCCATTTTATTGATCTAAACTGTACTCTTCAAACAGACAGTAGAATCAGCTACAAGTCAACTTCGATATTATAAGAATAGAAACGGAAATGTAACGAATATCAGTTTTTTACATTGTTACAGGAGAACAAGGGGAGGTGGGTAAATGTAATATTTATGCCTGTTTTTGTCAAAGACAACAGCTATGTAAATGAATAACTCTTAATGGGTAACCAAAACAGGTTCTTGAATTTGGTAGAGTTAGAACTAGCATAATGATCTACCCTGAATCTAAAGCAGCAACAATGACAACAACATGAGCAGCAATATTTATGAGCCAGGGTGGGGGTAGTCTCTCTGTGGTTGATCGATTGGCTAAAAACAGCAACAAATTCTACTTCAAATCGTCCTCTTAGAATAAGAACATTTTAGATAATGTCATCTTAAATAACTGGAATGTCTGAAAATGAAGATGAGAT
Source organism: Octopus bimaculoides (assembly GCF_046866305.1). NCBI lineage: Eukaryota > Metazoa > Mollusca > Cephalopoda > Octopoda > Octopodidae > Octopus > Octopus bimaculoides. Next base: position 1,520,403 of record NC_142943.1, read on the forward strand.
GTTAATTAGTTAAAGGTATTTAATTAAAGATTTTCTTGATTGTGGTCAACGTGGTGCTAAACAACAACAACAACAGCATCAAGAATAGCTGTCCTGGTTTTCATGTTTTGTTTCATCAAATTTTGACATAAAATTTATTCTTTTGCTACAATACAAATGAAGAACAATGAGGTAATTTTTGCTCTTTTTTTTATCTTTGATGAATTTCAGATCTTTCAAGATTAAAGATGAGTCTGTTAATTGCTGGAATTCTTAGGGCAACATATGACCTTGTCTTCAACTTAAAGTGTTGCAGTATATATCCTACATTTCTTTATATTCTGAGTTTAACTTGTGATGAGTTAGGCATTTTTCTTTCCCATTTCCAGATTCAATAAAATAGGAGCTTATCAGGTGCCATATAATTGTTTTTCGTCCACCTCCAGATTGTGGCCTAGAAATCCCTATTAATCTTAGCCAATTAAATCACTAGAATCCTAAAATCATCAAACCTTTTTGCTATTTCTTCCAACTCATTACATCCTGGGCTCAAATACTACCATCAGTGACTTTGCCATTCATCAGTGCCAGATTGATATACTGGGTTCAGTTTAGTCAAGTAACCACTTGCCCCTAATGTGTGGCCTATGTTTATCTTAGAAATTATTCTTTGTTTGCTGAATCTTAATAAACTTAACATTCTGTGTATTTGGTCTTTTGGAATATATTCAGGAGGAGATGTTTAAGTTATTTTTATTGATCCAAATTTTAAATTTCAAATAAAATATTATCAACAATCAGGAGATAATTCACTATTTCATAAACAAGTATGTATACATAAATTATATATAATATATACACAAATTACATATATTATATACATAAATTATATTTTTCCCAGTTGATGTATATACACAAAATATAAAGGAATATGAAAAAACATGAAAGTAATTTATTACTGAGTTTATATAAACACACACTGACACACACGTGATGACAAAAAATTATACATGTAAATATTTGTTGGATGAATTTGATTAAACACAAATTAATCACATTAGTGCTGAAATCAATAAATATTTAAAAATTTGGCGTACTTAAAAAAAAATAGGTTTCACAAAAACATATTTTTATGAATGTTGCACATATCTGCAGAGGCAGCAGTTTTGAACTTTCAGAGCTCATGCCATATTTCTCTCATTTTCAATACTTTTAGACACATACAGATATATATATGTATATATATATATATATATATATATATATATATATATATATATATACATATACATACATACATATCTGTATGTGTATATTTACCTTAAAAATTTCTTTCATGTATATTTGTATAAGATAAACACTTTAGAAAAATTGGTATGTATGCATTTTAGTATAAATGCATTTTATTCATTTACAATATTTTCTATTAATTGAATTTATATGCATATACACACAGACATATATGCTTGTGTATGTATATATATATATATATATATATATATATATATATATATGAATGAACGTATGTATGAATGCATATGTCAGAATGTTTTTGTGTATATATGTATGTATGTATGTATGTATGCATGTATGCATGTATTTATGTATGCATGTTTCTGTCATCAATTTCAACTTTGAAGACTCACTTAAGTTATTTGTGAAAATTTTCTTTCTCACTATAAAATTTGTTGAGAAAACCTATTTGGAAAATAGTAGAAAAAAAGAGAAACAATTCTCTTTTTTTTTTTTTTTCTTCACATCATGGGTCTTCACTAGCAACATGTGCTATTGTTGAGTTCATTATGAAAATGTAATCTGCGTTGAAATATATACCTAGTTCACACATGCTTGCTGACACAGTCATAAATATGTGCATATACATAAAAAAAAAAAGGAAGAAGAAAAAACAACTTCAGCATTAAACAAATTTGCAGTTTGCAAATGGAAATATTGAATCCATGCCAGGCAATATTTCTTCTTATGCCAGAGATATTGAAACATTGAACATGGATGGAAAATGGGTTGAATTAAATTTACATGAAATCTTGGATCGAATCTACTTCTATGTTTTAGTGTTTAATAATCACCAAACATTTTCCCATATTGCTGAAGTGTGTCTTTATTGTATTAATGTTCTCAGGGAAGAAAATTGCTTCATATTTCTACCTGAAACAGTGTGAATGAGAAGAATATGGAAATTGTCAGACATGATAGCAATAACAGTCAAATATAATAGTTTTTTTTATATGACTTAGTAAGTGATGTGTTAGGGTTATAGACAACAAAATGTTTATATATAACAGATGGCTTTGGGCTTAAGAAGTCTGTTTTGTAAAGCCATGGTTTGGGTTTGAACCAACGTTATGGCACTTTGGTCAAGTAACATTTACTCTAGCCTCGTGTCAATCAAATTTTTGTCTGTGAAAATTAGATGACTTTTGACATATCGTTAATTTCTGATTCACCTTTAATTTCTAACATGTCTACATTTTTTTTTATTTTATTTCTAAAACATCTGAAAATTATTTCTATTCTGCTGTGACACCAGTTCAGTCCATTCTTAAAATCTGTTCTATTTAATAATAGTAATTTTCATTCACCTTGTTTATTTCTATTTTAGTCATTCACTCTCTCCATCTCTCCTTTTCTCCCCCCCCCCACTGCCATTAAAATGTGTTGATGTAAGCACTCACACACTAATTATGGTTACATTCAAACAAACCTTCTAATCATGCATTCATTCATTCAAACACACACACACTAATGGATATTTTTTTATAGCTTCACTCTATTTCCACTTTTCTCTCAATTAGTAAAGAGCTGCAATCATACTTATCATGGTGAAACAATAAGTCTTAATTAAAAATCACACCCATATTGAGACAGATCAATCAACACCTTTGTAACAAACTCTGGCCAAGAATAACAAGGGAGAGAATCCTTGAAATTTCAGCATTCTCTCAAGCATTTGCTCAACGACTCTCTTAATGACTCCCTCATTAACTGGATTCTTCAGTAAAATTCTCCAGTGAAATAATCATGTTTTGTTTCTTCTTGTCATGATATGTTAAATAATGTGACAGTTGTTGCAGTGACATGCACAAGAACAACATCAAGCACCAGATGAAAATATTTCCTCCTTCAGCAGTGATAGCAACGATCTGAAGGAAATTAGAACTGCTTTCAAATGTAACAGTAGTTTCTCTATCATCACTGCCATACCCGTCATCATCATTGTCGTTGTCATCGTCATCGTCATCATCATCAACATCATCAATATCAACACCATCACCACATTTTATTTTCCCAGTTTCACTGACAGCAGAAATCTTTCCTCATCAACTTATTATCTTCCTGATGGTTACATCACATGCTTCTGCTCTGTCAGACAGAGGATGTATATTAAATCACCTCTGCACTTACAATACAAACTAATCTTATCTGCAACTTCTGTCTTGGAAGAAGACTGTCGATGATTATTCCTGTCACCTACAGCAGTAGGTGCTTTCATGATAATTTTCTGTAGGCAGGAGAATTGCTGTGACCCCATTGTTCTATAGATTGGTCGACTGGAACTCAAATAACACAGCTGAGTTGCAATGTCAAATTTATTAAATCTGTTTCATTTACCAAAATATTTGAATCACGCGAAATCTGGAAACCTGTTAATTCAAAAGTTATGTCAACAATACTTGAATTGTTCCATGGATAATTATTTTAAATTTTCTATCTCAGTCTTTGGTAAAATAAGTTGTTCATTTTAAAAGCTTCTGCTGGTAAATATTTCAGTGTTGTTATATCAAAGATTTCTCTCTCTTTCTCTCTCTCTCTTCTCTCTCTCTCTCTCTCTCTCTCTCTCTCTCTCTCTCTCTCTCTCTCTCGCTCTCTCTCTCTATCTATCTATCTATCAGTCTACCTATCTATCTACCTATCTATCCATATATGTGTGTGTGTGTGCATGTTTGTGCATGCACTCTTTTACCCATCTTCTTGTACCTTGAAGCTATGCCCTGGCACTTCATCACTTCCATCTCTATCTCTCATTCCAGCTTCTGTCACCCACCTTTCTATTATTTGGTATAGCCATATATCTCCTCTACTAAAAGTCACCCATTCCTGTCCTGCTATCATAGTGCAAATGATGACGATGCTGATGGTGACAGTGAGGATGATGATGCAGAAATGGAGTACCTATGCACTCCAAATGGTGAAGTGAATAAAAACTATGAGTATACAAGAGTTACAATGGGACCATTGGCAAACTGCTGGGAAACAAGAAACTTGATGCAGCAGATGGACTTGGGTAGTTGGCAGTAAGGCCTCCCTTGAACTGAATTCCCTCAAATGTTTTAAAAGAAATTTTTTTTTCAATATTAGGAATATTACATAGAATGCTTGTGTATGGAATATATTATTGCAAAGTTGACACATCTGTGCACTGGATGTAGAGGATGCACAAGGCTGGAAAGAAATGAGGTTACCATTCTTTACAGGATCTGTGACCAGATATTGGCTTCAAGTTTTGGCACAAAGCCAGCAATCTCAAGGGAAGGGGTCAGTTAATTACATCGGCTCCAATGCTCAACTGATAATTATTTTACTGACCCCAAAACGATGAAACGCAAAGTTAACCTTGGAAAAATTTCAACTGAGAACCTAAAGATGGCTGGAATGCTGCTAAGCATGCTTCCTGGTTTGCTAATGATTCTGTGAGCCTTGCTGCCTTTTAGCCACAACAGATATCACAATACAATTTTATCTGATGTTCCAACAACTCTACTAATTAACTACTTCACCTAATTTATCAACAAGTTCATTTATCTAATTTATTAACAATGTTATAATTGATATTCATTATCAAGAATCAGGCATCCATAAGTATCCCCCTGCCACCCAGTAAATTCATAACATCACACTGTATCTTCACAAAAATTCCATTCTCTGTCAAGTTATGCAAAGTCATTACAGTCGGAGTTAAACTATGCATCACTGATGAGGCTTAATATGACAGAAACTTGCTCAGAGTTGTCCCATTTCTTCTGAAACCCAGACTCTTTCCATAGTTATGCACATTTGATACAGAAGATGTCCAAAGGTTGAAAAGAATGAGAGAATCATTGTTTATAGTGTAAATGAATAATGGAGGTGAAAATTGTTGGTGGCGGGGGAGACAGGGTGTAGTAAGAGAGGTGACATCTGAGGAATTTGGACGTTGTCTGCTGTGTTAAGATGCATCAATTAAGGAAATTGTTGAAAAAAGAAATTGTAGCAGTGATTCAAAACTGAATCTCTGGATATGAGGTCGGACATTGCAAGCAAACTACCATAGTTGCACAGGTTTGGTCTCTTAACCAACCAACCAGTATTAAGCAGGCTTTCATTGAACATTCTACAATTTGACTTTGGCAGGCATTTTTACTTTAAAGATGACCCTGGAAGGCAGCTATGACAGATGGTGTAGGTAGATGATAGGGATCTTGGCCACCACAAGTATAGCACAGTTGTTTCCAGTTATGTTGGGCAAAAGCTGTATGTTGCCATAATCAATGGTTGCCCCACCGTAAATTTTGTTGCTGTTATCTATAAAAGACCAACAAATTTTTTTTTTCTTTATATGAAATAATGAATTCTTCTGTTAAATGTTCATGAGTGTTGCTCTGTTATTTCTACATGGAGCCCAAGGAACATATTTTCATTCATCAACTCAGCCAGACTCCACCACCTCCTGCCCAACAACCTACAGGCCATGGCACCCCCCCCCCAAAAAAAACAAGGGAAGAAGTAGTAAAGGTTGATCCAAGGATGAGAAATCCTCAAAATGGGATGACATGATCCAACACAGGGCTGTAGCAGACTCATCCAGCCAAAGCAAGCATGAATAACAGGACAAGGAATTATGGTAATGGTCAAGATTCCTTCAGTGGTTTCAGTCCCCGTAAGTCACCATAATATAGAAGTTTTGTCTTCGACAGTTCAGTTGATTCTGTCAACCCTAGAATTTGTTTCAGTCTGGTATTTATTTTATCAAACTTTGTTTGTCAAACTTTGTTTGTCAAACTTTTAATTTTCAGAATATGATGATACACAAACATAAAGAACTCTGGTTTTAAAGCGTAAACTTAGACACATGCCTACCCAAATGTACACTCATGCAATAAGCTTCCCTACAGTATCCATCTACCTCTTCTTCTTGCAAAGCATTGATCAATCTCTAAGAGTACAATAGAAAACACATGCTGAAGGAAGGAGGCCACATGTGGGATTAAACCAGGGACCTCATTGTTATGAAAGAAACCTTTTAACCACCCAGCCTTGCTTGTATTTATTTATTTATGAAACAATGAAATTTCAAAAATAAGCAGACATGTGAGGTGCAGTTATTTGACCAATCAGAAGGACAATAGCTTGTATTTGGAAAGTCATGACACAAACAACCTATACCTGCATGGAAAGCACATGTAGAGAATCATAATGATGATGATGATGACGACAACAATGACAACAACTATAATGATGATGACGAGGATGATAATGATGTACACATATATGTAATTAAACATTATGGTGAATTATGCATTGTGTAACTAAAGATGTAAACCAGTAAAGTTTAGTGACATATATACATATATACATACACACACACACATATATATATATATATATATATATATATATATATATATATATATATATATATATATATATATATATATATATATACATATATATAATGTTCAGACGGATATCTCTATCATCATTAATTTCAGCCAGTTAATGTAACTTGTTGACATTGCAATTTTACAGTCAGTTCAGTTCTATGTAAAAATCCTCGTCTGATAATTCCACTTCACATTCTATAACTGATTGCAACTTGAATGTCTTAAAAACATTCATCCAAGAAATATCAAATTATGCCAGCTCCCATGTTAAACTCAAATATAATAGTCATCTCTGCATTAATATTGCCAGCATATAGACCATATTTGCATACAGAGTTCTCTTCACAAGATTCAAATACATTCAGAATTGAATACCCAGGGGAACATCTGATGTAGATGACCGATTTATCTCTTGAATATATTAATTTTACAGAAGCAGTAGAACAGTCCATAAATTAACTTCTTTTCTTTTTTTCTACTTGGCCAGAATGAAATAATGGCTTTGAAGTTGTGATAGATTTCATAACTAGAAATAACAGTATCAAAACTGTCCTTGTTCCACTTAAATGACGGATGTCCTCTTTTAAATAACTGGCACTCCATTGGTTATGGCAAAAAGGGTTTCAGGTGACCCAGTCAACAGAACCCCTTGCTCACAAAATTAGCATGCAAATGGCTGAGCACTCTTCAGACATGTATACCCTTCATGTAGTTCTCAGGGAAATTCAGCATGACAGAGAATGTGACAAAGCAGGCCCCTTTGAATTACAGGTACAACTCATGTTTGTCAGATGAGTGGACTGAAGCAATGTGAAATAAAGTGTCTTGCTCAAGAACACAATGCACGGCCAGGAATTGAACTCGTGTCCTTATGATCGTAAGTTGAATACCCTAACCACTAAAGCCACAGGCCATCATAATTGTCCTTTACAGGTTTGACCAAGGGTCACTTGTATGCTGTGCCAAGATGACTGCCAAAAGACATCTACTGCATCTTAAAGTGATACACTTAATCTGTCTGATTTAACATCACAGCATGGCCATTGGTAGAATAGATTCCATTGCAAGTATCGGAGTTAGAGTTCTGGTCAGACAATCGTCTTCCACTCAGCCAAACAGTGTCAAAGACCCAGAAAAATACATTGCACCATTCTTCCTTTTTCGACTAAGCCAAACAAAATAATGAAAAAAAAGAAGTAACTGATTTCAAATTTTGGCAGAAGCCTAGTAATCTCTGGGGAAGGGGCTAAGTTGATTACATCGACCTCGGATTTCGACTGGTACTTATTTTATCACCCCAGAAAGATGAAAGGAAAGTCAGCCTCAGAGGAATTTGAACTCTGTATGCAAGGAAACAGAATGGTGGATGGTTTTGCCTGGGATTAGGTGAGATATTTGTGTACTAAAGATTGATCTTGCACCATTAGGGTCCAAAATTAAGAGACTGAGATGACTGCATCAAGAGCGTAAAACTCCAAAAGAAATCCACAGTTGTCTTTCCTTGAAATGAAGATAAGAATACAAAGCTTATACCACAAGTGTAACACTGTACATCAGTGAAAGCTGACAGGTGAAGAGAGTTGCTCTGAAATGACTGGACAGTGAAGGAGGCATCGGTTGATGTATTAAGGTAGGGTTTCGTTATTATAAACCTACTGGTAATGCAAATTAGTTGGTGGGGGAAATGATTAGGGAATTAGCAATTGTAGGTAAGAGACATTCAGTATGAGAGAGCTTGATCGGGCATTTGAAGATCGTGTTTTACTGATCATTCAAAGGATGATCAATGAGGGTGTTGAACCATTCATCAATCATAGCAAACAAATATATTAATACAATGAGAATGATGAGGAAATGATGACATACAGAAAGATCCTTATTCCACATCAATCATATTAATCTCAGCCATCAATCATTTGTATGCAGGGTATTCTCTCCTTTCAAGGCTAATAAATATAAAATATTCATTATAACCGTTATTTCGTTACAATGGAAGTCATGAAAGAAATATCCTATTTACACCACAAGACATTTTCAATGATCAATATCCTGACCCAGGAGGGTTGGTATCAGTGCATCTTGAACTCAGAATGTAAAGGAATATAAGTAAACATCTTTGATTTTTGTCAGTTTTTAATATTCAGATTCAATACATTATGGTATGCTCTGGGTTCAAATCCCACAAAGGTCAAATGCACTTTTCTTCATTTTGGGATTGATAAAGAAAGTAGCCATCAAGCACTGCTACAACTGTCTCTCTCTCTCTCTCTATCTCTCTCTCTCTCTCTCTCTCTCTCTCTCTTTCTCTCCATCTCTCTCCACCTGTCTCATCCTGGATGGTCCACTAGGCCAATGGTGTCCAAGGGTATCCACAGGGTTAATTGGGTGCTTGTGCCTGGTCTTGTCTATATGGCCATCGAAGACAATAAGAAAACCCATGGCACACACTACTGAATCATTCATTCTGAACGGCAGCCGTAGTTTGCGGTTTCAGTTCTTCTATACACACACACACACACATGCACATGCACATGGACACATGATAGAACACATGGTGGAACATGGTTAAATATATATCATTCTAAGAAATTAATACATGTGACTAACACTGATGCATACGCACACATGCATGCATATACAGGCACCCACATACACATGCACACATACACTCACACATAAAGTAATGACTTAATCTCAGTTTATTAATCTCCCTCCATGTGTGGCTGCCACTGATTAATCCCATAACCGGGAACATTTCTTTGATTTATGGTCCTGAAGGTTACATAACCATTTCTGGGGTTACTGTCAAGATATCCCAAAGACTGGGAAGAAGAGAAATTCTGGTGCCTAAATGTTGTGAATGTTTTCAACTTAAGAAGAATGGTTTTGAATTTTTAAATGAATATTCAGCCAAAGAAATTATGGCTTGAACAACCAAAACTGATTTGATTAATCCTCTTCACCATTATATTGATCCTCTTCGTTATTTCCCTGAATGTGTTTTTTGTTGCTGTCATGGGTTTGATGGATCTGCAATATCTAATATCACTTGAATACTTTCAATCTTGCTTGAACCCTTGTACAAGTGTGAACATGCTGGAATATGATCTCATCCTGTTGCCACATTTGATTGTAATTTTGATAATTATACAATGTTGATATTAATAATTATTTGATTAGATTAGTGTATCTTCATCTAAATTATTTATCAATATCACATTGTTGCATCCTTATTTCAACTTGGGGCTATTTTTTTATAGTCAGATATCATTAATATTCAAAAAAGACTGCTTATTTAGGAGTTGCCAACATTAATATTTATACAAATTCTTCTGAGGTTTTCTCTAAAGAATTTGTATAAATATTGATCTTTACATATTTTTTTAATGTGAAGTTAAAATTTCATTATGAGCGCCAAAAGAAAATAAATATTTATATAAATACAGTGAACCCTCAATAAAATATACTAATCAGGCAAAAGTGTGTCCAAGTTAACTGAAGGTAAGGATTTATACTGTATATTGGTATCAAGAGACGTACCAGACCTCAAACTGGACGTTACTGCATGATTCCAAAGGTCCCAAAGGTCCCATCCCATCTGGTGTGAGGATCAGGGGCTACGATAGCTTGGAATTCAAGGGCCCACTGCTATTTAATACCTTGCCAAAACATCTTAGGGATCTGCATGGGGTTGGGATGGATGCTTTCAGCAAACAACTTGACCTTCTGCTGTCCAAGGTCCCAGATGAGCCTACATCACAGCAGGAAACTCCAAAGAGGGTAGTAATATCACATCTCTTTCACTAAAAGCTAATCAAATCAGAATGGCCATTGAAAAGCATGGTCACAACTTTTGTGCTGAAACAAATAAAAGAATAGAAGAATACACACACACACACACATCAAGCATCATCATCAACATCTTAATATTTGCTTTTCCATGTTTGAATGAGTCAGGTGGAATCTATTGAAGCAGGTTTTTTACAACTGGACGCCATATTTCCCATTGCCAAATTTCCTTCTCCTGTTTCCAAGCAAAGTAATCTTTCCCCAAATGTAGACATGATTTCAGACTATTGCAAAGGACTGATACCTGCTTACAAGACAGAAGCAATCTTCTCAACCACACAGCCACATGTGTGTGTGTGTGTGTGTGCACATATGTGTGCATAATCATTTAACCCCAGGTCAGCCCTTATAGAGTAGGCCTATGATGAAAAGTATTCTGTCTTTCTGCATCTCACACATGCATTAATGATACGGTTACAAAAGTATAACATTCATTTTATTGTACAACATCATTGAATTTTGGAGAGGAATTAATTTGATCTTCATGTTAACAGTAACAGAATTTCACTTATTGTATTTCCTGAGAAGTCTGTAAAAAAAAATATTCAGTTTGGAAGTTTCTTGCATGAGTCTTTTGTTTAAAATTGCTATTCTTAGCAGTGGAATGTTGTCCTCAACATTTTTCAACTTTGAATTCCAAAATATCTATTAGCAACCGTTGGCAATTTAATGGATTTAGGCTCTCAGGCCATGCTTGATAATACAACTTGCTGGAATAAATTTGGACTCATTCAGCAAAGGACAAATAAATTTTTTCATCTGAACATAAGAATATAAAGTATTGTTAATGATTCCTGAAAGGGTTAATTATATAATTTTACAAGAATAACATCAGGAATATAGAATCACCATTTTTAGTATCCTTAAAACAACTTGTAGCCCTTTGACCAAATGCCATTTTACATGGCAGCACACATCTGCCAGGACTGAATTATTCAATTATTTTAATCGAGTGATGCAAACAGTCAGTGTTAAGTAGGACACCATGGCAGGAAATCACCGTTGTGTTGGTTGCTGTGTAATTTTCATAGAATTTACATAATTGGATTTTATTGGCAGAAGCTTAAGTATAAAGGACTAAATTGAAGGCCAGTTTTATTGGTGATGTTGTTGGTGTTGCTATTGATGTTGTCTTTTAGCCCCAGGTCACCTTTGATCAAAGAAGTTCACACCATGATCACGCCTTTTTTTGAGAAATATACCTATGGCTAAATCATCAAATAAGCAAGGAATGATAGAGAGTGATTTGAGGAAGATTTAGCTGCTATGTCTAGCAGGTTGAACTACATTATACTATGCGTCCTTTCCTTATTTAAGATGATAGGATGTAGTTAGTCTGAAGGAGATTTAGTTGCTATTTCTAGAAGATCAAGCAGCCATATAATGGCTCCCACATTGTTCTTATTTTTTTCTTGAATTATGGGGTACCATAGTATATTGCCATTTATTGAGGTCCCAGATTAGGTTTGTCTCTTTCTACATGTTGAGTGTAATGTTGGTTTCAAATTCAGGCACAATGCCAGCAATTCCAGAAGTGGGGTTAAGCTGAATACATTGGCCCCCAGGACATAACTGGTACTTATTTTATTGACCCTGAAAGGATGAAAGGCAAAGTCAACCTCAAAGGAATTTGAAATCAAAACGCATGCTGAGTATGATATTTCCAAAAACACCAACCAACAACAGTTTTGGTTTTGGGAAGGTAAACCTGGTCTTAGACTAACTTTCATCCCCTGATTCCAAATATGACATTGGTGTTTTTTTTTTATCTAACACATTAACTTGAAATGCTACGTATGACACCCTATTGACAAGCATCACAATAACCTTCAGGCAATATCCTTCAGTTCCAATCTTCTACAAAAACATGTTCAGCCACTAAAAAATATCTTGCTTGGAAAAAGGTGAGGTTTGGTGACACAAGGAGCGTCTGAGCTTGATTTCTTGTGATTCATGCAAGCATGGGTAAATGGACATTAAGACAAGGATGATGATGATAATGATGGGTTGAGAACTGGAGGAGATTTAGCTGCTATATCTAGCAACCATTTTACAGGAGGCTTCACACTTTGACTCGAATGATCTGTAATGGTAGATAAATGAGTTGTGTGAAATGTACGAGAAATTAGAGCAACCAAAGCAAACACATAAGAGACTTTATGCTTGTCAACAGAGGAAGAATTAAATGTGAATTTTATGGTCTTGCTATAATGCCAGAAACAAAATCTCTGTGAGTCTCAGCAGGAAAATATATTTATTAGAAATAATGATTCTGAAAATGAATATGGCTGAACATTAGAGAAAATTGTCAACATGTTTGTAATTGCGTTTACTGGTGAAGTACTTGAGATATAATTTAAGGCATCATTATTATTATTATTATTATTATTGCTATCATCATCATCATCATTCTTCTTCTTATTATTATTATTATCGTTAGGTTTTCTTCTTTCAGTTTTGTTTCCAAACAGTTACTATCATTATCGTTATTATTACATCTACATTGATATCCAATATACTTAGAAGTCACTTAACATTAAATACACAACAACTATCAAACTTCACATCTCAGTTTATGTATGACTCAAAAAGAATTTCGTATTTCTTCAAATTAATGTAAATCTGTGACATTTCACTGTATTTTAAATAGTGTTGGGCTTACAAATTGGTAAAAATTTGCAATTAAGATTTTAATCTTCCAATTTCACCAAGAGTTTTCATAATATTTGTATTATTCCACACCAACATTAGACACCTGCGTTAAAGAACTAAATATTAGATTTTTCTCTCTTATTGTGTAAATCTTAATTACAAACTAAAAATTCTAGTTCTACAATCTTAATTATGTATCTGCAAAAGAAGAGAAGTGACATTTTCTATTTTACTGGTAAAATCACAAATATATGGAATGGTTTTAAGGTCTTCTGAGAAAATTATTTTGTGATTGTTTTCTGTTCTTTTCAAATCTTTATTAAAACAATTTTCCAAACTAAAAATAAAATCGGTGCAGCTGTGGCTGAGTGATAAGAACTTTTGCTTTGCAAATACATCGTTCTGGGTTCAGTCCCACTGCATTGCACCTTAGGCCAGTGTCTTCTATTATAGCCACAGGCCAGCTAAAGCCTTGTCAGTAGATTTGGCAGACAGAAAATGAAGACATTGTCTTCATCACCAGCATGCCTAATCCATCTCCCTCGCAGATTGTCATTGAGATAAGCCCGCACAGTGAGGTTTCAGTGAGGTGGAGCCCCGTCCTGTTTAAGAATAAAGTCTTCATGTTCACTTGCAATTAGCTCATCCATTTGCCAATTCTGAAGCATTTGCAGATAAACATTGCCAGTCACATTTCCCTCAAAGAAAATCAGGCCATGAAGATGTTTCTTGGAGATGGCGCAGAACACATTCATTTTTGGTGGGTCCCTCTCATGCTCAACTGTGGCATGAGGATTTTCTTCACCCCAAATGTGAACATTATGCTTATTGATTTTGCCATTTGTATGAAATGTGGTCTCATCACTGAAAACAAGACGTTCCTTGAACTTGGCTTCTTCAAGTTTCCCTTGCATATCAACACAGAATTGTTTGCGCTTTCGTTTGTCATCTGCCATTATGGCCTGAACGAGCTGCAACTTGTAGGGTTTCATTAGCAAGCATTACCTCAGGACGCGCCAAATTGTCATTGGAGGAATCTAGGTTTCCAGACTCATTCTTCTTATGGACTTCTTGGGGCTTTGCAAGAGTCTTTGGCGAACCTGCTCAACCATCTCTTCCAATGTCAGTGGTCGTCCAAATCCTTTTGCCCCCACAGACAGCCTGCCTCCTTGAATTTTTTTGTGCCATGTCCAAATCTGCATTGCTGTTGGTGACTTTCTAGAGAACTCTCTCACAAATGCACACTGCACAGTCTTGTTCGACAGTGTTTGAACATACTCCAACACACAAAACGCCTTTTCTCTTCCAGTGAATGCCATTTCTATACCTGAAAAGATAAACATACCAAACAATAGACATAAAACTTCGACCCATTTCTACACATGCTGTTAAAATTTGAAGTTATTTGAACAAGAACTGGTAAAGTTCTAAGATTGCAAAATGATATCAAATTTTTTGAAACACCCTTTGTATATGCGTGTGTGTGTGTGTGTGTGTGTATAAACTTACTGTTAATAAAAGTTGGATATGCATTGCATACTGTTACTTAATAAATGAAAAAATGCATTGTAAATAAACGACAGATAAAAAATGCATATGTATGTTGAGTATACATATACATACATTTATATATGTACACATATATGTATATGTGTGTATGCACACTCACACACACACACACTGATATGTATGTATATGTGTGGGTGGATGTATATATATATATATATATATATGATAAATGAGGAACATAATAACCTTTGAAAATGTAAAATTCTAACATGTGAAACTAATTAATTCCAGTTTTGAGACTGAAACTCAACGATAATTCCAAACTCCTGCAACATCTTCGTACTTAGGATAAAATAAAACAGATATTAATCCATATTTCATGTCATATTTTTAATGCTGAGATGGCTTTTAATTCCTATAATAGATAATGTTTTTTAATGAAGCTTCTCTAAATCATTAGCATATCAGAATTCTTAATGAATTAATTAAAAATATAAATCTTCTTGTTTTTTGGCATTAATTGTTATAAAGTAATGTTTTGTTTTTTTGTTTTTTTTAAAGATTAGTAAAATTTTGTTGTCTGTCATTATTTGTATACAATAGTTTATTTTCCTGTTTTATGATAAATGCATAAAAAATTGCATATTATTTGTGGGTTTAGTTTTCAGACATCTTGATAATAAACTGCTCGTTAAAGAATGTTCATTCTGATAAATTGTCATTAATGTGTAAAATTGCAATTTTCAATGAATTCGTCATATTAATAATCTATTTTACTATTTTCAATGCAAAGATTTGAATGAGTTTTGTCTCAGTATTTCCCCGCCCCCCTATTCTGTTGACTAATAAACAAACAAACAAACAAATAAATAAATTTTGAGGATTATTTCCATCTGATGTTTTGTTTCTGATTTGCTTCTTCCCTCCATCATTTTTGAATGTCATCAAATCTAATGATTGTCTCATGAATAAAATTATTCACCAATCATAGAATTTTTCACAGGTTTTTCGCATATTTTCTACCTTGAAGATATTTAGCTTCATTGAGAATATTGAAATATCTTGTTTTTTTTTTTCATTCATTTTCCACTGCAGTAAAGTTATTTCAGTGTCATGAAAATCAATGCCAGAAGCAAAAACAAAATGAAAAAAAGAGAAAAAGAAAAAAAAATCCTAAAAAAATGACTGTATCTCAAAAAATATTGATGGTTATAATCTTTAAATGTAATTTTCTAAGGATGAGATCTATGAATTGAATATTTCCCTTTCTTAAGTGACAATTTTAAACCTATCTTTAGTTTGAATATATTTACATTATAGATTTGTATGCTTGAAAATATATCTTGTCTTACATTACGACAATACTGTGGGTTTGAAGCAAGGCTAGAAATACAGAGAATTAATTGATATTGCCTGTAGTGTGTTACATAACAGAATGAATTGGGAACGGAAAAAAAAACAAATAGAAAACATGCAAAATAAACAAACAACAGAACAATCTGTTCCTATAATAGCTTTTACAAAGCCTAAGTTTGTAGCTTATACTATTTTCAAATGATGCTTTTCATTCTTGGGAAGTAAAATGCCAAAAATAAAAAGAATAAAATATTTTTTTTACATATTTATTTTACACGAAAAAGAATAACAGCACTTATATTCTGAACAAATGATTTATTCAATCATAGCTTTGTTTTTAAATTTCACTGATCTAAGATTGGCAGCTACATTCTGTATTCAACATGAACATTTTCAAACAAGAAAAATTAATAATAAAATTAATAATAATGATTAAATGCAAACTAGAAATCAAGTTTAAGTTTATGATAAGGCTGATTAATGTTTCATGTTAAATTCCGTTAACCAAACTCTAGATGTGTTCAAGCATTCTTTAATATTTTCCCAATTATAAAATGTCATAAAATATAATAAATCATAGATTCTGCCTGATTACTTTGAGTGGTCCATTGAATCCAATCATGTCTACCTCCTCCTGCCATTCTGTAAAGGTATATTCCAGTCCATAACAGACAGCAATATTTTCAGAAATAGCATATAAATGTTTTTAGTTGGGTGGGGTGGGCGATACAAGTATCTTTCAAGGAATACATTTTTTTCTTCATGTTTTTCCTGTTTATGAGTGCAATCTTTCATGTCAAGATTGTGAAATTCAGAAGGGGAAGGCATGGCTAGCTGTGTTGTTAAAAATTTTGATTTATGTCTACATGGTTTTGTGCTAAATTTCTCTGCATGACACATTAGGCAAGTGTCTTCTACATTCTGTCTCAAGTCAAAGTTTAGTGGAAGAAATTTGGTTAAAAGAAATGGTTGAAATGTCCACTGGTGAAACCATGTCCTGTCTTTAAGCATTAAATTTGATCCAACTCCCAGTTTAACACCACCACATGGTCAGTGAGGGCCTCTTTAAATGACCTTCACCCACTGCTACAGGTATTTGGATTAGGTCTTTGTCTAAGGATATAACTTCTTCCTACAAGTCTAGAAAGTCCACAGAATGGATCCTGGATGTTGCCCTTCCATCCATGACTATACCATTAAAAATTAAGATCCCCTTTCAACAACACCATCATCAAAGACAGGTTCATTTATAACAGTTTCGCACTGCTCCTCTTTAATGTAGTCTTCTTTGACTATTTTTGCTACAGCAGCAGCAGCAGAGCAATCATTGTTTTTGATGTTGTTTGGCAGACATCCTTGATTGAGCAAATGTGTACCCTGCAGGATTGAAACTCTGATCCTTTCATCTTCAGTTAAGGAGTAGACAACATTATACGATGTGTCACATTAGCCGCTCCCTTGTTGGAGATTATTGCTGTGATTTAACACCCAGATCAACTTTGACTAAACAGTGCTGTAACCAAATGTCTTCCAACCATTCTCTTTCCCTTGGCTGTTGCATATCTATGGGGACTACACCATCCAATATATCTCTTCTTTTAAAGGATGTTATTTGAGAGAGATTTGGCTGCTATATCTAGTATATAGAGCAATCACATGGTGGAATTCTTGTTGGCCATTTATAGTAGTTTCTCCGTTGTATGAAACAACCTTCATCCATTCTGGAATCCAAGAATTCAATGTTTACCAAAATCCCTTCACATACGCAACAGATAATGCCATATCTACTTTCTGATCTTTTCTAAAATCATTTATTAATAGTTTCCTCTATGTGCTGCACCAAATAATTTTATTGGAGAGGAAAGCTAGTTGTCATCATGTTGGGTAGCAATCTGAACCCAACTGATTTCTCTGTATTAAATATTGATAATAGTAATTTCAGAGTAGAATAATATATCTACAACTGAAAATAGTAATTTCAATTCCAGAATGATATTACTACAACTGATAATAGTAATTTCATTTCCATATTTAAGCAGTGGAAAAGACAGTGAATTAACAACACAGCAATGAAGGATGAATAATTGCTTTGATTTCTTTAATGGTTGAGTTCTGTTAGTACAGTACCTATGGTTTCATGCACATCAAATTTGTAATTATTCAACCCCAGTTTATTATGCTGAATGTATTCAGTATAACAAACATGGCTGAATTGAAAGTATAGTTCAAACAGTGGTGGAATAATTGCAAATATCATTTGCATGAAATCATTAGTACGATACAAACAACTCTCAAGTACTTAATATACATACATGCATGCATATATTTTAAAGAGATTTGTACTGTAAGGCCAAAACAATATAAGACAGTACACAGAAAACAACCTTCTTACATTGTTCTGGCCTTACACAACAAATCGCACAATGATTCACCAAAACCCCTTCATATATACAGAATAAATCTTTGTGCTAAATAATTTCTTTGTCTTATTATTATTATTTGGATTATAATTTACTCTTTGGCAAACCCACATTATGCTGTGGCCATTGTGAAACCAGAATTTTCTACACTTGAAGAATTCCAGCAGTATTGATCATCCAGACTTCAGGCCAAGTGCTTCTCTGGAAATTCTCTAGTCTTATATCCAACCAAGATTTATCTATATAAATACACACACACATACACACACACACACACACACATATATAAATACATATACATATATATATATATATTCTTTTATTCGTTTATTCTTTTACTTGTTTTGGTCATTTCACTGTGGCCATGCTGGAGCACTGCCTTAAGTCAAACAAATCAACCCCAGAACTTCTTCTTTGTAAGCCCAGTACTTATTCTATCATTCTCTTTTGCCAAACCAGTAAGTTACAGGGACATAAACACACCAACATTGGTTGCCAAGCGATGGTAGGGAGGGACAAAAACAGACACAATAATACACATGCATGCACACACACACTCATATATATTTATATATACGACGGGCTTCTTTCAGTTTCCGTCTACCAAATCCACTCACAATGCTTTGGTTGGCCCAAGGCTATAGTAGAAGACACTTGCCCAAGGTGCCACACAGTGCGTCTGAAACCAGAACTTTGAGGTTGGGAAACAAACTTCTTCCAATACACCCATGCCCACACCTATACATTTGCAGACTTAATATAAAATAAAATTGGATTGCTTGTCTGCTCAAAGTATAGTTATAAAACTTGTAACAAAGAAACGATCAGTTTATTGTAGTCAAACAATGAAATCCGCAATAAAACAATAAAATTCAGTAGAAGAAGTTTTATAATATAAGTGAATAGTTGTTGCTTTAATCAAAGAATGTTAATTTTATATCCTGCTAAATTTCATTTGTTCAAACTAATCATTGATAACAGGTAACCATAATGGATAATATTGAAGGATCAAAAATATCTGAGCTGCAGATTTATATTGCTTCAAATATTGTTTCCGATATATGGATTTTATCA
Organism: Octopus bimaculoides; assembly: GCF_046866305.1. Classification (NCBI taxonomy): domain Eukaryota; kingdom Metazoa; phylum Mollusca; class Cephalopoda; order Octopoda; family Octopodidae; genus Octopus; species Octopus bimaculoides. The sequence goes on from NC_142943.1 coordinate 1,539,901, forward strand.
AACAGTTATTCTCGCAACAAAAAAATGCCAAAGAAAAAGAAAATGTTCGATTGGCAAATATTTTCACAGACTTCAGCCATTAATCAGAAAGCAATCGTATTTCTTTTGCGGTTTCTATTATCACTGTTCATATTTATTTGACGCCTTTCTAACCCACAAATTTATATTATACGTGTGTGTGTATGTATGTATGTATATATATAATGTGCACATATGTATTCAAATATATATACATATATATACACATACATGTATATATATGTAATATATATATATATATATAATATGTATATATATACATATCTATATATAGGATTTGCTATTTCTATTCCCATTGTTCACACTTACTTGATGCCTTTTTAGCCCAGAAATTTATATTATATATTTATACATCATACATAGTCAAGAAATATGTCCAATACTTTCAAACTCTTACTTGCTGGTTTTCCTCTCTCCCCTCCTCTTACCCTTTCTCTCACTTTCTTGCTCCCCCCTCTCTTTTTCCTCTCCCTTTTCAAAAAATACTACAATAAACAGCTGATGTTAGAAAAGATTGATTACTTTTGGCCAATCTTAGTTTTTTCTAAACTCTTTTACTTTTATGTGCCACCAGAAAACTGCCTAAATTCCTTTACTTCATACTTCCTCTGTGTGTATTTATATATATATATATATATATATGTATGTATGTGTGTGTGTGTGTGTCCTCACAGATATACATGTCTGTGTGTGTATATGTGCATGTATGCGTGTGTGTGTGCGTGTGCATTATGGAGTGTGCAGATAAACTGGAAGAAAACTCTCTGGGAAGGAACTTTAAATCTCTCCTTTTATATCCAAACTAATAAAAGGAATATTGCAAGAAAAGAAAGAAAAAAAAAATGAAGGAAAAGGACTTTTTTCATTTCTTTTTGTCTTGTCTGAATGCTGAAATCGGAATAAAATAGTCCAAGATGATTTATAAACCTTTGCAATGAGGTGTCGTGTAAATGAAAAGGCATTGAGGAAATGGTAAGATGATAATACAGCATATGTGTTTATCTTAGTTCCAATAACTTCATGCAATGAAATGGCACCTCTGAGATAACCATGAATATCACAGCTTCCTATTTCTCATTTACAAACCTCCTGGGTCTCTTCTCTAATTAGTTAATTAATATTTCAATTATAACTATGGCTAGGCAGTGTGACTGGCAGCTGTTTGATATTTTGATTTAATACAGATAACAATTAGAAATAGTAGAACCTAGTGAAGAATTGTCATTAATTCCATTGCTACCATTCTGTGCCCCATACTGTTTGAATACCAGCAAACATAAACACAGCAACATTCTCATGAAATATTTCATTTTTCATTCTTATTATCGAGAATGACAAAGAATGGCAATGCCTTTAGTAGTATCTTAGACTGAGTATTAATGATATCTTAATGGCTTCATTAAATTTCCAGGGTTTGCTTAACCCTAGGTAAGTGTTGATCCATTAGAGACTTGATTCTTCATTGGTGCTTGCCCTACTCGAAACAGAAGCCAAGCATGCCTGAAATTACATAATGTAATCCTGGACAAACATTGATTGGCACAGGTGTGGCTGTGTGGTAGGAGGTCTGCTGTCTGACCACATGAGTCTGGGTTCAGTCATAGTGGGCAATATCTTCACTAGAGCCTGGAACTGACCAAACCCTTGTGAGTGGGTTTATTAGATGGAAACTGAAAAGAAGCCTGCCATATATGTATGCATGTGTATATGTATGTGAGAGCAAGAGAGAGAAAGAGTTTGTGTGTGATTGTGAGAAAGAGGGTGTGTTCATGTCCCCAAAACCTAGCAGTTTGGCATGAGAGACTGATAAAATTAAGTAACAGGCTTTTAAAACAAATTAAGTATCAACATCGATTAATTTGTCTAAAATTTTTTCATGGTGGTGCACCAGCATGGTCGCAATCCAATGACTGAAACAAGTAAAAGAATGTCTGAATAGAAAATAAGGAAGAGAGAGAGAGAGAGAGAGAGAGAGAGAGAGAGAGAGAGAGAGAGAGGGGAGAGAAAGAGAGAGAGGGGAGAGAGAGAGAGAGAGAGAGAGAGAGAGAGAGAGAGAGAGGTCCATAGAAATAGGCAGAAAATAAATTTCTATTCAAAATAACAATTCTATGCAACATTGCCATCCATGTCAAGTAAATCTTGCAGAAATCAAATTTCCATTCTTTGTCAAATTTTTTTCTTCACCTGTTTCCACTGTAATAGACCAGATAGATTGCTGTTTCCAATATATTCCACCTTTACAGCGCTCACAATTAAACTCAACGTGAAAATACATGAGCCAAAGAAAAAAAGTAGGCCTCAATGTTGCCACTTGCTGTCTAGAGATAGCAGTCAAATCTTCATTGAATCACACATATTCATTCTTATAAGGAAGGGATCGACTGGATGGTGTAGTCCCAGATATATTGTCTAAAATTACGATGAGATTGTCATGAGTGGAATGTTTGACTACGAGTCTTCTTGACCAGAGCAGATCAGGAGCTAAGTAATATCAGAGACAACAAAGGACATCATTTCTCCTGCCAGGCTGAAGAAAAACACAGGCCTTCTTCTCTCTACGGGTCACTCACAAATCTTCTAAAATAATAGCATGTCTAAGATTTAGTCAAGTCAGGATGTTTCTGTTTAGATTTGAAGTCCCTGACCAAAATGTAGGAAGTCAGCTTTCACAAAACAATCTCTTGAAGTGTCAGGAAATTACAAGAGTTAAGGGGGGAAAAAATCTAACGAAAAGTTTCTTTTAATCCATAAAATAATCAACACATGATTTCAAAGGTTTATTTCACTTTTTCAGCCACAATAACCATTCTTTAGATTGGTTTTGCTACAAAGGCTAAGGTCACTCAGAATGCTGCCTTTATGAAGTGTGTGTGTGTATTTGTATATATATAGATGCAACTAGGGTGTTAGAAACATCTACAATGCTAGAAATAAGAGCTAAAATGCTCTAATGCATACAGACAGGGACTTTCAAGAAAGGGGTTTTTGGATGATTATAGTCCCTGTCAGTGTATATGTATACAAATATGTGCTTTGACTACAACATCAGAGCATTTTAGCTGTTATTTCTAGCAATGTAGGTGTTTCTAACATCCAAGTCACATTTAGTGACAGTTATAGTTTTCCTTTTTGATAGAACACTGCACACTGCCGTCTGTTTTAATTATATATGAATATATGTGTGCATGTGTGTTTATATATATAAGCATATGTATATATGTATATATATATATATATACACACATATACTTATATACGCACACATACACACATCTATATGTGTACATACAAATATGTAACTACATATATATACACACATACATATATACATGCATACATACATGCATACATATAATTATTTCATTATAGTGAAATGCTTTGTGGATAATTTCACAGTTTAAATGAATGGGTTCATAATATATATCACTTGTGCTGGAAAGCTAATAATAATAATAATAATAATGACAATAATGATGGTGCTGATAATGATGACGATGACGATGATGATGATGATGATGACAATGATAAGGGCTGCCAGTGTCCAAATATAAAGGAGTACATCATTTATCTTAACGAAGACAACTTAATTACAGTAACGATATTTATGTAATAAATTTTAATGAGATTAAATCCAAAACTATTTTCTTTGTCATATTGCGACTCTCTGGAGCCAAAATCAATTTTTCACAGCAGAATAATCCAAAAATGGAAACATTTTCACAACTTGATAATGTGTCAGGAGATATTGGAACTGAATTCCCTGCAAATATTGCTTTATCAATTAAGCATTGACACCTGTAATTGTCACCAAGAACGCAACAATTAGATTATTGTTCCCAACATATTATTCCAACAATGGTAAATAGGTTCTTTGTAATTACAGATTTGTTGTGACTAATTTCTATATTTTTTAAGAAAATTTATTCCAAGAAACAATTTAAAGGGGACGAATTGGCAGAGTATACCTCAGTGGTGGATAAACTGCTTTGCTATATTTATTGTAACTTTCTGCATTTTGAGTTCAAATCTCAGCAAGGTCACATTTGCTTTTCATCGTTTCAGGAATAAAAAAATCAGTACCAGTTCAGTGGGGTGGGGGTGGGGGTCGAATTATTGGACTGGTTCAAGTGCTGTGCCTTCTCAGTACAAGTCCTGGAAATAACAAAGGTGAGTTGTGATTGACAGGTAATAACAATAATGAAGAAACCAGTGAAGTCATATACATTTATTTGATTCAAACATCAACTCCGACCCAGACAATGAATGATATTATTAGTATTATTATCAAAGCAGCAAAACTGATAGAATCATTGGCATGAGAGGCGAAATGTTTAGTAGCATTACATTCTGAGTTCAAGCTCCACCAACAGCAACTTTGCTTTTCATCCTTTTGGGGTCGATAAAATAAGTACCAGTTGAACCTTAGGATCAATGTAATTGACATACCCCCTCCCACGAAATCACCATTATTAATTACTATTATTATTGATATTGTTATTATCAATATTATTATAAAGTAACAAAATACCGTGTGTCGGCAGAATGATTAGAGAATTGGACAAAATGTTTTGTACCCTAATGCAGTCTGTTACCAACAGATTCATGCCCATGCTTTACACTCTTTTTCTGTTAGCTTACTGCATTCTCTTAAAAGATGGTTTACACATTCATCCTCCTTTTCACAGATTCTGTGTTTGCTGACTAAGTTTTATTAATCTTCATATTTATTAAGTTCATCGTAATGGTTTTGTTCCTGAGTAGCTACATCCCTGTAAAACTGTTTGACTTTCCAACTCTTTAAGTTTAGAACATTCATGTTTAGAACATTCATGAACCCTGCCTCATTTTTTGGTTTTGGAATATTTTAAGGATGTGGTCTATAGATGAAGTCTGTAGTGCAGTTAATAACTACAACCACAGTAGTTTACTTCTAAAGGATGGAAGGAAAAGTTGATTCTCTTAACTCTTCAATGGTAAGACATCAATTAGATATTAAAATTCATTAAATAAAACTTAAACCTTGCAAAGGTTAAAGTTTATTAATTGTCAGAGTATTTGGGTGAATACCTTCAAATTTTCTATTGACTCTGTAAAGCACTAAGTAATCAAGAAAGAAAGTGAATTTTGATTCACTCAGTGTGTGTGTGTGTGTGTGTGGTATTATTCTACAATATTCAATATTTAGCGTATTATGGCGAGTTAGGATAAAACTGATTATTTCTTATGGTGAAAATGACAAAACTTAGTTATTTGTAACGATTGTTGTTTCTCTTTTGGGTCCCCCTCCCCATTGAATATTGAATATAAATATTAGATTTCGTATTTTTTATTAGTATATGAAGGAAATTAACTTTCTCAGCAGACGAAGAAAGAAACTCTTAGATATTGAATTGTAAACCTTTTCTTTAGTTCTTTAGGCTTTTTAGAAACATTTATTGTCAAAACCTTATTTCAGAACTTATACGTAAAAGCTATTAAGAAAGAAGTGAAATTAGTTACATTACATACAGTATATATATATATATATATATATATATATATATATATATATATATATATATATATATATATATATATATGTGTGTGTGTGTGTGTGTGTGTGTATGTATATGTAGTTGAAATTTACCGAACAACAAAAGACAAAGACAGGTGTATGAACAAGCAGGTGTATTAGTTTGACGCTCAGAAAGGCGAGAAAATCTTTTATATTTCAAGCCTACACTCGTCAACAGAAAGGAACACGGGGAAATAAACAGAGAGAATAAAATAACTTTTGGAGTTAGCAGCTAATCATATATATATATATATATATATATATATATATATATATATATATATATATATATATATATATATATATATATATATATATACACACACACACACATATATAACCACAGCTGTTATTGTCACACCTAATTAATAATGTAGTAATAGAATGATTAATAAATACAGTGACACTACTAAATTAATAAAAGTGTCTTCTAAAGCCTTTTAAGTTTTGCACAAGTTATTAATTTTTGAACTTCAAAATAAAATGCTTACATGATATTTTAATCTTTTTGTCTTTGCTTGTAGTCCTTAAATTCTATGGAGGTTTTTCATTATTTTTCAATTTTCTTTTATTTTAAATTTTAATCTTGAAAAATGAGGCAGTACCCAAACGTTTTACAGAAGCACTTGGTAAGATCAATGCAAAAGCTGTTTAAAATACTCACATATTAAAAATCATTAAGAGGATGGACTCATGACCAAAAATGTCTATATTTGTTTCCTGGACCAGAAAGTGAGTCCTTGAGCAAGGCATTTCCCATAGCTCCAATCTACTCAAGTGAAAAGGAATACCAGCTTCATACTGGCGTAGCCTTCACTGCTTCTCCTTGTTTCATCAACTGGATGATAGCATGAGAAGTTGATTTAAAATAATATTTATGCTAAGCTGTTATAACATTTGGTGAGAAGCATATTACATTTATGATAATCTCTGAATGGATTTTCTTTTGGCTGGTTAACCTTCCAATAGAAGTGACGAGGTTTAACAAATTTATTGCATTCAAGCAATTAGTATTAATAGCATGAATTTCTACATTTAAAGACATAGCCTACCGTAAAAGACTTAATTTTTATTGGAAGATGTTAGCATTCTAAATGAATGAGATATGCTTCCTGAAACAACTTCAGCTGCAATAACAGAAAAACCTTTATATTGCAAAATTATTTATATAAGACTTTCTTGTATAGAAATGGCTGATAAATAATCTTCACAAACAGAAAATGAAATTTCTATACGATATGAGAAAAGCAAGAAGAATGGTATTCTTCTATATATCTTTGGTGATGACTATAGAAAAGCTGTGTACTATATATTATCAGAAGTTTCATTAAAGTCAAATGCGAAAGCAAAGCTTTTATGCAAAACTCAGTATGAAGTGGATCATTTATTTGTGAAAGAAAGACAGGGAATTCTCTGGAGATTACTCGAGGTTTTGTTTTGACAGTTTCCTGTTAAATTCAGTAATGAATATTCATCTGCTGTTCTTTTGATTGTCCAAAGACATGTCCAGTATGGCACCAATTCCTCTATCATTGCTTTACACATGATTAAATACAGCCTTTCTTTTGATAATCATAAATCTAATGTTCAATATTAAAGAATGTATTACACATAAGCTCCAAATACTTCAGAACAAAATTTTACAACGCCAACAAAATACGATTTTCTGCAAATCCATTGCAAGGAATATTTGGTAAATAAAATATTTTAATATTTCATCTTAAAATCTTTCTATATTTTTAAACCAAGCCAACTCATGCCTCTTGCATGTAGCATTCATCTACATTTCTTAGTTTAAGCAGTTCAACAATCTCACCAGACCTACTCTTCACTGTACTAGCATTGGTCATTGCAGCTCTAAGTTTATAGACTTGAGAAGAGAGAGAAAGTATTTGGGTGACTGTGTTCCACATCTGGATTTGGTAGATGGAAACTGAAAGAAGCCCGTTATATATATATATATATGTGTGTGTGTGTGTGTGTGTTTGTCCCCATTGCTTGACAACCAATGCTAGTGTGTTTACGTCCCTGTAAGTTAGCAGTTCAGCAAAAGAGACTGATAGAATAAGTACTAAGCTTACAAAGAATAAGTCTTGGGGTCAATTTGTTCAACTAAAGGCAGTGCTCCAGCATGGCCGGAGTCAAATGACTGAAACAAATAAGAGTAAAAGAGTATGTGTATGTATATATATATATATATATATATATATATATATATATATATATATATATATATATATATATCTGCGACCAAGTTAGTAGTGGGGGTGGGTGCGCTGAAAGTGTAGCTGCTAGAATAAGAATAGCCTGGGCAAAGTTTAGAGAGCTTTTACCCCTGCTGGCGAGAAAGGGACTCTCACTCAGAGTAAAAGGCAGACTGTATGACGCATGTGTACGAACAGCCATGCTACATGGCAGTGAAACATGGGCTGTAACTGCTGAGGACATGCGTAAGCGCGCAAGGAATGAAGCCAGTATGCTCCGTTGGAAGTGTAATGTCAATGTGAATACCCGTCAGAGTGTAAGTATCTTGAGAGAAAAGCTGAACATAAGAAGCATCAGTTGTGGTGTGCAAGAGAGATGACTGCGCTGGTATGGACATGTGGTGAGAATGGATGAGGATAGCTGCCTGAAAAAGTGCCACATCCTAACAGTTGAGGGAACTCGTGGAAGAGGTAGGCCCAGGAAGACCTGGGCTGAGGTGGTGAGGCAAGACCTTCATACATTGGGCCTCACCGAGGCGATGACTACTGACTGAGACCTTTGGAAATGTGCTGTGCGTGAGAAGACCCTGCAAGCTAAGTAAGATCGTTGCCAGTGCCCCTGGACTGGCTCTTGTGCGGGTGGCACATAAGATGCACCATTTTGAGCATGGCCGTTGCCAGTACCGCCTGACTGGCTTCCGTAGGATTTTCGAGCGAGATCGTTGCCAGTGCCCCTGGACTGGCTTGTGCGGGTGGCACATAAAAGACACCATTTCGAGCATGGCCGTTGCTAGTATCGCCTGACTGGCCTTCATGCAGGTGACACGTAAAAGCACCCACTACACTCTCTGAGTGGTTGGTGTTAGGAAGGGCATCCAGCTGTAGAAACTCTGCCAAATTAGATTGGAGCCTGGTGTTGCCATCCGGTTTCACCAGTCCTCAGTCAAATCGTCCAACCCATGCTAGCATGGAAAGCGGACGTTAAACGATGATGATGATGATGATGATACACACACACACACACACACACATATATATATATATATATATATATATATATATATATATATATATATATATATATATATATATATACACATATATATTGTATACATACATACACACATACATATATATTGTATACATACATATACACATACGTACATATGTTTGTGTGTAGGTACCAGAAAGATGAAAGCTAAAGTTGACCTCAGTTGAGGAGTGAAGTCAGAAGAGATGAAGCTGGAATAAAAGCCACAATCCACTTCATTTGATACTTTAACATTTTGCCGCCAACATTGACATATAATGTCTAATAGCTTTGTTTAATTTTAGTTCTAAGTACGTTACTGAGGTGATTCTTTGAGATTGCAGTAAAACAATGTGCTATTGAATAACAATAACAATATTTATGTATGAAATAACTGACAGCATTAGACTATGAGCAATAATATGGACAGAGTTGTAACAACATCGGTGGATGTGGAAGTATAATTATCTTCAAAATGCCTGGCAGAATCATTAGCAGAATCATTACTGGCATTTCATTCATCTTCATACTCTGAGTTCGAATTCCACCAAGGTCGACTTTGCCTTTAATTCCCTTGGGGTCAATAAAATAGTACCAATTTAGTACTGTGGTCAATGTAATCAACTTACCTGCTCCTTTGAAATTCTTGGTGTTGTGGTAACATTTTAAATCCTTATTTTTATTGTTTATTACAAAAGTTGAGAGCTGGCAGAGTTCTTAACAGATGAGCCAAATGTTTAGTGGCATTTCATGTCTTTGCATTCTGAGTTCAAATTCCACCAAAGCTGGCTTTGTCTTTTATAATTTTGATGTATTTGACTTACCTCCACTTCCAAAATTGCTGGCCTTGTGCCATCTTTTCTTCTTGTTTCTGGTTTCTTTTAAAACTTCATTTTCCCTATTCTTCTCTGGTTTCTCTGAGAGACTTTATAGTAGCTAAATATCCCTCAAGAAACACCCTTATTGCCTGAAAAAGAAAACTTACCACATTATATACTGTTCTCCTAAATACTCCTAATGACCTGAGATTGACATAACTGCTACTCCTTCCATCATAAACCTGTTTAAGAAGAATTAATCTGGAGCTAAACAATGATGACAACAACAACAACAATCTTCCAATATTAAAAGTGAACATTGACCATATTAGGATCAGAACAACTTTCTCTACCTCTGTGAAGCAGGCATGTCTATAATTTTGCCTCTCCTTCCTTGATTAAATTATTAAATAAATTCAAGAAGTTCATTTTTCACTATATTTTTCATTGTTAGAATTGATTAAACATGACCAGATTAAAAAAATACTTTCATTCCAATCTAGTTTTTATCTGCAGGAAATACTTTTAGGCAGAGTTTTCAGCTGTTTTGCTTTACACAGTTGTTGTTATTATTATTATTATTATTATTATTATTATTATTATTATTATTATTATTATTATTATTATTAAAATTATTATTATCCCCGTAATTTTGTGGAAAACTGGGTTCTTCAATTTGCTTAGATATATTTCTGGTAAGTAAATTTTGACAACTTCCCCTTTAGGCTTTTCTCAAATTACATCAAAACTTTGTAGTGTAAAAACACAGATTTCTTTTTTCTTTTATTTCTATGCTCAGAATATGAAGGGAAACATTGCAAGGTGTCTCTTTTAGTTTTGGTAGGTTTTATTGATTTGCAGCATTGAAATTCAAAAGAAATTTTATTGGCAGATCTACACTGAGTATAATTATGTGAAGGATATATTCTGTTTTTCACAAGTGTTGCTGGTTCTGTTAAAATAAAACTGCAAACACTGGATTGTGTTGACAATATTTATAAGTGATGCTAACAGATCAATTTATGGAAAACTGAAGCATTGCAATTTTGATTCCAATAAGCCAGTTCCAAACTTCCATATACTTGAATTATGTTTATATATTACATTACGCTTCTAGTTCAATTGTATCACCGAAAAATACAGCAATATTTATGTATTCTGTGACTGGTAATTTCTATTGTTTGTATCCATGAAATTCCTGGAGGCGAAAAGAATGTTAGTATGGACTAGAAATATGACAGACAGGAAATATGGTAAAAGAATTACTGCAAAGAAAAGTGGACAACAGCAAATTTATTCTAATTTCTTGGTTTAGGAAATGATTTGGCATTTAAAGTTATGAAAAATTCATAAGGTGATAAATATCAAATCTAAAAGCGTCACTTGTCTTTTGTTAGAGTTCTTTTGTTTGTCATAATTTAGCTGCCATCTTGGCTTCTTTTCGGAGCTTTGTATCAACAAAAGCTAGTTTATTCCCTGTCATTTACTTTGATATCATTATCTACTTAACTCAACTTGTTGAAGTAAACTAAAATAAAGTCTATTATCTCCTTGACACTTTCTCTTTTCTTCATCAATAATATTTTGTTTATCACTGCTATCTCTCTACCACCCTTAGACACAACACTTTACTCCTCCTCGGCAGCATTTCAAATCCAATAATCTGTCAGCTGCTAATATTCTCAGCTCTTTTGCCAGACATTCCCATTCTCAGGCAAAAGAAAGATTTTTATTTTATTAAAACTTACATTTGGGGCAGTGAATTTGGTAATATTTAATTAATACCAAGCACACATCATTTCCATTCTCAATGAGGAGAAATGCTCTGATGAAAAGCTCTGAGGATCTGGCTGAGGTGATGATAGGCTCATGCTGGTTGGCCACATGATCACAGCTGATGAAGTGGTAATTCCCAGAGCAGGGGACTGACTAGGACACTGCTCAGAGGATTGCCTGGGATGACCCCAGCAAATACTGACAAATACTGACTGCAGCAATGCACTGCAGAAATGCACTGCAGCAATGCACAGCAACAATGCATGTCCCCATGCCTTACCTGGCCTGGCACATTATTTCAAGAGAGGAGTGAATCATATCCTTGTTCTTCAAGGAAACCCTACTGATTCAAAAGATCCCTGTTTACTGCTTCCACCAGAAGCATAGAAAGACAGAACCTTATAGTTGGCCAGCTTGCTAGAAATAGCAACCAAATTCCATGAAATAAAACGATACCCTACTATCTTAAGTAATGCAGTTCTATGGAAACCTTAGAAAGAAAGAGCAATGATCACAGCTTGTGTATTTTTGATCATTGATCTGCTTGAGCAGGGTTTGGCCTAGGGCTAAATAATTTCAATAGCAACAACAGCAATGGATATGAATCATGAGAAAATTCAGAAGCTACAGTCAGTCTTTGCTCCTGGGGGGGACATTACACTCTTCAGATCTTTCTTCTTTCTCCAAAATTTCCTCTCCAAACACTACTACAACCCCCACCCACCACCTCACCCCAATACAGACTTCCTCATTAAACCTAACAATATCCAAAATCTCAGCCGTTTCTTCATCATCATCATCATCATCGTTTAACGTCCGCTTTCCATGCTAGCATGGGTTGGACGATTTGACTGAGGACTGGTGAAACCGGATGGCAACACCAGGCTCCAGTCTGATTTGGCAGAGTTTCTACAGCTGGATGCCCTTCCTAACGCCAACCACTCAGAGAGTGTAGTGGGTGCTTTTACGTGTCACCCGCACGAAAACGGCCACGCTCGAAATGGTGTCTTTTATGTGCCACCCGCACAAGCCAGTCCAGGGGCACTGGCAACGATCTCGCTCGAAAATCCTACAGGAGCCAGTCAGGCGGTACTGGCAACGGCCACGCTCAAAATGGTGCATCTCATGTGCCACCCGCACAAGAACCAGTCCAGGGGCACTGGCAACGATCTTACTTGGCTTGCCGGGTCTTCTCACGCACAGCCCATTTCCAAAGGTCTCGGTCCGTAGTCATCGCCTCGGTGAGGCCCAATGTACGAAGGTCTTGCCTCACCACCTCAGCCCAGGTCTTCCTGGGCCTACCTCTTCCACGGGTTCCCTCAACTGTTAGGGTGTGGCACTTTTTCACGCAGCTATCCTCCTCCATTCTCACCACATGTCCATACCAGCGCAATCGTCTCTCTTGCACGCCACAACTGATGCTTCTAATGTTCAGCTTTTCTCTCAAGATACTTACACTCTGACGGGTATTCACATTGACATTACACATCCAACGGAGCATACTGGCTTCATTCCTTGCGAGCTTACGTATGTCCTCAGCAGTTACAGCCCATGTTTCACTGCCATGTAGCATGGTTGTTCGTACGCATGCGTCATACAGTCTGCCTTTTACTCTGAGTGAGAGTCCCTTTGTCGCCAGCAGGGGTAAGAGCTCTCTAAACTTTGCCCAGGCTATTCTTATTCTAGCAGCTACACTTTCAGCGCACCCACCCCCACTACTAACTTGGTCGCCCAGATAGCGGAAGCTATCGACTACCTCTAGTTTTTCACCCTGGAATGAGATAGAAGTTGTTTCCTGTTTGTTTGCAGTCTTTATTGCACCTGAACATCTGCCACAAACAAAAACTAACTTGCTAGTTAACCTGCCTTTGATGTTGCTGCACCTCTTATGTGTCCATAGCTTGCACCGGGTACATCTTATAGAGTTACTACCTACTCCTTTTCTACATACTGAGCAGGGCCATCTACCTGAAGGGGTTTGTGTTTTATCTACCTTCCTACTTATTAGGATTTTGGTTTTAGCTAGGTTGACTCTAAGGCCCTTCAATTCTAGACCTTGCTTCCACACCTGAAACTTCTCCTCTAGTTCTGATAGTGACTCCGCAATTAGGGCAAGGTCATCAGCATAGAGGAGCTCCCAGGGGCAACCTGTCTTGAACTCCTCTGTGATTGCCTGGAGGACTATGGTAAATAATAGGGGGCTGAGGACGGAACCTTGGTGGACCCCTACCTCTACCCGGAATTCATTGCTGTACTCATTTCCAACCCTCACCTTACTGGCCGCATCTCTGTACATGGCTCGCACAGCTCTCACTAGCCATTCTTCTATCCCAAGTTTCCTCATTGACCACCAGATAAGGGATCGGGGGACCCTGTCAAAGGCTTTCTCCATGTCAACGAAAGCCAGGTACAGAGGTTTATCCTTGGCTAGGTATTTCTCTTGCAACTGTCTCACTAGAAATAAGGCATCAGTAGTGCTTTTACCTGGCACGAACCCAAACTGCATCTCATCTAAATTGATTCGCTCCCTAATTAGTTGGGCTATGACCCTCTCTGTAACTTTCATAACCTGATCTAACAGCTTGATGCCTCTGTAATTATTTGTATCTAAAGCGTCCCCTTTACCTTTGTAGCAGTTGACTATGATGCTGCTACACCAGTCATAGGGTATGACTCCTTCGTGTATCACCTGGTTCGTAATACGGGTGACTAGGCTATAGCCAACACTGCCAGATATTTTGAGCATCTCTGCAGTGATTCCTGATGGGCCGGGGGCTTTCCCGGTCTTCATACTCTTAATTGCTTTATCTACCCTGGTACTATCAACTCGGATAGCTGGTCCCTCTATTGGGTCGACATAAGGCAGGCTCTCTTTCTCCCATTCATTCTCTTTATTAAGCAATCTATCGTAGTGGCATCTCCAGACCTCTTTCTTTGCATCCTCATTTAATGCAAGCGTACCATCATCCATGCGAACACATTTCTCTCCTACAACATCACTATTCTCTCTCCTACACTGTCTTGCAACCCGAAATACCTCGAGTCTTTGGTCCTCACGGCGCAGAACATTGGCAAATCTTTCCTTATCTGCTTCCCCTCTGGCTAAATAAACCTGTCGCCTAGCCTCCCTTCTGGCACATTGGTACAATTCCCTGCTACCACCGTTCTTCCAGTCCTTCCAAGCTTGTTTCTTTTGTCTAATAGCCCTGTCTACCTCCTTGTTCCACCACCACGTTACTCTGGGTTGGGAGGGGACCTTACACCACCCACAAATCTGGTCGGTGGCTTTCAACAGGTTGTCCCGCAGAAATCTCCAATTGTCTTCCACGTTGTATGATGCTATATCCCCTTCTATTTCGTTAAATGCTTCAAGTAACTTGTCTCTAAGTCTCTGTCCGTTTGCAGGGTCTTTAAGCTTCCACACCCTTCTTCTCCAAGCCTGTCTAATTCTGGGCACCCATTTTGCCTTGATCCCAAAGTCGCTAACTACTAATCTATGTTGTGGGGTACATTCTTCGCCAGGGTAGGTTTTGGCATTTATAAGCCGCCCTCTTTCCCTATTTCTGGCGAGGATGTAGTCGATTTGGCTAGAGTGTCTGCCGGAGCGGTAGGTGACTAGGTGACTGGCAGGTTTCCTGAAGTTGGTATTGCAGACTATAAGATTGGTTGCATCACAGAACTCCAGCAGTCTGGTTCCCTCCTCGTTGCGGGAACCGAAGCCATAGCCTCCATGTATGCCATGGAAGCCCCCAGCACGACGTCCGACATGACCGTTGAAGTCTCCAGCCACAAAGAGAAGGTCCCTGTCACTCGTCGACGAGGTAGTTTGCAAGAGGGTGTCATAGAATTGGTCTTTCAGACCATCTGGTAGCCCAGGTTGAGGTGCATAGGCTGAGATGACAGTAGCTAATCTATGATGAAGCACTAGTCTGATCTTAAGTACTCTGTCACTTACTCTAACGACCTCGATTACCTTATCCACCCATTTCTCCGCTAGAAGTATTCCTACGCCCCCGACCCCGTCAGTGTTCCCTGCCCAGAAAATCTTGTACCTGTGTTCTTTGCCTGTGAGGAACCTTGCAGAACCTCCTCTCCATCTTACTTCCTGGATGCAGCACATATCTACGCATCTCCGTTCAAGCATCTCAACAATTTCACCAGATCTACCTTCTTCTGCTGACTATTTCATCCCCGACTCTTAACACTCAATTTACTTGTTATATTCCTTTGGTCAAAGTGAATCATTGTTCCACTTATTGATGTTTAGTGAGAGAGTGAATCACCAATAAGAGAGAGAGAAGGAGAAAGAAGAAACGCAAAGGGTAAAAGAAAGAGAGGAAGAGAGAGAGAGAGAGGTGTGTTCAAAAATGATGACTTCTATGACTTTGAATGCTGAAATGGTAAGGATAAGTAAAGAGAGAGGCATAACATCTGAATCTTTCAGTCCTAAATTTCTTTCTTTTCAATTTTGAAGAATCTTAAAATATACAAGATATTTTTCAAATGCAGCGATACATTGCAATATGAGTTTAATTCATTCCATGACTGAGCTCAACTTATGATTTACTCATTTTACATCTTTTCTGTTTTAAAACCCATATTTTTGATAGTTTGCATAAAAGGAAAAGAAAACACAATATGCCATCCAAAAATCAATTAGATTTTGGTTGGGAGATAACACCTGCCCTCAAAGTAGCTGCCCTCAGCTTCCACCATGGTCTTGAGGCAGCTCCAGAACCTGGTGCATGCATTAATCAGTGTCCCTGATCCTTGATCCTGGTCGCCAGCTCAGGCAGGGTGGTTGGTGCCTTTCTCATTTGCACCCCACACATAGTAATCCATGGGATTACCATCAGAGAAATTAGGGGGCCTGAAATAATTGGGTCTCGTGAAGTTGTAGAAATTCTCTGACAACCATTTCTGACTTTTCCCAGAGGTGTGCTAAGGACTCGAACCCTGCTGACACACACATATAGCTTTCTAGCAGCCAGGGTTTAACCCCAGTCCCCAGCAGCTTCTTCTCAAAGCCAAACTGAATTGAACCTAAGGCCCTGTACAACACTTGTTGGATGAACTCAGCATACAGAAGCAATGAGAGCACCTTCTGTGCTCCTTCTGTGCCCCTTCTTGCTAGCCATGGCTTCATAGTCTCGTACTGCCTTCAAAGTGTTTACAGAGCATTGAGCAACAGTCATGGTTTCGACATTTTGATACCTGGCACAAATCATCATCACACAACGCTTTTCCAATATTCAGATGGTCTCCAGTCTTCCATGTCAACTAACTTTTCTTCAACTTTTATTTTAATGCTCTCCAATGCTGTTGACAGTTCACCAAAATATCCTGAAAAAAGGAGACAAAAGTCGTCAAATTTAAACTACATGCATGCATGTATGTTTGAGTGCATGTATGTATTCATGCATACATTATACATAAGATACAAAACAGAGAATTATCTTTGACATCACGTGTTTGGCTGTTTTATAATATTAGCGTGTTCCATTATCTTAATTCTATTTTACTACATACCAAAGTTTTCTTGTGTGTTCTTTAAATTACCAGGAAATATTCACAGAATTATTATTTGAATGTCTGTTCACACTTTGTAACAGAGTAACATTTGTTCTGTCTCAAACTATTTTCAAGTATCAGATCACTGCTCTGTAGTTTTATTTTATCGAGGTAATAACTAATGTTTGTTAATTATACATAATAATGATTTTTATGAGGTTTCATATATTGAATTTATTATTGGCAATATTTTACATATGGTGAAGGTTTTGCATAATTATTTCAAGTTAACATTTTAATGGTGCTTGCATTAAACGTGTTAAGACTCATGCTGAAATATTTTACTTAGCAATGACTGGCAGCATGGTTAAGAAGCTGGTTTTGCACGAATGTGGTTCCAAGTTTGAACCCCTTTGTGCTGTACTTTGGGCAAGTTTCTTCTGGTTGAGCAGCTTACGTCCCTGTAACTTAGCAGTTCAGGAAAAGAGACCAACAGAATTATGCCAGGCTTTACAAAAAATAATAAGTACTGGGGTCAATTCATTTCACTAAAATTCTTCAAAGTGGTGCCCCAGCATGGGCGTAGTCATGTCTTCTCTGTAAAAGTCTCAATACTTCTGGAATGAACCATCTATATATATATATATATATATATATATATATATATACCCAATGACTGGTGTAGCAGCACCATAATCAACTGCTACAAAGGTAAAGGTGACGCTTTAGATACAAATAATTACAGAGGTATCAAGCTTTTAGATCAGGTAATGAAAATCACGGAGAGGGTCATAGCTCAACTGCTTAGGGAGCGAGTCAGCTTAGATGAGATGCAGTTTGGTTTTGTGCCTGGGAAAAGCACCACTGATGCTATATTTCTGGTAAGACAGCTCCAGGAGAAATACCTAGCCAAGGACAAACCTCTGTTCCTGGCTTTCGTTGATATGGAGAAAGCCTTTGACGGGGTCCCCCGATCTCTCATCTGGTGGTCAATGAGGAAACTAGGGATAGAAGAATGGTTAGTGAGAGCTGTGCGAGCCATGTACAGAAACTCTGTCAGTAAGGTGCGGATTGGCAGAGAGTACAGTGAAGAATTCCGGGTGGAGGTAGGGGTCCACCAAGGTTCTGTCCTCAGCCCCCTCCTATTTATCATAGTTCTCCCGGCTATAACAGAGGAATTCAAGACAGGATGCCTCTGGGAGCTCCTCTATGCTGATGACCTTGCACTAATTGCTGAGTCACTATCACAATTAGAGGAGAAGTTTCAGGTATGGAAGCAAGGACTAGAATCAAAGGGCCTTAGAGTCAACCTAGCTAAAACCAAAGTCCTCATAAGTAGGAAGGCAGACAAAACACAAACCCCTTCAGGTAGATGGCCCTGCTCGATCTGTAGAAAAGGAGAGGGAAGTAACTCTATAAGATGCACCCAGTGCAAGCTATGGACACATAAGAGGTGCAGCAATATCAAAGGAAGGTTAACTAGGAAGTTAGTTTTTGTTTGCAGCAGATGTTCTGGAGCTATAAATACTGGAAATGTGCAGAAAACAACTTCTGCCACATTCCAGGGAGAAAAACTAGAAGTGGTTGATAGCTTCCGCTATCTTGGTGACCAAATTAGCAGTGGAGGTGGGTGCGCTGAAAGCATAGCTGCTAGAATTAGAATAGCCTGGGCAAAGTTCAGAGAGTTCTTACCTCTGCTAGCGACAAAGGGTCTCTTTCTCAGAGTAAAAGGCAGATTGTATGACGCATGCTTCATGGCAGTGAAACATGGGCCATGACCGCTGAGGACATGCGTAGGCTCGCAAGGAATGAAGCCAGTATGCTCCGATGGATGTGTAATGTCAGTGTGCATACTAGACAGAGTACCAGTACCTTGAGAGAAAAGTTGAACTTACGAAGAATCAGTTGTAGTGTGCAAGAGAGATGACTGCGCTGGTATGGTCATGTAGCGAGAATGGATGAGGATAGCTGTGTGAAAAAGTGCCACACCTTAACAGTTGAGGGAACCTGTGGAAGAGGTAGGCGCAGGAAGACCTGGGATGAGGTGGTAACGCACGACCTTCGAACATTGGGCCTCACCGAGGCGATGACTTCTGACTGAGACCTTTGGAAATATACTGTGCGCGAGAAGACCCGGCTAGCCAAGTGAGACCTAAATCTAAGGCCCAGCCAGCCCACTTAAGCGTACCTTCCTTCCTTCATTGGACACTAAATTCCACTTGTGAAGACCTGTTGAGTCAAGTGAAAGCGAAATCGAGTTAAATTAAAATTGGACACTAAACCCCACTGCGAAGACCTGTTGAGGCAAGTGAAATAGAAATAGATTGTTGCCAGTGCCCCTGGACTGGCTCTTGTGCGGGTGACACATGAAATGTTTCGAGCGGAATCGTTTGTCAGTGCCCCCGGACTGGCTCATGTCCGGGCGACACATGATATCTTTCAAGCGAGATCGTTGCCGGTGACCCTGGACTGGCTCATGTGCGGGTGACACATGAAATCGTTCGAGCGGGATCGTTGCCAGTGCCCCTGGGCTGGCTCATGTGCAGGCGACACATGATATCTTTCGAGCGACATCGTTGCCAGTGCCCCTGGACTGGCCCTTGTGCGGGTGACACATGAAATGTTTCGAACGGGATCGTTGCCAGTGCCCCTGAACTGGCTCATGTGCGGGCGACACATTAAATCTTTCGAGCGGGATCGTTGCCAGTGCCCCTGAACTGGCTCATGTGCGGGTGACACGTGATATCTTTCGAGCGAGACCGTTGCCAGTGCCCCTGGACTGACCCTTGTGCGGGTGACACATGAAATGTTTCGAGCGGGATCGTTGCCAGCGCCAATGGACTGGCTCATGTGCGGGAGACACATGAATTCTATCGAGCGGGATCGTGCCAGTGCCCCTGGACTGGCTCATGTGCGGGCGACACATGATATCTTTCGAGCGACATCGTTGCCAGTGCCCCTGGACTGACCCTTGTGTGGGTGACACATGAAATGTTTCGAGCGGGATCGTTGCCAGTGCCCCTGGACTGGCTCATGTGCGGGCGGCACGTGATATCTTTCGATCGAGACCGTTGCCAGTGCCCCTGGACTGGCTCTTGTGCGGGTGACACATGAAATGTTTCGAGCGGGATCGTTGTCAGTGCCCATAGACTGGCTCATGTGCGGGAGATACATGAAATCTTTCGAGCGGGATCGATGCCAGTGCCCCTGGACTGGCTCATGTGCGGGCGACACATGAAATCTTTCGAGCGGGATCGTTGCCAGTGCCCCTGGACTGGCTCTTGTGCGGGCGACACATGAATCTTTCGAGCGGGAACGTTGCCAGTGCCCCTGGACTGGCTGATGTGCGGACGACACATGAAGTCTTTCGAGCGTGATCGTTGCCGGTGCCCCTGGGCTGGCTCTTGTGCGGGTGGCACATAAAAGACACCATTTCGAGCGTGGCCGTTTTCGTGCGGTTGACACGTAAAAGCACCCACTACACTCTCTGAGTGGTTGGCGTTAGGAAGGGCATCCAGCTGTAGAACCTCTGCCAAATTAGATTGGAGTCTGGTGTTGCCATCCGGTTTCACCAGTCCTCAGTCAAATCGTCCAACCCATGCTAGCATGGAAGGCGGACGTTAAACGATGATGATGATGATGATGATGATATACATATATATATATATATATATATATATATATATATATATATATATATATATATATATATATATATATATATATATATATGTATATATATATATGTATATATATATATATATATATATGTATATATATATAAATATATATGTATATATATATATATATATATATATATATATATATATATATATATATATATATATATATATATATATATATATATATATATACATCTATATATATATGTGTGTGTGTGTGTGCATTTAAAAAGTACCAACCGATTGTGGCCAATGCCAGTCCCCCGACTGGTTCTTGTGCCAGTGGCATGTAAAAAGCACCATCCGAACATGATCGACGCGAGGCCTGCTCGACTGGCTCTTGTGTCGGTACCACATAGAAAGCACCCACTACACTCTCGGAGTGGTTGGCGTTAGAAAGGGCATTCAGCTGTAGAAATATTGCCAGACCAGATTGGAATCTGGTGCAGCCACTGGCTCTCTAGACCTCGGTCAAACCGTCCAACCCATGCCAGCATTGAAAACGGACATTAAATGTTGTTGATGATGATATATATATTTCTATGCTGGGCAGAGTGGGTGGAAAATGGTGAAAGGGCTACTTCGGCCTTTCCTTCTTCCTCCATCCGTCACTAGTGCTGCCACTGCACAATAGTGACTGATGATGATTGGTCTTAGGAAGGGCATCCAACTGTAAAAGACCATACTAAAACAGACACAGGAGTTTGGTGCAGTCTTCTGCTTGGCCAACTCCTGTCCAACCCATGCCAGCATGGGAGGTGGATGCCAAATGGCGACGACGACGATGACGATGATGATGATGATGTTATATATGATGTATGGTTGGTACAGGTATGGAGATTCAGATGAGAAGTTTGCTTTGAAACCACATGGTTTCAGGTTCAAGCCCACTGCACAACAGATACAACTTGGCCAAGTGACTACCTCTATTGCTCTGGTGTCCCTCAATGATGTGTAAATGTATTTGGTAAAGGGAAACTGTGTGAAGTCCATCATTTATTACACACACATATATATGTGCATGTGTGCATGTGTTTGCAAATTTATGTCTCATTGTATATATATGTGTGTGTGTATGTGTATAAGTGTTTTCATGTGTGCAAATAGATGTAAATGTTGATATTTCACTTGTCACCGTTTAAGTGAAGTGGTGGTGGTGTTTTCCTTCCTTATTGACATTATAACTGTTTGCTGTATGTATTTAAAAACCATAAACTGGAAAACAATAAAGGGTTGGTGAGAGGATGAGCATCCAGCTGCAAAACCCTACTTGAAAATAAATTCCCATCAAATCCATGCTAACAGAGAAAAATAGAAATTAAACAAACAAACATGCTGTGAGTCTCTCCAGTTCATGTTTGGTGTAATATCCACAGTGAGTTGACATTAAAATCTCAGCAGTAAGTTCATTCTTAATTTGTAAAATAGCTACAGCAAAATCAAAAACTCACTTTAGTTTTTGGATTTTATTTTTTCCCAATGAAGTACATTTACTTTTTATAACCTTCACAGCTGTACCAAACTCTATTACTTGGCATTAAAATGGTAAATTCTTTAATATATCATTCATGTTTCCATGATTCTGTCACCAACAGCGGTAGTTAAATGCCACTAATGTCTTCATTCAAAGAGATTTTCATCACAATCTGCAATTCTTATTTATCGAAGCTGCACTAATGATAGCAAATATGGTAAATATCAGAAGAGCCTTAAATTTCTGATTTTCATTACTACGATGATGTTTAAAATATATATTTTTATATGTGTATATAAATTTAGTTTTTTGCACATAAAGTGAACATAAAATTTTCCCCAAATTATTTAATATCTATGATAGTTGTGAATATATATATATATATATATATATATATATATATAAAGAGAGAGAGAGAGAGAGAGAGAGAGAGAGAGAGAGAGAGAGAGAAATACAGGTATATACATGCATATATGTATATATATATATATATATATATATATACACACACATGTATATAGATGTCTGAAGTGTAGCTGGCAGTATACATTTCACTTGGAGTTTACCACTTCTGAGGTACCACTCACTATGAGACATATGTAGCCAGGATTTTTCCTACTTCATTCTTAACTCTAGTATGTATAAATGGATGTGTATACTTTTCCCTTGTTTACAATTAACAGAGAAAAAATAGATAAACAGTTACCAGGGCAGCAAGAAATCACACAAGTAATTAGGACGTAACACCCTGTTTGTAAAGGTAGAAATTCCGGGTTGATGCGAAATATTTTTTATAATACATATAAATTTATAAATAGAGTTAAATGCAGGCGTTATTCAAATTCTTTTACTTCCAACACGGTTTGAAGACAACATTGGTATTATTCCAAAGAAATAAAATGGTGTAAAACAATGTAATCTTCTCATTGGGGTAAGAAAGGAAATAAATCAAACTCATCAATATATATGTATATATGTTTGTTTTGATATTAAGATTGAAAAAATCTACTTTGTTTGTAAAAAAACTTTGGACCTGGATTTGTGCCCCCAAAGCAAGTTCCATTCCTGGGCCACTGGCAGGAGCATGTTTTGAGCATTTGTGTTATATTATCCACAGTTTCCTGTGGAAAATACTTTGTCTCAATGCATCAGAAAAAAAGTATTCTTTCTCTCTCATCCGCTCACACTCTGCCTTTGGTACCATTCCTTTCCTCCACTCTTCCCCTCTCTTTCTATGTCTATACACACACACACACACACACACACACACACACACACACACACATACACATATATATATATGGATGGGTGATGTCAGTTTGCATATACAACAGAATGTAAGTGATTTGAGAGAGAAACTGGGCGTATGTAGCCTCAGATACAGTGTGCAAGAGAGAAGACTGCCCTGATATGGCCATGTAATGTGTATGAATGAATACAGTTGCATCAAGAAGTGTTGATTTCTAATTGTCAGGCACATTGCATAATGTAGCCCCTGATACATAATGAAAAAAACGTGATGTTTATTGCTGGAATGAGTTTTTAGGTTAGGCCTGCTTAATGAGACATAGCAAGCTATGTCTCATTAAGCAGGCTTAAAAGAATTTGACCAAATTTGACTAGGCTGTTGACTAAAGGAATCTTTATGCAATAATCAACAACATCCTCTGAGAAGTAGCTGAACTGCTAAAATTAACAGCTAAATCTCCTTCAAATTGCACATGATTGTATTACAAACAAAGGAAGAACACAATGAACAATGTAATCCCTGATACACACAAAGATAAGTTTTTACTGATGATGTTGCTGCCTGCTATATCTTATCTTCACGTTTTGTAATTTCCTTTAGTTTGGCTCTTAACCTGATTGTGGCTCTGCCTAGCATTCATAAATTTCTGTTTGTTTTCTTGAGTTTTACCAATAGAATATGTGTGTATATATACATGTGTGCATGTGATATAATACATATACATATATATGCACATAAAAACCAATAAATAATACAGTACCATTTCTGCACTTATCCTCCTTACATATTGCAAACTGTAGACACAGTTTCTTTCTTTTATTTCACATCAAACAGCATCTTTGCAGAGTTCAGTAAAGGCTAAATGCTTTCATTTCATCTTTAAGCCTTTGGGAGAGACCATTTCATATTATTTAAATAATATACCATGTATATTTAGCAATTTTCTTGTTGTAATCTATAATTCCATTCTATGTTGCTTTTGTCGGTATACAAGGATAATTGATGAGTCATCCTTATGTTGGAATTAAATCAACATGAATTTTGATCTTCCCGATCGATAAAAGGAATTTATCTTCATTTTTGTAAAGTCTCTAAGAGGAATATTTGATATGTCACAAACATGTAATGGAACCAAATTGGTGTGGAATATTGCCTGCATAAGTTGCATTGATAGCTGCATGAATAAATAGAACAGACAGAGAGTGGAATCATCACAAGTATTTTAATGTTTACTCTCTGGAGAGGTTCACTTGCCAAGGCAGCTAGTCAGATAGTCAACTAACAAACAGAAGATTTCAACAAAGTGATAGTGAACTCCCATGCGGAGATGACAAAGAAACCTAGAGAAGGATATGATGCATGGATCCATGTTATCTTTTACCAGTTCCAAGATATGTTTAAGTTCATATCTATTAAGATGTTAATTTTAAATCATGGTATATAAATTATAGTTTATGATCTAAAATAGAATTTCTCATATTCTCCCCTTTATTAATTTATCTTATCAAGCTAACGTTACAATCATTACTTTCCTAACGAATTTAATCATATTCTGTATCTAGCATTACAATTTTTAAGATGATTTCTCTCTCTAATGGCATCTTGGTTTCCACTTGTAAATTTATCTTCATGTGTATTGATATTTGTTACATAAGTAAAATGATCATAACACGTAATAAAATCTTTTCTCTATGAATATAAAACAGTCTAAAGTTACAAAATGAAATAAAATCTGTAAGCCATTCCAGTATTTAAAATCAGATTTGTTATTGAAATTTGTTAACTGTACAGACATACATATATGTGTATATATATATGTGTGTATGCATGACTATATGTATGAAAATATGTACATATCTATGTATGTATCATCATCATCATCATCATCGTTTAACGTCCGCTTTCCATGCTAGCATGGGTTGGACGATTTGACTGAGGACTGGTGAAACCGGATGGCAACACCAGGCTCCAGTCTGATTTGGCAGAGTTTCTACAGCTGGATGCCCTTCCTAACGCCAACCACTCAGAGAGTGTAGTGGGTGCTTTTACGTGTCACCCGCACGAAAACGGCCACGCTCGAAATGGTGTCTTTTATGTGCCACCCGCACAAGCCAGTCCAGGGGCACTGGCAACGATCTCGCTCGAAAATCCTACAGGAGCCAGTCAGGCGGTACTGGCAACGGCCACGCTCAAAATGGTGCATCTCATGTGCCACCCGCACAAGAACCAGTCCAGGGGCACTGGCAACGATCTTACTTGGCTTGCCGGGTCTTCTCACGCACAGCCCATTTCCAAAGGTCTCGGTCCGTAGTCATCGCCTCGGTGAGGCCCAATGTACGAAGGTCTTGCCTCACCACCTCAGCCCAGGTCTTCCTGGGCCTACCTCTTCCACGGGTTCCCCCAACTGTTAGGGTGTGGCACTTTTTCACGCAGCTATCCTCCTCCATTCTCACCACATGTCCATACCAGCGCAATCGTCTCTCTTGCACGCCACAACTGATGCTTCTAATGTTCAGCTTTTCTCTCAAGATACTTACACTCTGACGGGTATTCACATTGACATTACACATCCAACGGAGCATACTGGCTTCATTCCTTGCGAGCTTACGTATGTCCTCAGCAGTTACAGCCCATGTTTCACTGCCATGTAGCATGGTTGTTCGTACGCATGCGTCATACAGTCTGCCTTTTACTCTGAGTGAGAGTCCCTTTGTCGCCAGCAGGGGTAAGAGCTCTCTAAACTTTGCCCAGGCTATTCTTATTCTAGCAGCTACACTTTCAGCGCACCCACCCCCACTACTAACTTGGTCGCCCAGATAGCGGAAGCTATCGACTACCTCTAGTTTTTCACCCTGGAATGAGATAGAAGTTGTTTCCTGTTTGTTTGCAGTCTTTATTGCACCTGAACATCTGCCACAAACAAAAACTAACTTGCTAGTTAACCTGCCTTTGATGTTGCTGCACCTCTTATGTGTCCATAGCTTGCACCGGGTACATCTTATAGAGTTACTACCTACTCCTTTTCTACATACTGAGCAGGGCCATCTACCTGAAGGGGTTTGTGTTTTATCTACCTTCCTACTTATTAGGATTTTGGTTTTAGCTAGGTTGACTCTAAGGCCCTTCAATTCTAGACCTTGCTTCCACACCTGAAACTTCTCCTCTAGTTCTGATAGTGACTCCGCAATTAGGGCAAGGTCATCAGCATAGAGGAGCTCCCAGGGGCAACCTGTCTTGAACTCCTCTGTGATTGCCTGGAGGACTATGGTAAATAATAGGGGGCTGAGGACGGAACCTTGGTGGACCCCTACCTCTACCCGGAATTCATTGCTGTACTCATTTCCAACCCTCACCTTACTGGCCGCATCTCTGTACATGGCTCGCACAGCTCTCACTAGCCATTCTTCTATCCCAAGTTTCCTCATTGACCACCAGATAAGGGATCGGGGGACCCTGTCAAAGGCTTTCTCCATGTCAACGAAAGCCAGGTACAGAGGTTTATCCTTGGCTAGGTATTTCTCTTGCAACTGTCTCACTAGAAATAAGGCATCAGTAGTGCTTTTACCTGGCACGAACCCAAACTGCATCTCATCTAAATTGATTCGCTCCCTAATTAGTTGGGCTATGACCCTCTCTGTAACTTTCATAACCTGATCTAACAGCTTGATGCCTCTGTAATTATTTGTATCTAAAGCGTCCCCTTTACCTTTGTAGCAGTTGACTATGATGCTGCTACACCAGTCATAGGGTATGACTCCTTCGTGTATCACCTGGTTCGTAATACGGGTGACTAGGCTATAGCCAACACTGCCAGATATTTTGAGCATCTCTGCAGTGATTCCTGATGGGCCGGGGGCTTTCCCGGTCTTCATACTCTTAATTGCTTTATCTACCCTGGTACTATCAACTCGGATAGCTGGTCCCTCTATTGGGTCGACATAAGGCAGGCTCTCTTTCTCCCATTCATTCTCTTTATTAAGCAATCTATCGTAGTGGCATCTCCAGACCTCTTTCTTTGCATCCTCATTTAATGCAAGCGTACCATCATCCATGCGAACACATTTCTCTCCTACAACATCACTATTCTCTCTCCTACACTGTCTTGCAACCCGAAATACCTCGAGTCTTTGGTCCTCACGGCGCAGAACATTGGCAAATCTTTCCTTATCTGCTTCCCCTCTGGCTAAATAAACCTGTCGCCTAGCCTCCCTTCTGGCACATTGGTACAATTCCCTGCTACCACCGTTCTTCCAGTCCTTCCAAGCTTGTTTCTTTTGTCTAATAGCCCTGTCTACCTCCTTGTTCCACCACCACGTTACTCTGGGTTGGGAGGGGACCTTACACCACCCACAAATCTGGTCGGTGGCTTTCAACAGGTTGTCCCGCAGAAATCTCCAATTGTCTTCCATGGTCGGTGGCTTTCAACAGGTTGTCCCGCAGAAATCTCCAATTGTCTTCCATGTATGTACAAGTATATGCATGTCTATGTATGTATGTATGTGTATGTAGGTTCTCTTATGTTTTTAATGTATGTGAGAGTGTGTGCGTGTGGATAGGAGCTGGTGACTTTGATATGTGGATGTGTGCGGATGTATATATATGTGTATGAAATACAATGTCCACATCGATGAGATATTGAAAAACTGAGAGCTAAAAACCTTCCTTAATTTGCACAACTGGACAAAGCTCATTGCCAATTATGTGTAATATGTTGTTTTTAAAGTTGTAAACCCATTGAAGGATACTTCTGCTCATGAAAATAGAAACAATCTATTTTGTTTCCTTCAGTATTTAACAGAATACATGACATCACTTCCCGATTGCATCACTTAATGTGTTTAATACCTTTTTGCTTTGTTGGCTGATGTGCAGTCCACATTTCATGCAAGTTGATGCACATTCAATAGTGCATTCTCGTCTTTTTTTTATTTCTAGCCTTCACACATCTTCCTCTTCATTCAGAGCACATTCCTCATTACACAATGACATTTTATTATAACACGCTTCATACAATTTACTCCTTGCACGAACATAGAAACATATTTGTTGACAACGGATTTGTTAACTCTCTGAACCTCTTCCCCACTCCCATCACCACATACTATCTCTCTCTCTCTCTCTCTCTCTCTCTCTCCGTCTCTCTTTCTTACTCTATTATCTCCACTACAAATGTTGTTACCTTATTAATGTATTCAAATCAAAGGTGGGGAAGGGTTTTTTTTAAAAATGCTTTGGTCAAACTTCTGGTGCAGATGCACCTGTGAAAGAGAGTCTGTGCTGTTAAGTATAACCGACTTTTTATGCAGTTACTGACTACAGTCATTGGACTGTGGCCATACTGGAGCACTTCCATCGAGGACGTTTATATTAAACTATAATCAACTCATTTTTTAATTTGCTGTGCATTTTATAGATCTTTGTTTATTGCATGGTTATGTTGTTTAGCAACAGAAGTACCCTTGATTTACACACGCACAGCCCCACACACACACACATGCGCACGCGCATGCACAGACACACATATACATATATATATACATAATACCAGCATGGAAGGCAGACATTAGACAATGATGATGATGTATATATGTATATTTATTTATATATATATATATAAATATATATATATATATATATATATATGTATGTATATATATTATATATATGTGTGTGTGTCTGTGTGTGTGGATATATGTATGTATGTATATATATATATATATATATATATATATATATATATATATATATATACACACACATACATATATCCACACACACAGACACACACACACACACACATATATATATATAAACAAGAAATAACAGCTAAAGTTCCTTCACATTACACCCTACTATCTTAAAAATGAAGGACATATTGGACAGTGTAGTCACTGTTATGAAGAAACAAATGGTTATTGGGATTGTGGTGAGTAGAAGAACTTGATTCATATGTCTGCTCAATGAGGCTGAGTTGGAGCTAAGCAGCAACAATCAACTTTTCCATCTGATCCATTCCTTTGGTTGGTCTGCCTTTACTTCTGCTATCACCTGCCATTTTAGTTAATTCATGCAACTAGTGACCTACCTGGAAGACACCATTCTACATTATTAAAGTTGCAGTTGTTTGATTTTAAATTTATTCATCACTACAAGGCAGACTTTAACAATAAGTCTTCAGTCAATTTTGATTACATTTTGTTTATCATCATCATCATCATCATCATTGCTTAACATCTGCTTTCCATGCTGGCATAAGTTGGACAGTTTGACAGAGAACTGGCAAGCCGGTGGGCTGCACCAGGCTCCAATCTTGTTTGGCAAGGTTTCTACAGATGGCTGCCCTTTCCTCATGCCAACCACTCCGAGAGTGTAGTGGATACTTTTTATGTGCCACCGACATGAGTGCAGCAGGTTTTAGTTGATTTACAAGTTCCATTTGTCCAGAATGCAAAAGGTTTTTGGTTAAAGTTAATGTTGACAATCATTGTGGACTTTTCTTGGTTGGAGAAAAACAGGAACACACTTTAAAAGGCCATTCCTCAAAAGTTGATATTTTTTCAGATCTGCCTCATTATGTTTCATCATTGTCTTTTGTGTTAACATCCACCATTCCACATTTAGATGGATCATTTCACTGAGGCAGATTTTCTATGGTCAGGTGCCCAGCCTGAAATCAATCCTCACCTGACATTCATTTACAGTTATACGGCAATGCTGAGACAAAAACACACAGACACACACACTCATGCATGCGCGCGCGCGCACACACACACACACACACACACACACACACATACACACACACATGTACACCCATTAACACATACTCGTATCTCAATTTGTCATTGTTTTTTTATAAAACTCTACAAATCACTCAATCTTCCCCAAAAAAACTAATGAAGAAGAAGAAACTCCTTCTCCCTTTGCTGTTCCACCCACAATTGCTGAAACCGAAATTCCAGTTTCTTTACCAAATCTAAATGCTGTTACTTTTGTGCTAATTCATTGCACAAAAGCAGGTATTGTTCTGCTTGTCACGCTGATTGTTTTACCTGTAGCAAGTAAGGTCATTTATCCAAGGTATGCATGTCCAAACCCAACAATAAAAATTGTGATGAAAGATAAACAAACCTGTAATTTTTTTGACTGACACATTGTGCACTTAATGCTGTGGTACCCTTCGTGTTTATTTTTTTGCCATGGAGAAGGAGAGGATTGTCTACACTCATTGACTTCGTTCCTGCAATTTCTTATAAGTTCAGGTGCAGTAAACAACGCTTCTATTATTCCACAGACATCTATGCGTGACTTCTGTAGAATACAATCTAAGTTAAATACAAAATTGTTGGTGTATACACTATTGATTAAAACTGAAAGATAAGAATTTCCTTTCTAATCAATTTTGTATTCTTAAAAACTTATGCAATGATTTTATTCTTGGTCAAGATTTTCAGATGAAACATGACTGTCATTATGAAATCCAGTGGGATCCATCGACACTCCAAATTTTCTGCTAAATTCCAAGACTATTGTCAGGGAATCAAGTCATTTCAATAAAATTAACAAAGAATTTTATTAGTAGAATCGTTTCTGGCTACTGTTTTGAATGGATCGTTAATGGAAAGCTCTGCCTATTTTGTTATGTTCCATTTCGTGTTACAAATGGTATTTCCTGTTTCCTGGAGATGATTGATAAGGGAAGAAAACTTGAAAGAAATCTTCCCTTGATTATGGAACCCGTGGAATTAACAAAAGTGAATCTGAGATGATTATGCAAAACTTCCTAAGCACCTGTAAATACCAAACCATAACCTTGAATGATTTCTAAATTTATTATTTCAGAGAATTCTTTTGTAAAAGGTGATGCCGCCATCAAATTTTAAGTCACTTCATATAATTCTTGGAATTAATATTTTTCCAGAATATGTTCACATATACTGTGAAAAGGATCCATAAATTCTGAAATAAAACCAGACTATTACACAGTGGCAAGTTAAAGAGTGTTTAATGGATTCAATAATTTGCAAAGGGACCTTTAGAATATCACCTTAGTAGCCACAAATGAGACTCAACCTTTTATTATTGAAAAAAAAAACAAGTTAAAGGAATTGGCTAGAAGTAGGTGAGAGGCTGAAATTCTTGCTTATACTATTTTAATCTAATTCCAAATACATTGACATGTGACTTCTGTATATTTATTTTACTAACCTATATTAAAAAGGTTGTATCCTCCAGGAATAATAAAGCTGCTTCATTTTGTGCAATTACTGAACATACTGCATCTGTTATCATAGTTTTAGCTGCTCGAAAGTTCCAGCTGCAATAGTATCATACATTCTGTTTGATAGATCTACCACTTTCTACTGAAGCTGTTCTTCTTAGCAACTGTGAGTCCAACTTAAACATCGGTTTTTTTTACTCAATAAAAAGCACTTTAGTAAAGCTTTTCAAATTATGGAGTATCTTGGTGGTGACTTTAAATAGTGTCATTAGTATCATCATTAACTAAGAAGAATCCTGTATGCAGCCATTAATGAAATATCATGCATTCTCCTGACAGCATCTTGTCCAAATTCTGAAGAATGAGTTTAATAATGGCATAACTGTAGAACCAGCTGCATGCTATGAAGTCATATTAAAAACGCTGGTTTCCAAAATTTTTTTTTTTTTTGCTCTGAGGCAAGGATGTGAATAGGTGTTTTTTTTTATTAATTCTGATATGGTTAATTCTATTTTCTGAGCAGTTTTGCTCTATCACATCTAGTATTTTTGTTTTAATTATACAGCATTTGTGTGGTAGCACAACCTGCTTCCCATGTCAAAGAATGAGGCAAAGTCCTGAAACTGTTGATCCTTGCATCTTCCTTGACTAGGTTCCACTGCTTAAGCCAGGATGCCAGGAGCTCTGACAGTTGCTTGGAGAGATACAAATCACGGGCAAGGTTATTCAGATCTTCCTGCATGATCCAGCTGGGGCTCACTGCCACTTGCTCTTGAATAAACAGAGACATTGTCTTCAGTAGAGCTCAACTTGGCAGAATCTTCTCCTTAAGGCATTTCTTCATTTGGTGAAGAAAGAAGATCCTTATTTGCTGTGGATGTAGGAACAGGGATATCATCTGGGTGGGTAACAGGTCTCCTAGCTGAGAGAAGGTTGGGGTATTTGATCTTTTTTCTAGAAGAAGCATTGAAGCCTGTTATATTTGTTAGACAAAAATAACAATGGCTTTGTGGCTCTCTCCAGACCATTGGGACAGCAAAGTTGAAGGCTGCTTTCTTGCCATTAAACCATGCAGTTAGTCTATTGTAGCAGGATTTAAAACAGATGTGTGGGGCCCAGGATTTGTCCTGATCTCCAATTTTACAATCAAAATAATGGAAGTAAGCAGTTCTCAGGAGGGAAGTAATTATTCGGTGCTGTGCAATTGTCATGAAATCCCCACACACGTAGCAGAATGAATTTGTCTTGTTGATGCATCCTCGGTGTTTTGAAGTGCCTGAAGCCATTGCAGAGATATGTATCATATGCATCACGAAAATAGGGAAAACAAAATGAGAATTGATCATATACATGGTTACGTGAATTTTTGCAAAATCATAATAATGTATATCTCAAAAGCTAGAAGTGATGAGTGAAAACTGGTTTTGTATCTGAAATCATCACCCCAAAATTAGGCTAGAACAACTATTTTTATATTTGCCTCAATTTCTCTGCAAACCAGTGTAATTGATGGCTGTTATTTCGCTCTATGCATTGACTTTGAAACAAAGAAATCTTCTCCTATCGTAAAGTTTACTGTTATCCCCACCTACAGATATATCCAACTGTGTTGTATTTACTATGTGTCTTCTCTTATCTCTGGATATTGAATAAATTATGTTTCTTTGGAAGGTATTTCTTTATCATTAGCCATGTCATTTATACAGTAACATACTGTATCACGTGTTAAAAAAATAGTCTCAAACATTCTGACGTTTTCTGGAGTTAAACTTCACAACACCTTCAGCAAACTTGCTTTCGAAATATGCTTTCATTTTCCTTTGAAATTAGTTCACACCCAATCTATAACTTGTGTTACAACAATATATTTATTGATAGGTCTTTTGAAAATCGATTGCTGTGAGCATAAACATCAGTTTTGAAATTCTAGCTTCTATAAAAGCCGACTTTCTCTCAGTTTTTCATATTCCTTATACTAGGTCAAAAAGTAACATTAAAGAATATTTTTATATAAATCACAACCAAAAATATATTTCCAAATAAAACTCTCAGACATTTTCCATTTCTATGAAAAAACATAATCAACTATTTTTTTTATTGAAGAAGGAACTTTCATTGGTAAATCGTTTTTCTTTTATTAGAACAAGTTATTATTTTATGCACTTTAAATTATTGATCCAAAATCTTTAATAAAATAATTTAAGAGCCATTTGATATTAATTAGCTATAATAAGGGTGTGATTATTGCATCATCATTTTATATCCATTCAGACAAAAAGTGACTGTCACATGACAATCACTACACTAACCAAAAATGGGGTGTTCAAAGCAACTCGTATTAAATTTGTTTTTTTTTCTTAAATATTCTCAGAGGTTTATTCGTTTTTTCTTTTTTTCCTAGTCAATATCGGTTTTATATTTACATAACTTTATTAGTGAAATACTTCAAATTTCAACTTCATCAAAATTTTACCCGTGGTCAATGTAATAGAAATTATTCACTAGTTCCAGTCAACCATTTTAAGAGTCCCTGTTTTTTTTATTTCATTTGTATCCCTCTTTGTACTATTTTGGTGTTGTTTCTTCTCAAATGGGCTCTGTTCCTCTGAGCTGGCTGTTCTCATACCTCCACCACTAAGGTAGCCCTGATTCACTTATCTTATCCCATCTTGCCACCCTTGTTGCATCCAGCATCCTCAGCCTCTCAGTAACCAATATCCTTAGTCTTTCCTCTTCTGGAATCTCCTCCTCCCTCATGCATTTCCTGCAGGTATCAACCAACAATGGTTTAAACAGAATACTAATTATCTCGAGGTCTCTAGGTCCAGAGGCCTGCCAAGATCATGGACCTTGTCCCTTCCTCCAGATTCAGCAAGAAACATAAACAGAACAAATCAATAACATGAATAAATATAAGGAGTGATGAAATTAAGTAAAACCTTTGCAGTCAGTGGCCCCAGCGTGTTTACAGTCCAGTACAACAATAAAATACTATAAAGTGTTTTATATGTTTAGTTCAGGGTCAATGCGTGTGTGTGTCCTGTTGGTTAAATTGTTTGTTGTAAAAGAAGTTGGAATTAGTTTGTGTTAGGAAGCAAACATTCGTTTCATGTCAGTTAATGTGGCAAACAAATAAAAGGATAGATCTGAGTGGTATCTATTTATGGATATGTATATCTTGGCTATTTAGAAAACTGTGCAAGACAAAACAATAAAAAGTGTTTCATTTATTGAATTTCTGACAGCAAAGAAATAGAAGTGGCAAAATTTAGAGCATTTATTTTAACATAATAAAATTTTAGTTCCCAGGGCAAGAAAACAATTGGAAAAAGCTATAATATTTAGGAGCGAATTTTTTCAAAGTAACTAATTTAAAATTCACAAACTTTCATTGTACGCATTGACAGTTGCAAAACTATCAGAAGAATGCTTTGATCAGAGTTCAAGTATTCACTTAAGCTGTATCACTGTGACTTTAAACAAAAACTATTTTGTCAATTTTAATCTTATTTTCTTTGAGTTTAAGTTAGAAGCTTTTGTTTGTAAGGTATATCTTTAAGTAGAAAAGTTGTTTTTGTTCTTTGTGGTGGGAGGCTGTGTCAGGCAAAATACATCTGTTATCTATAAATATAGCAACTTATTCTGTATGTAAACATTTTACAGCGTACTAAACAATGAAATATTAATTTTCATTCAGCCTTAAGTAGTGGAGGCTTTTTAAAATCTAATACTTGTCTTTCCTGTTGCTATTTTCACTCTGTTCTGATTGATCTATTTTCTGTCAGTCTTCAAAAATATAATCATGTAATTGATGCATTCTATTTTAGTTTAATCACAAAATTGGAGGTAACATTTCACTTGATTGTTGCAGTCGTCAAATATCCCCCTGGTGACAATCTTTTTAAATCAAACTAAATTAAATTTCTTTCTGGCTGCAGAGAACAACTCTTTGTTAGTACAATTTTTGTCCTTTTAGCAATTTAATTTAATTAGCGATTATAAAACCTGCAATAATCAATAAAATAATATTTTTGAATTTATAAAAGAACTTGGATTTATAAAAGACCAGAAATTGTCTGAAGCAGGACAATTAAATAAATAAGTATTTTAGTCGACTGCTGAACATATTGTATTGCAAAATTAAAGATTGTAATAATAAAATTCATGGAATAGCTTTTCATGTGCCATGAGGTCCCTTTAGTGAAGAAATGAGGAATATGTAATATCTGGAAGTTGTTTAACAGTTTCTCTTTTATTTCTTTACCAAATGCAGGTCCTCAACTATGTTTACATGCATCACTATCATCATCATTATTTAACGTCCATTGTCCATACTGGCATGGGTTGGATGGTTTGACCAGGACTGGTAAGCTGAGGGGCTGTGCCAGACTCCAGTCTGATTTGGCATGGTTTCTACAGCTGGAAAGTCTTGTGAGTGAATTTGGTAGATGGAAACTGAAAGAAGCCTGTTGTATATATATATATATATATATATGTGTTTGTGTATGTGTGTGTGCCTGTGTTTGTCCTCCCCCCACCATCGCTTGACAACCGATGTTGGTGTGTTCACATCCCCATAACTTAGTGGTTCATAAAAAGAGACCAATAGAACATATACTAGGCTTACAACGAATAAGTCCTGGGGCCGATTTGTTCGACTAAAGGTGGTGCTCCAGCATGGCCACAGTCAAATGACTGAAACAATTGAAAGAATGAAAGAATACAAGGCAGAATACAGCAGACTGGTTCCTTGTTGCCTCTTCTGGGCACATAAAAGGATTCCATTGTAGAAGTACGTAAGCCAGTGAAGATCTCTTCAATTATAGACGTTCTTCCTGCAAACAGTACTGAAATTTATCTCATTTATGTCTCGTTTACGTTAAATGATTGATAACTGTAATGGCATTGTTTCTCACATGTTACATTGTCAAAACCACCATAAACAGTCTATCTTCTGGGTTAAATATCAGTGAACTTATTAAATAGAACCAAAGTAAATTAAGAGACGGAATCTCCGTGGATATGAAACTTGGACTATTGACCTACTTTGGTTTTCAATAAAGAACAATCTCTAAGACTTATTTTGCACTTTTGCTGAGAAGATTGATGAAACTGCTGGAATGGATATTTAAGCTGAACATCTACAGGGGAAATATGGGGAGACAAGGAAATTGGAGGAAGGAAGTTTAATCAAAATATTTGGGTGGGAAAGAAATCAGTGATTGAGTTTAAATGCTGCAGACTCTGCTAAATGCATTCAAGAATTAGGTGAGGATATTAATGGGATTAATATAATACACCTGCTACTCAAAATGATAGACTGACCAAAGCATAAGGGTAGACTCCACCCTTACATTACTTGAAAAATAAACCAGGACATCAAGCTTTAAGAACAATAAAACCATTTTAAACTAGAAAATATAGCAAAAATAAATGGAAAACAGCAAAATGAAGAAAAATTATACATAAAATCTGTTGAGGAATTTATTGATAGATAAAAATCAAAGTTCACTCATTGATTTATCAGTTTTATTTAAGAAATCATGTAAATACTCTAAAACATTCACCAAAATTAGTATTAATAATGAGCGTACATACAGTATGTCATATCAAGGGTGTGTATAATATATGGTGTAACTGATGTATATATCATATGCTATTAGTGGGTGTATGATACCTTTATTTTCACCTGCAGCCGTGATATAGTTTGATCGTTAGCAAGACAAAGGAGAGTTCTGTGTTCCCTGCCTTAGTTCTGAGAATTCGATCCTTTCATTCGAATACAACTGGTTGAGAGTGAAAGAGGGTGAGGGAGAGTAATAGGATAGAGGGGGAGTGTATTAAAGCAGAGAGTGCGTTTGTGTGTGAAGAGGAGAGAGCTTCAGAGTGGGTGTTGGTAAATATGTACAGTATGGGGGAGAAACAGAGAGGGTAAGGAGGGAGAGAGAGAGAGAGAGAATGAAAGAAAGAGAGAGATTGAGTGATAGGGGAGAGAGAGAGAGAGAGAGAGAACGCAATAGGAGGGAGAGATTGAGCGATAGGAAAGAGAGAGGGAGAGAGAAAAACAAAGTGAGAGACAGCTTGTAGGAGAGAGAGAGAGAGAGACAAACAAAGTGATCAGAAGGAGAGATGAAGTGATTGGAGAGAGAGAGAGGGGGGGCATAACAAGAAATGGCGCAGAGGAGGATGTAAATATTTAAAACTGTTTCACCTCAATAAATGAAGTTAATACTGCAAAGAAATGTAAACCTAAAACAAAAGAATTATTGCAAAGCATTTTTTACAGAACACACGAAATTGAAGGCAGTTGAATCATTAGAAAGTTGATTGTTCCTGAAACTGTAACAAAGGAACTTCGACACAATTTATGATGAAGACATTTCCATGTATTATTAATAACATTACTTATGTGTGATGAGTTTATCTCGCTTCTTCATTGTGAAGCGAAGAGACATTGTAATTTTATGTGAAATATATAAGAAGTGGCAAAGTAACAAGATTTTATCAATAAATTGTTTTAGTTTAAATATTTCTCGATAGAAATGGCTTTTTGAAAGGAAAGATATAAGCAATCAGTTGAAGAGTAGGAATTTAGAAACTGTAGAGTAGGTTGTATATCATAACAATAAGATCAACAATGGCTTTCTTTGTGGAGAATGGAACGGAACCAAAGTAAGAATAATTGAAGGTTGAGAGGTTGAGACGCTTGGAGAAAACTAAAGAAAGTTTTGAATATAACCATTACAGATAAAGAGAATTGGCATTAAATGCTGTTGAGAGGAGCATCTTGAAATTAAAATCACAGCTGATATATTCTGTTATTATTACGTATATAGTTATAAAGATGTAGCCTATTATTATTATTGTTATTATTATTATTATTATTATTATTATTATTATCATTATTAGATATAGATATATATCAGATATAATTTAAGTGAAAGACACACCAGGATTTCATGGATATTTGTCTCTTTTTTGAAACTCGGATAATGCCTGTTTGTCATTCCGTCTCCTGTGATTTGTTGGTGACTGGCTTTCAAAAGTTTCTCTTGAATATTGTAAATTAATTGTCATCAAAGAAGTCCAGAAGTTTCACTCTTTCCTTGTGCTTCTTTTCCTACGACCATATATTCCATACATTCCATCTACAGTTCCATATCAGTTGTATCAATCTTGGAATGGTCATTAAAATTCTCTCTTGATTCTGCAGTTCCAGCTTCTCTGTACTTTTCCCTTCTGCTCATTACCATTTACAGAATGTTGCAGAAAGCATGGCATCTGCTCTTTTTTTTTAATTTTTTTTTTTATATTACTAATAGTAATTCTGTCAGCTCAATCTCCCTCAAATCACACTTGTGGGTCTCAAACAAGGAAGGTCATATTGGATAATGTAATCTTAAATACACTATGTCTGAAAATAAACAGGGTAACCTTGGTTGGTAGATTCTTAATAATAAATCAACTTAATTGGGCTAAGAATGAAGCTAATCAACCACAACAGCTTAATTAAATAATTAAAGTTACTCTGTTATTAATATTACATGCAAAATCAAAGACAGCGAACTGGCAGAACCGTTAAGACGCTGAGAAAAATACTTAGCAGCATTTTGTCTGTCTTTATGTTCTGAGTTCAAATTCTGCTGAGGTTAACTCTGCCTTTCATCCTTTCGAGGTTGATAAAACAGGGACCAACTGAGCACTGGGGTCAATGTAATTGACTTACCCCTTCCCCTAAAATTGCTGACCTTGTGCAAAAATTGAAAAACAATATAATATGAAAATTTAAGATGGTGAGCTGGCAGAGCTGTTAGCAAAATGCTAAATTGCATTTCATCCATCTTCAAGTTTTGGGTTCACATTCTGCCAATGTCGCCACCCCCTTTCATCTTTTGGGGGTCAATGAAATAAGTAGCAATTAAGTATTGGGGTCGATGAAGTCAACAAGCCCCTCCCCACAAAATTTCAGGCCTTATGTGTGTAGCAGAAAGAAATATTACCCAGAAATCTGAAGTGCCAAAGTTTGAATACGGAAACTAATAATGAGATTTTTACCCAACATTAGTCAAGTTCTTTGATTCTCTTCTTGAACCACAAAAACAGCTACGTCATCTTTGTGTCCACCATTGATGTTTCAATATACAGTCTAACTCATCTATCTTCAAACATGTTTGCTGTTCTAACCTGGTTCTGTGTTTTATTGTATTAATAATAAAACTAGAGCTTACATAAAAGGTATCTGGGAAGTATGAAGTAAAATGATGAATAAAACGTACTCAATGCACTTACCATACACTTCAAACTGTATTCTCCAACACACACACACACACACACACACACACACACACACACACACACATATACGTGGCCTAGTGGTTGAGTTTTGCACTCACAATCTCGAGATCATGAGTTCGATTCCTGGACAGGGTGACACATTGTGCTCTTTAGCAAAACACTTTGTTTCCCACTGGTTCAGTTCACTCAGCCATAAATAGATCCAACCTTCAATGAACTGAAATCCTGTTCAGCAGGAGGAAATTTGGCCAGCTCGCTAAGCCAATGGGGAGCCATCATTTGAAAGCTAAAACAATGCAAAGTACATTGTGACCAGCGATGTGTAACAACATCTGATAATCTGGTCACATGGTACCACAATATATATATAAATATATATGAACATGTGTGTATGTGTATGCATGTAGTTATATTCAGATATGTACAGAGTGAGTTAAAGTAAGATCCTATTTTAAAATACTTATAATTTATTTATTAACTATAATTTTTAACAAAAATAAATATGTGAAGAAAGCATATAGCATGGAGTTTTATTTAAAATTCGATATAGGCACTAGCATTTGCCACCAGCATTTGCCACCAGCTTCTCAAACCTCCTGGGAACCACATCAACTGATTTCATCAGGAACTCTTGTGGGATGGAAGACATAACTTCTTGCATTCACCCTTCAAGTTCTTCCAAAGTTGTTGGTTTGGTAGAGTAGAGTTGTTCCTTTAACCAATCCCAAAGAAAAAAGTTGCAATGTTAAATCAAGGCTTCTGGCTGGCCAATCCTGTGAACCTCGATGACCCATCCATCTCCCAGAGAAGTGGCCATTCACGAACATCGATGGCAAAATGTGGAGGAGCGCCATCTTGTATAATACTCTCCCCAGTACTCATAACTGGCCAGATTTGATCTTGCAGCAGAGTGAGTCTTCTTTCAGCATTTATGGTATTACAAAGGATAAATGGATCCACATTCTTGTCTAAAGTCATTCCACACCATACCATTACCTTGGGCCGATCCTGCATTTTTTCAGAGGTAATACACGGATCTTCTCCTGCCCAGTAGTGGCAGTTGGGATGGTTCAGAAACCCACCGATGTGGACCACCACTTCAACACTCCAGAGGATATTTTTAAAGAGATCAGATCATGTTTGTAGGGCTTCTAAATTTCAAGCAAAACAATCAATCTGAAGAAAAGCAACACAGAATCAATTTCCATACATTAAAGAAGATACACAACAAATTTGAGGAAAAAATGATAGTTAATAAATAAATTATAAGTATTTTAAAATAGGGAGCTACTTTTCAATTACCCTGTATATATGAATATAAATATGTGTGTGTGTATGTATATATATATGTGTGTGTGGGTGTGTGTGTGTGTGTGTGTATGTATATATATATGTATGTGTGTATATATATATATATATATATATATATATATATATATATATATATATGTATGTATGTATATATATATGTATGTATATATGTATGTATATGTACATATATATACATGTATGTATATATATATATATATATATATATATATATATATATATATATAGATAGATAGATAGATAGATAGATAGATAGATAGATAGATAGATAGATAGATAGATATGTATGTATGTAGATGTATATTGATAGAAGGAATTAATTTCCAAGTAATCAGAGATTGTTTTATTATTCATTCTCTCAGAAATGTTTCATTCCCAAGATTTTCTTGTCTTATTATAAAAATGTCTTCATCATAATACATGCACACACACACACATACACACATACACACACACACACCACTCATTACCATATCTGTAATGGTATATATTCCACACCTTTTCGCATCATCATTTTTTTAATGCAGCAAGTGCAATATTGTGAGTGCAATGATGGGAAGGAATCATTTCAACAAATTCAATTTATTTATTCCTAATTAATATTTATTGGAGTTGATTTACTTAATTATCAGTTGAAATACCAAATTAAAACATTTCACTTCTCAATGAATTATTAACTGAATATTAATTAAGATAAGACCAATATTTAAAAATAAAACTCAAAATGAATGAAAATAATAAATGATGTAAATATTTTAGACACCGAGGGACAGAAACATGTTGCGGTGGGTGTATATACAGGAATTCCACTGAATATAGAGTGTTGGGTATCGATTAAAACAAATTTCAATTTCTTCATCGGTACAACAATTATTTACACTTTTGTTCATTTTCATTTTACATTCATTTTTGTTTTCATCTGCCAGCATGGGTTAGATTTTATTGGTTTCAAATTTGGCACAAAGCAAATAATTACAGAACAGAAGAGGTATGTCAATTACATTGGCTCTGGTGCTTCAAATGCCCAGAGCTTGAGGAAGAAAACCTGTTGACAGGGGAACTGACCACAAATTCATTGCCCATAGCAGAGCAATTTTTGGAGGGCTCTCTCTCTCCCCCTCTCTCTCTCTCCCCCCTCTCTCCCCCCCCCCTCTCTCTCTCTTCCTCTACCAATGTATATATTATTTCTACTTGTTTCATGTCGCTGGAGAGCAGCCATACTGGGGCATTGCCTTAAAAGATTTTTGTCAAATACTCACGCTGCTTTTTTTATAAGCCTGCGACTTGTTCTGTTGGTGACTTATCTGGAACTGCAAAGTTATGGAGACATAAACAAGTT
Source organism: Octopus bimaculoides (assembly GCF_046866305.1). Lineage (NCBI taxonomy): Eukaryota > Metazoa > Mollusca > Cephalopoda > Octopoda > Octopodidae > Octopus > Octopus bimaculoides. The sequence continues at coordinate 1,582,423 of NC_142943.1, forward strand.
GTCAAGTGGTGGTAATGGTGGTAGTGGTGGTGGTGGTGGGGAAGAAGGGGTTGACATATTAAGACACAAAGATACACAAACATAGAGATATCTGAGAGTTTGCTCGTGCACTCTATCACTACATTCCTCTTATTCCCTTCAGCCATATATCCACATGTATCCATAGCAAGACACCTGTGCTTGTTCCGCTATCATAATTTAGCCTTCCAACACCCAGCATAAAGCTGCCCACCTCCACCTTCCATTCCCAAATACTTTCTCTTAATAGGGAGAGATTTTTCGATTTTCTTTTCCTCTGTTCTCTTCAGTCTTGCAAGTTTCATGGTAACTTCAGTATAAAAGCTCCCAGTACACTCTGTTAAGTGGTTGGCATTAGGAAAGGTTTCCAGCTGTAGAAACCATGCCAAAAGATGACTTGGAGGTCCCCACAGCCATGTAGTTCATAGGTTCCCTATCAAATCGTGCAATGCATGCCAGCATGGAATGTGAAAGTTAAATGGTGACAATGATGATGGTATATATATATATATATATATATATATATATATATATATACATATTTGTTTTGCAAGATTTTTTATGTGAAATCGTGTGTTGAAACAGATGTTGTTGTACTTGGGGATGGTCATATTGCCAGTTTAGCCAATAAAAACACACGCACTGTATATTTGGTGTTAATTTTTTTTTTTTTTTTCAGCTTTATATTACATTAATCTTAATCTTAATCTTATTTCGGCCAGAGTTCTTTCGTCACACTTCTGTGACCTCATCAGTGGTCCTTTGTTTCCTTCTTTCTTATGTGTGTCTCACCTTGCTAACTATCAGCCAAATGGCTGATAGTTAGCAAGGTGAGACACACATAAGAAAGAAGGAAACAAAGGACCACTGATGAGGTCACAGAAGTGTGACGAAAGAACTCTGGCCGAAATAAGATTAAGATTAAGATTAATGTAATATAAAGCTGAAAAAAAAAAAAAAATTAACACCAAATATACAGTGCGTGTGTTTTTATTGGCTAAACTGGCAATATGACCATCCCCAAGTACAACAACATATATATATATATATATATATATATATATATATATATATATATATATACACACACACACACACACACACACACACACACACACACACACACATATATAAGTGCATGTGTAAGCAAACAAGCTTACATACGCACACATGTATATGTTTATACACTCACCACCCAACCCCATTGAACTCAGTTGTCTCTCCTCCATTGATACTTTCCTCTGTATCTCTCATGTTCAGACCATACACTAAGCATTTCCCCTTGTTCTTCCCCTCTGGGTCAGCAAGCCTCATTTAACTTGATGGAGTGACAAGTATTCCAGCTGTGCACCAAATCTACCAATTCCCCCATTCTACAAGAGCCTAGTAAATTAATGACCAGTTCCCCAGTAATTTACTGAGTAATTAATTAAAATAGTGAATGACTGCTTTCACATGGTAGGTCGTTCAACTTTTATTTATTCTGGTTCATGTAAACTTCCATGGCTTTTATGTCGTATTTTCTGTGTTGGTCCTACATCAAACTATGAGCATCACAGGAAAGCAAAGTATTCATATCATCATAAAATACAAAATGTTCTTTCTGTTAATTTGTCTGGAGTTTTTTTTTTCTTTTTCATTCTGTTTTGTATTTTTAAATTACAATGCTTTGTTATTTTAATTAATTTTTGAAGGAAAACTTCATTGCTTCTTACTTTCCAGAAAACTTGTCTGACAAAGAGATCGGTGGTAATATAAATCTCAGTGCCAGACCAAATATATTTGACTTATATTTCTATATATGTTGGTTTTGGTATTGGCAGATTTATACGTACAGAACAACAAAGCATTAAACTATCTTACATAAACACTTCCAAAACAATAAACTAATCAAAATAGAGTAATATATTATATATATATATATATATATATATATATATATATATATATATATATTATATATTATAGTTTTGTTGCTTTTTGATATATTTTTTATTGATTTATTTGTTATCCCCACTAATACGAATATATTTAGAATAGATATTTCAACAATGTCTTAGCAAAATAAAACAAACCAGCCTCCTTAATGCAATATTGATGGTAGCTTGGCTAATGCAATGCCTCTATAACTGAAGGCTTGTAATCGGTTCGAATATTTAATCTACTCAAGATTAAATATTTCTTACAAAAGTGAGACAAATATTAAGACCGAAATAATCTTGTATAGTTTAGAAAAATATTTACTAAAAATAAAGTTTAAAAAATGGTAAAGATTGGTCAGATACAGAGAGAATTACCAAATTGTTTATTTGAGAAGAAAAATACTTATTTGTAATTGAATAAATTGAATTGTACGGAAAGGTGGAAGAAAGAAATTTGAAAAAAAAAAAAATCATTCAAACACTTTATTGAAACTGTTCTGTTGAGTTAAGCTTTTTAGATTGAAATTTTCTGATGATTTGGTTTTTGTAGATATGAGTGAAAGATGTTGCTGTGAAGCCTAAGTAAATCTCACTTGATGTGCTAACACACATGGATATAATAATCTTCTGACTCCTCTGCAAGATCGTCTGCTCTCCTCATGTAGAATTTTGTTCTGAATATATTGCTGTAAAGTAAGATTGTCAGGTGATCAGTTCGTATATATTTTCTTTCTAATATATTCTATAATATTTTACTTCAGCAAAGTTCCTCTTCTTTCTTTTTGAAGAAGGACAAATATTTGAAATATCCGCATACATCATCACCATCATCATCATTTAACATTTGCTTTCTATGCTAGCATGGGTTGGACGATTTGACTAAGGACTGGTGAACCAGATGGCTGCACCAGGCCCCAATCTGATCTGGCAGAGTTTCTACAGCTAAATGCCCTTCCTAATGCCAACCACTCCGAGAGCATAGTGGGTGCTTTTATGTGCCACCGGCACGAGGGCCAGTCAGGTGGTACTGGCAACAGCCACACTCAAAATGATGTTTTTTACATGCCACCTGCACAGGAGCCAATCCAGTGGCACTGGCAACGACCTTGCTTGAATGTTTTCTAATGTGCCACCGGCCAGTAAGGCGATGCTGGTAACGATCATGCTCAAATGGTGCTATTTACGTGCTACTGGCATGGAAGCCAGACAGCTGCTCTGGCAATGATCATGCTTGGACGGTGCTGTTAGTGCTCCATGGCACAGATGCCAGTCATTGAATATGATTCAATTACAATTTCGATTTCACTTGCCCCCAACAGGTCTTCACAAGCAGAGTTTAGTGTCCAATGAAGGAGAGGTTGGCATGAGTGCCAGTTGTGGAATTTGGTTACATATGTATATATATATATATATATGTATGTATGTAATATATATATGTGTGTGTGTGTATATATATATATATATATATATATATATATATATATATATATATATATATATATATATATATATATACATATATGTATGTATGTAATATATATATATGTAATATATATGTGTGTGTGTATGTGTGTGTGTATGTGTGTGTGTGCTTCCTACTTTTCTCTTTCTATATTTAGTGTTGATACATTTACTTTCTGGTTTTATTGTTATGTCTTTAACAGTCATTTCTTTTTTCTTCTTCTTCTTTTACTTTTCTCTCATTCCCCTCATCCCTCTCCTCCCTCTCCTTCTCTCCTTCTCCTCCTAACACTCTTCCTTCACAATCTCCTACTTCCACTTTACTTCTCTTAAATGTCTTTTATTTACTCTCATCCTATATTCCCCCCTTTTACTCCCTTCTCTACATTTTTACTCTTCCTGCTACTACTATCATTGTTGCTGCTGCTGCTGCTGCTGCTGCTTGCTTCTGTTTTATACAGCTTAATTGTTGCTTCAAAAACATGTCAGAATGAAATCAGTTTCTTGCAAAGAGAAATTAAAAAATAAGTAAATAAATTTATTAATTTTTTTTTTCCTTGTCATTTTGGACTTTTAGTTACATTTTGGCTGTCTTGAAGCAGTCATGACTTGAGCAAAAAGTGTAAAAAATAATGTTTTTCTCTCCTTTAAAAACATTGTATTTCTGTTATTACATTAATTTTTATTGAAAATAGAAAATAGTAAAAAAGAAAAAAGGAAGAAAAAGAAAAAAGACTTCAGCTGTATCTTAAGAACATCAATATTTACTTTCTCCTTACATTGTAAGATTTATGTAGCAACCACAGTCATGTTACACAAATAGTTCCTACTATGTGTGAGAGTTCTTTTTTTTTTTATTCAAACATATATTACCAGTGTTCTAGACATTGAAAATATATACCCTTTTTAACAATTTTTTCTAAAATTGAAAATTAAGATGAAAACTGAATTTTCAACCTTGCTTTAAATATCATTTTCAACTTTCTCGTTTTATAGGTCTTCTTGCAAAAGTTGATTTTTTTGGTTAACATGAACCCTAAAGAAAGTAAAAATCTTAGGAAAAAACTATGATCAATGCATATATTTTGTAAAGTCAAAACATAACTAAATTGTAAAAATTTCTTATAAGTTTTTATTTCCTGAATTTTTGAATTGCAAATTGAAGACACTTTTCGAAGATGTTCCAGATTATATTACAGATAAAACTTCAATTCCTGTCCACCACCTGAATTGTTTTGTCACCAAGGAAGCTGTAAGTTGATCGCTCCATCAGTGGTTATTTTCAGGAAAACATCATAAATTTGATATTTCCAGTGCTTAGTAAATAACTTTGAAATACATACAAAGCACATAAATACTAAAACATGATGAGACCGTATATATAAGAACTAAGAAATAATTCTTTTTTTTTACACATAGGATAGTATTGCTACAATTATATTCTTTTCATAGAAATTACCAAGTTTTTGATGCCTTTAATGATGAAGTACCTGTGGTATTATTGTAGGGTTTTCAAGACTGGGTGGGGGCGAAAGAGAGGTGCCAGTTACATTTCTCTCTCTGGCTAGCAGACTTTAGGCATATAAAAATTTCCATTCACAAGGCGATTCGTACTCTGTTTATTATGAAACACTGTTTCATAATAGTAGATTTTAGCCATTTTGTACAATGTGAGGGTGAACACAGTGGATTATCTCATTTTCTTAATTCTCTCTCTCTCCTACTCTCTCTCCTACTCTCTCTCCTTCTGTCTCTCTCTATCTGTTTGGCCAAGTGTCTTCTGCTTTAGCCTTGGTATGACCAAAACCTTGTGAGTGGATTTGGTCAATGGAGACTGAAAGGATTCCATCATATTTGTGTGTATGTATGTGTGTATGTTTGTCCCCTGCCACTGCTTGACAACCTGTGTTAGTGTGTCCATGTCCTTTTAGTGGTTCAGCAAAAGAGCCTAAAAGAATATCTGCCAAGCTTTAAAAAAATATGTCCTGGAGGGTCAATTCATTTGACTAAAAATTCTTCAAGGCCCCAGGATGGCAGCAGTCTAATGACTGAAACATGTAAAAGACAGAAGAATGGAAGATATATATATATATATATATATATATATATATATCAGCACATAGATATACATGTGTGTGTGTGTGTGTGCATATTTTCCCTTCTTAATGTTATAAAACCAAAAGAGAACTGTTTAATTTCAGCAGTTTATTGTATATACATTTGAAATTCTTGTAGATGTATCCATTTTAAACTGTTGTTCATGTGATTTAATTCACTCTGACATCTGCACATTGTTCTAACCATGAAATACACAACCCAACAGCTATGCACAGACTATAAATTCTTCCTTGAATTGTAATTCTTCTTTAAATCCAATAGACTATAAATAAAGATGGTGCACAGCATTGCACTGCCAAAGACTGAGAAGATGAAACGTGGATACAAGTGGAAAAGAATGAATTGCTGAAACTGAACACTTAGTTATTGACTGAAGTTATAACATGGAAAGGGAGATATCTCTCTCCCTCTCTCTTTCTCTCACTCACTCTCTCTATCTCTCCCTCTCTCCCTTTCTTCCTCAACCTCATTCCTTTCTACATTTCTACCGAAAGTGGTTAAAATATTCTTAGTTTTGTAAGTTAAATTATATAATTTATGTTTAAAACAAATTCTTCAGATTCAAAACCAGGAGTTATAGCAATTGGCAACATGAAAGAAATTGGTAAAACATGCAATAAGAACTGAGGAGAAAGAAGTGCTTGAGGACCACATAATCATTACTGAAGTCCTAGGCTGTGATAGAAACACTTTCTATCATTAATCAACTAACCAAGCAATCAGCTGATTAATTATCTAATCAACTGGTAATGAAAATGAAGTGAAACCTAACCAGTGCCCCAGTGTGTGTATGCTATTATTTGCAGTATTACCCTTCCAAAGCACAAGATCTATGTATTGAGTATGTATTGCAAGAAACAGCTGGGTTTTCTTTCACTGTTCAACCTACACAAGTTAACATGGGAAAAACAAAGAAGGAATTTTTTAAAAAAGTTTCTATAAAACTAGTTTTTTAAGCATAAAGTGACTTCTGGTGGGGTCCACCAGAATAAAATAGTAATGAAAGGGATCCAGAGGCAAAAAATGGTTGAGAACTGCTATTCTATAACGACATTTGAACAGCAAAAATTAGCAGCAAAAATTTCAATAAATTCAAACCATTGTTTTAAACCAGCAAGTATAATGCTGATTGATAGAGTCCAAGCTACACTATGCTTGCAAAAATGCTGTGAGATTCACAACTAGGCTTTTGATCATTGATCTTCTTGAACAGAGCCTGGGTTCAGGGTTAAATAACAACAACAATGCTAGCCCCTTGCTATCTCTGTGCTGTGTACATGACACATCATAAATTATTAATCCCAAAATACATTAATTTATAAGTTCAGATATTTTAGAATCCAAAATTTTACACAATCCTTTTCTTAATTTTCTCCTTCTAATGTTTTCAGCTGGTTATTATTAAAGTTTATGGGTTAATCAAAGTCACATATAACTGACAAAATCCCTTTTCAGTTTTTTTTTCTGACTTTATTAACAAAGTCTGAGGCAGTTATTTTTTTCTTTTACTCTGCTCGTCTGATGAAATGTGTTCCAATATTTCCCTTTTGTTTTCAAGAAGATAACCACTTCATTTTATTTAAACTTTAAAAAAATTATGAAAATAAAGTCTGACATTTTCTCTAATATTTTATTGTGTTTGATTTGGTAACCTTACCATTTCCTGGGAGCTTCGATAAATTAAAGCTGATGTGGTTGTTACACTTGGGTTGTCAAAATAAATTGAAAGAAAATGGAATTTTACTTTAAGAAGTCACCAGATTGAAAAATATGAAAGCAAAGCAATACAACTTGGATATATCACATGACATAAGTTGTAGCCATCAAACAAAGGAGTTGGTTAAATTTGTAAAATGAGAAAGAAAAATATATCTTTCTAAATTAGTTGACAGCTTATCTTCATTGTCAGGAGAAAGACGTAACCTAATTTAGATGAAAAAAATAGGCAAGAGATTAAAATGTAGTTTATAGAAGTGAATGTTTGATGACAGCTAACTGTATTGAATGTTTCATCTAAATTGTAAACGATGCATTAATTAACTCAGAGATATTGATGTAATTAACATACACTAATCTTATAATTTGGTTCCTGATGGAAGTTTAAAAGAGAAATATTCTAAGGAGTGAGTCGTTATCTGCGAAAAGAAAAGAAAAATGTCTTCACTTTGCTAAAATATTTATAGATGCCAATTATTGAATAAAGAGGAACATAACGTAAAGGTCGGTTTCTCCAACGAACATATTAATACAGTCAATACTTTTGCACAATCTTAAAATCTTCAAAGTTACGCATGTAATTTTATTTCAATGTATAAAATGTAAAATCCAAAGAGACTTGACCATTCTGCTTCATTCATTCGCCTTTCGGTTTCAATACAACTGTTTAACCATTCCTAGTTAATTCACACTACATTCTTGGTGGTGGTGGTGGTGGTGTTGCTTCTGGTGATGGTGATAGTGGTGACAATGATGATGCTGATGATGAATCTAAGAGACAAGATGAATCCTAGATTTCTATATAAAATTTATTTATTGCATTCTTGATTGAGAAAAATGTTTTTAATGTATCTTAAAATGTCAAATATTTCAGATAAAAAAAAATAATTTGGCATTTTTTATGCAAATCTTTCATTGACAAGTTTTTTGTCTTTGTAATGTGGAGTAGATGTGTAAGAATGAAACAACGATGGACATGATTAGAATACCCAGAATGAAAAATAACCGGTGGTCATTGATGATAAGATATCTCTTAAAAGAAGCTTCAAATATTCAAAGGAAATTGCTGTTTGTTGGAAATAATTTACAGAAGATGAGTTTGCAGAAACGTTTATGTTGATTGCAGCAGTGTCATTGTTTTGTCCAGAAAAGTAGAATTGGTGGAAATGTCAGATGATTATTTGTGATTCTTTGGAGAGGAATAACTGACATATCTGCAAATCTAAGAGGTTATTTCCAGCAAATTGTGATTTTATTCCACTGCAATGGAGGAAGACATTGATTTCAGGATCAGCAACCAACTTCTCATTTTGATAATGCAATGAAAAGAATTTGTGAAATTACAAAAGCACTGCTGGCATATTCTTTTTGAAATGTTGCAGAAATGTAAAAGACACTCGTAACACAATACAATAACAGGTGAAATATTTGGTTGCAATTAAATTTCTGGCACTTTTTAGCCTGGTGCCATTTCCTGTGTGTTACAAAATATATTGTGACAGGAGTTCCTTCTGTTTAACGTTTTATCAAATGAAAAGAAAATATTGTCATTCTATTGCTGCTTATACCATTAAAAATATGAAATCGTCATCATCACTGTTGTCATAGTTATCATCATCATTGCTATCCCCACCAACACCACCGCCACCACCATCATTATCATCATCATCCCATCATCATCACAATCTTTCTTGTGCCTGCTGCAATTATTCTGTTTACACATTGCCACACTCAGCAGGGAGCCCTTGTAGCAGCACAAGCAGTCAGCACCATATTAGGGGAGATCTCGCGGAAGTCGAGCAAAGTTGGATCCTGCACACAATCGCCAAGACACACATTAAACCCATGGGAATATATTTTGGTGGAGCAGACAGTTCATTATAACCAACCCCAGTATTTGACTGGTATTTATCTTATTCATTGCAGAAGGATGGAAAGTTAAGTCATTCCAGGTGAGATTTGAACTGAGAATGCAAAGCGGGCTAAATACTACAAGGCATTATATTGTCTGGTAATCAACTGCTTCTGTCAATACATCATTTCTATAAGCAACCATTGAAATACATGAAGTATTCCAATGGTTAATTATATTGAAGCACAATCAGTACAAGTATTGATTCATCAATAGTGGAGAGCAATGGTTTAGCAGGATAAAAATTGCTGGGAAGGAAACAGTTTCATGAATTAACAACTGAGTTTTGAGTTATTATGTTGATAGAAGGGACAAGGCAGCTCAAAAGTTGTTACACAAACTAACACACAGAGTAATACACAAAACTTAATCTCATTCTTGTATGAATGACATTCTGTGCAATGGATTAACAGTAGCTCACAAAAACTGCTTCAGTTGGTACAAACACATTTATAGAGAGGAATGGGTTCAGAGCTGCATGCAGTCTTTGTTAAAAAGTGTGGCAAATTCTCATGATTGTGCCCCAAGATGACATCACACAAGAGAAGTTTCTCTGTTATGTTTGATCTGTTAAGTATATTGAGAGTAAACCAGTTATATCCCATAATATTGGCTTTAAATTTTGGTGCAAGTCCAGCAATTTCAGGGGAGGGTACAGGTTGGTTATATCAACCCCAGTCTTTGACTGGTACATATTTTATCGACCCTGAAAAGATGAAAGGCAAAGTTGTCCTCAGCAGAATTTGAACTTAGAAAATACAGACAAAGGAGATGCTACTACCAGTTTGCCTTCTTAATCCCTTAATATTGGAAATAGAAATGTCACATGACAAGCGACATGTGAGGTGGTTGTTATGACAGCAAAGTAAACAACTGAGGCAGAAGCAGACAATTACTGTAAGAAATGATGTTGAGTGTTGCATGCAATTGGAGACTTTTTATATATTTTCTCCACACACAAAAGTGTAACAACCACAATTGTTTTATGCATTTTTTTTTATTTGTGTATCACAACACCCTGAAATGTTCCCCGAGGGCCAAGGGAACAGCTAAAGAAAGGATTGTTTTTTTTATATATATATATATTTTTTTTTATATTTAGAAGTAATAATGTTGTTGGAGTTTTCTTCATTTCCAAGTCTAGACTTATATAACCTCTAAATAATATCTACACAAAATATTACCTGACAGACAAGCTACAATATTTTACAATCAAAGAGAAATGTTTTGTCTAAACAATTTCTGTTTTGATTCTTTCAAAATCTAATCTCCAAATGGTGTATTGATAATCTTATTCCCCGAACTCTCAGTAAATTATTAGTTAACCTTAAGTTTGTTACACAGCTTGAAATGATATATATTGATCATTGAATGATGTATTGAGAACTAATTTTCTTTTCGTACATTAATATTCGTCTTAAGATGTTGAATTCCGTTAATTATTTTAACAACTTAACATCACGTTTCACTTATATTTCATTTGTTATCAATATCTTATTTTAGTTTTATCTACATTGACTTTGGATGTCAATCAGTGGTGAAAATTAAATTAAACACTACCAAAGATATAACATGCACAAGTTTGGCATTCATCTCATGAGAGAATCATTTCATTTTAATGCAAAATCTATTTTTCAACAAAAAGAAAAGAAAAACATGTAAATTGTTTATTCTGAAAAAAGATTTTACCTCAGAATATATTTCTTTCGTTCAATTACAGAAATACCTCTTACCTTTTTCCTAATTGTGAGTTCTTAGATTTTACACACACACACATACTGTCACTAAAAAGTGACAAAGGGTGCAGAGAGCACTAGCATTGCTAGAAATAAGAGTCAGAGACTCCATATCCACAGAAAGCACATTTTCTATTTAACTGAGAGGAAAGATGCAGACCACCTACACGTCACTAGTTCCCTATTAAACCCTCCATTGCATGCCAGCATGGAAACCAGATGTTAAATGAAATGATTATGCTTAATGATGTTAGACTTTAATATGTCCTAGGACCACATCATGTTCCAATGTCTGCTTTGGCATGGTTTCTAAGGCTGGACGCTCCTTTCAGATACCATCCACTTTACTTTATGGAGTGAGTGCTTTTGCATGGCACCAGCACTTGTGAGGTTTCCAAGCAGCTTTTCACTGAGTGGAAATACAATAGGCAATGAAGCTGCTTTATGCTGGGTGTTGAGAGGCTAAGGCATGAGAGTAGGGTCCTTATAGAAGGGGGGGGGTAGAAGTAACCGTGGTGGAACTGGGAAAAAAAAATATCAAATAGTGGGGATGCAGGGTGTAGCTGAAGGTAAAAAGAGGAACCAAAGTGAGCGAGAACAGAAGAACGAGTAGTGGTTGGGTAGAGGGTGGGGTAGGGACGATTGATGAATATAATGAATGAAGAATGATTGAGAAGTGATCGATTATAAATATAGATTAGATGTTAGGAAGAGTTGGTGATGATTGTAGAGATTCAGTGATGTTGAAAGGTGAATGTAGTGAATAATGGACAAGGGTGAAGAGGTGATCCGTAACATATAGGAGTCAAGGGAGAAGGTTGGAGATGATGGATGCTCCTCTACGTGTGTATGTGTGCAAGAGCATACAAAAGTGTTATTATGGATACAAGTGTATGAAGCTGTCAGTGCTGTGCTAACAACACTAAACTATGCCTTTATGTGTGTGTGTGTAGACATATGCACATGCATATATGTTCATATATATATATATATAATGTACATACACACACATACACACACACACATATTTAAACATGTATATATATATATATATATATATATATATATATATATGTACATACATGTATGTATGCATGGCATTGCTGTGTTGTTAAGAAGCTTGTTTCCCAGTCTGAGTGCTCTGTGGGTCAAACCAACAAGATGGCACCTTGGGCTACTGTCTTCTCCTGAAGTCTGGGTGAACAAAAGTCTTGTCAGTGAATTTGGTAGCTAAAACTGAGAGAAGCCCATAGTCATCAGATGTGTGTGTATGTATGCATGTGTGTGTATGCTCATGCACACTTGTGTGTGAGTGCGTGTATGTGTCAGAAAGAAAACAGGTCAGCTCAGTAGCTTCCAGATGGAGATCCTTTAACGAGTGAGTTTTTTCCTCCCAAATTTGTTGTATTTCATTCACATACCCTGATCGAGTCTTTCAGATTATCAAAAGCATGATTAACTGGATATTGTATTTTAAAACATCACCCTGGCCCATAAAATGTGTGTGGGTAGCAGTATAAATGCCAGGGGTAAAGTTGAACTCACACAACGCAGGAAGTTTCTTGTTCAATAACGTATCTCATCCTCTCTACAGTTGAGATATACATAGAATTTTTCTGGAGATTAAATCTGTTCTTGAAGTAAACAATACTTACACGAGTATAGACTTTGTAATGTAATGATTTGAACTGACAAATTTCACATGCCCTTTCATACCATAATATCAACACTAGAGGCCAAAAGAAACTTTTAATTTATTTATTTCTATTAGGTAATTTATAAGAATGGCCATTTCTTCTGGTGCTCAAACATATATACTAAATATCTGAAGGAACTTTAGGGTATTTTTTCCCCCTCTTTACTAATCAATAAGAACTTGTAAATCAGCCATGCCTTTTAGCATCTAAATCAGAAAATATAATAAATGATGGTGTTTGGTACTGTATGTATAGGTTAGAGAGAGAGAGAGAGTGCTGAAAATATTGGATAACAAGCATGAAAGACTGAGAAAGCAGGCAAAGGAATGAGAGAGAGAGAGAGAGAGAGAGAGAGAGTAAAGTATGTATGCTTTTGCGTCAAACTGTCAAAGAAACTTAGCTGATCAAAACTTTATATGAGGTTACAATATGTAATGACTACTTATAAACAACACTGATATTTTAGCTCACTCTTTTTCTTTTTTTTTTGACAGCTTTTATATTGTAGTTTCTTATGTATCAATTTATCGAATGTTATAATAATGGCATTATAAATATGATATAAATATTACTGTTGACAAATCATTGCTGATATTTCTATCATATTTTGTTATTTTTTTTATGACAGCTGTTATATTTCATTTCTTATATTAAGTTCCTGTTGCTGGTGTTGTTGATGTTGTTTCTCCATACTGGTAAAATATTGACAGGTCTACAAATTTCAACTATCTGATATGTTCTTGGAGAATTTCTTATACAACTGTGTTTTCTTGAAAGCATCAAACAGTGGAATTAATACCAAATTTTTTTACAAGGTAGTATTAATACTGGTGCTTTTCATAGACTAATGGTATCTGGGAAATGAATTTTTTGGATTCAGAATTCAGTTTCTCAACTCTGCACTCAATAACAGCAATAAATGGTAAATGAAGGAAGCGAGACAGAATCAGGTGAAAAGTTACAAAATATGAATTATATCTTTTAGATTGTTAACCACACAATCCAAGGGGAAACATTGTAATATATATATGTGTATATATATTGGCTAAAATAATAGTGCACTATTTAGTTTCAACCTTTTATGTTCTGAGTTCAAATCCCATCAAGTTTAGCTAGTAATTTGCACAACTAGAGTAGCTTTCACTGTCCACAAGGTAAATTGTGAAACAAAAAGGATATGAAATAACTATGGGCTCTTCCCTAAGGACCAACGTTGACCACAGTCTGCCAGACTTCAATAAAAACCAAAGTAATATCTAAAGAAAATCATATTCACTAGTTACGTAAATGATAAACTATTTGTAATAGACACATCACAAGACATTGGGAAATTAAAAGGGGATGTATGTCACAACTCAGTGCCAAGATCTAACACCCTGAATGATGCTTATACAACTTCATATCAAGACATAGACATTCAGACTCAAAACAGCAGATACATTATATTAGTATTCAGAAAAAGACACAAACAAAACCAACATGGAGACTGGAAATAGCCACAGAGCTACAAAATACAAGTAAGAAAATTAATGCTTTGGAGAGCATTTAGATTCTCTTCTACAAATGAAACATTCGATACCGAAATCCATAGAATAAAACCAGCATTAATTAACAATGGATAATCAAGCTGGCCAGTAGACCAAACTACTGGTGGATATAAACAGAAATATGGTGGAACAAATATATTAGATATTATCCTGACTAAAAATACACATATTTCATGCAAAGTGTATTAAATGAATCAATGCATGCCAGGTATAGAACAAACGAACACATAATAAAGAATTCCATTAATGAAACACAGACAGCATTACAGCCGACCGTAAATGGATCATAATATCTATGACAAAAACAATGAGATCACAAACGTCCTTATTAACACATGGCCATATAAATCGGAGTAAAAGCTACAAATTACTAATGTCGTCTATAAATTTGACTATAAATGTGTAAAGTTGCAAACTTCAGGATTTTATCTGTTACAGTGGCCAGATAAGTACAACTCTTTCTCATGGACTCACTATGGATAGACACTAAGGAGGAATGGCAACATATTATGCCACACATCATTAAACAATGCTAGATAGAATAATATTAACAGATTCTACATCTCTGCTTTATAACATTCCTCAAAGAGTCAGACAGTTAATTACTCAAGCAATATCACAACATAAGTCTGCAATCAACACACAAATAACATACCAGGGTGAATCAAAGGTTTTATGTATTTTAAACTTTAATTAAAAGTTCAGACAAATTACATATGAAAAGCATTTGTTCATCAAATTATATTCCATCAAAGTATATTGCTTGTTGCTATAATAGTACCAAAAGCTCAATTCTATGCTTATACCATTTGGCTGTACTCATTTTCAACCTCATCCACATTGTTAAATTTCCATCCATGTAGGAAATTAACTATGGTTTGGAGAAGGTGTTAATTTGATGGTACAAGATCTGGACTATAGGTAGGGTGTGGCAGCAATTTCAGCCCCTTGAATTCCTCAAGTTTGCACTTGGACACACTGGCAGATGGACTGTGGCATTCTAATGCTGTAGGAATTCAGGTCTTCAATTGACCAGAGAGTAATGGAATGGCCAGTAAATCAATGTGTCGAACAAAAATAATACCTTGTACTATTTTATCTGGCAAGTTACATGAACCTAGCTATTCAATAAGTAGAGAGTGATAAAATATTTACCATGCAAAGCATGAGAAACAATAAAACTGAGTGAAATCCTTTGAATGTAGTGTCACACTTTAGTTGCAAACCAATGAATACAACCAATAAAAGACAACTGTTAATCATTAAACAAAGAGATGTTCCTTTGAAATAGCCAACATGATTGAAATTAATTATCTTAACGCGACATTTCAATCAGCGTCTGTGTGTTAATATTATATACTCTTATAAATATAAACTTTTGAAATATATAATTTAGAGCCTGCGTGAGTAAAAAATGTTTTTGAATTTGACTTTCATGTAACTTTGGTAATTAGAAAAACAATTATGTTTTTATTGCCAAGTGTCAGGTGAGTATTAATAACATGGTTATTATATATTGGAGTTAAATACTTGCTACTTTCAAATATTGCAATTTTAATAATCATCGTATCTTTCATTTTTCACTAGAAGATCCAAGTTTAATCTAAAGTACTTTGAATAAGAATTACTACCTGTCACTGGAATTAAAAAGAAGAATATAGCTTGTGAGATGTCATATAGATACCAAACACTAAGCCACAACTGCTATTAGCAGTAGCACTTGGTAGTGTGTGGTAGGCTTTAACTAACTGCTTTAGATGTCTGTCTGTCATAACATCCAGACTTGTTCTCCATACACCAGCTTCAGAAGTGAAAATACTTATCTTTGGGAAATTTAGTTTTCCTTATAATGCTGGTAATACGTAGAATGCACCATCCAAACGTGGCCGATGCCAGTACCCCTTGACTGGCTCCCATGCCGGTGGCATGTAAAAAGAACCCACTACACTCTCAGAGTGGTTGGCATTAGGAAGGGTATCCAGCTGTAGAAACATTGCCTGATCAGATTGGAGCCTGGTGCAGCTGCTGGCTCTCCAGACCTCAGTCAAACCGTCCAACCCACGCCAGCATGGAAAACGGAATTTAAATGATGATGATGATTAGCCTTGTGACTCAGCTGCTGGTGCAGTGTAGAAACTGGAATAAGTTTAAGCCTAACAAGTCAATGCACAAGAAATGAACTTTGACTCTTTAACTTAAATTATTATTATTTTGTGCATTAAATTCATTAAAGTTAACTTGGCTGTTACAATGTTCATTAAATACCAACATATAACATTACATTATGAGGAAGAGTCCCACTTGGAACTCTAAAGTTTTAATCTTCCTTTTGACAGAGATCTAATTATTTACACCAATACAAAGATAACTTGGAGCTATGAACAGTGTTTGTAGTCATTATACATCAGTATGTATTAATTATTAAACAGGTTATTTACAGGTCTGTGGCATAGGCCATAAAATTGCTGCTAAACAAAAAGAAACTGATGGAAAAGTAAAATAAAATATAATACATTCATTGATAGGAATTCAATAGAAAGGCTGGTGTCATTATTACAAGATTAGAAACTAGAGAACGTTTTATATGTGTCTTTATATGTGTTTTCAGTCGTTGGTTCATACAGAAAGTGGAAACTGATATACTGTATTCTGTGATGTCATTTTAAAATGTTCTGCCATATATTCTGGTATATACTTTCAATTATATACTACCATTGCTGCTTTATATTGTACATATACTTGCTCTCATTCAAAGGTGGAACATTGCTATTGAGAGAAACAGTGCCTATATTGAGAAGTAGGGATGTGATCCACAGAGGACCAGCTTCATTTTGATGTATGATTCATGTTCCTGTGTTGGTAATTATACTGGTTCTAAACAAAATGGCATTACTTGTTTTTGACTCACCCTCTTAGTATATTTACAAGAGATTTGATGAATGGCAAATTGTATGATCGTTGTGCAGGAGGTGCAGGAGGTGCAGTGTTGCATGTTAGTGAAACATGGAGGATGTGTGAGCAATGGGGAATGAAATGACCATGTTCTACATTTGATGTGTAATGTTGGTAGGGAAGTGGGGTGGAGCACAAATGAGGCAAGAGAAAAAATATTACAGGAGGAATGAGATGTAATGTTTAAGAAAGGAGACTGTACTGATGCAGACATATCATGTTGCTTATGGAGAATGGCATTTTGGTATAGAAATGTTATGCAACCCAAGTGGAAGAATTATGCAGAAGCAGAAAATATGGAAGAATTGGTGAATCTGAAAATGATATTCACTAAAAGATGAAACAGAATGGTAATAAGTGATGAGACATTTGGCTAGAGAACATCATTCAGAGCAAAATTGGTGACACATTCTATTAGAGAAGATGGTTCCAACCAAAAGTAGTGAGATATTCTGCTAGAGATAACAATTACATCAAAGAGACATTTCTTACCAAAGGTGGTGAAGCAATGCACTAAGTCAACATCACTTTTCTCTTTCTAAAATCTACAAAATAAGTAGCAGACACACTCCTGGAATCAATCTAATCCACTAAAACCCTTAAAGTCATGGCTCCAGCATGGCCCCAGTCCATTTCCTGAAACAACAATAAATAAAAGACTAAAGTCTACCAGCCCATGCTGGTGCTATCCAAGAATGTTAAAATGTTGCTGAAATATTTAGTAAATAACTTAAAAGAAAATTCCATTAGTTTGAAATCTAAATCTAAAACTGAACACTTTGTAATTTGTCATTGCCAACTTTATTATTGTTATTATTATTATTATTATTGTTATTATTATTATTATTGTTGTTGTTGTTGTTTCAGTTCACATTTTTAATGGCACAGAGTGTAAATTTACTTGCCATATTGTGTGCAGTTAAATAATAATAAACTTACCATTGAAAACACTCGATATTTACGTTGTCTAAATTTTAGTATCCTTTTTACTGGTTTTGCTCCTTATTTCCTAAGTTTGATTAAAGTTCAATAACATATTCTGAATGTTTATTTGATAGAGATATGATTTGTTTAAACAACTTCATCGTAACATTTATCAATCTCTTCAGAACAACATTTCGCTTCTCAGAATCTCGACTCCATTTAATTGTTTTTCTTTTTCTTTGGCAACACACCATTTCTTCAAATCTTCAAACTAAAGCACAGCAATAGAAATAAGAAACATAAAATACAACATAAATATTTAAAATCCTGAAAGTATACATAGGAATTTATAAATTATGTACATACATAATGGACTACTTTTAGAATGTACTTATGCATATTAAAAATATCTACACTAAAAAGGACATTTCTTGATTTTTCAATTTTGCTTATTAGTTTGTCTTTTTCTTAGTGTATTCCATTTGATAAGTTATAGCTGTCAGAAGTTTGGTTTCCACTCCAACTTTTTATACCCTATCAATCAGATTGTCATCTCAACTGCAGTATTGCTTGATTTATAAACATCAAAATAAGCAAAGGAAGTGTTTAAATATGAACTCCACCTTAACTGCAGTAGTTTTATGTTTTTCGCTCTGACACCTTATGAATATAAACATTTTAATCACTTGCACTGCTTCAAGAATTACTTTAAATGAAGCAAGAATGTGAATATATAGTTATATCTTATTCACTCATGGAAACTTAGAAATTTAAATTTAGCAGTGTGTGTCTGTTTGGTTACTTTTAGAATTTACTGAATAACTAATGAAGAGCATATCTCTGACACGGATGACGGAATGAGAATAATTAAAACCCCATGGATTTAATAAAGGATCGGATTCAAAATTCCAAGAATGTTACCAAATATGACAGGTGCATATAAAAAGGCTGGAGGGTATAATGGTAGAAGTATAGTAACAAACATGAAGAGACTCATCAGAATGTATTGATGTATAATAAACAAAAATAAAATACAGAATGTTGGGAAGGCATGCTATCATCAAATTAAAACTCATGCCTCGTCTGTGCTTACTTAACTGGTTGAAATATTTTTGAAGTAAACTTTATATTTATAAACTGAAAATATAAAATATTAATGTTGGGTTTTAAAAAACCCAGTGTTTGATATTTTAAAACTATTTAAATGTTATAATTGTTGCCAGTAAACACACACTCACACACACACACATGCATACACACTTTCTCTCTCTTCATCTACCTCTCTGTCTATGTTAGCTTCTTTTTTTTTAATTATTGTCTTTTCATTATTTTCTCAACAAAACAAGTAAAAAGCCACAACAGTGCCTGTGTTTAGACTGGACAAAGAATGACTCACCCAAAACAAATACTGTTTCACATAAATACAACTTCATATCCAAATTTTTACTTAGAAGTGTTTTTGATGTTTGGCAATAGTTTTTAATTCTTGTGGCTGCTTAAACATCATATTTTGCCAAAATCGTCACCATGCTTCTCCTCCTCATCATCATCACCATCATTATCATTTGATGTCCATCTTCCATGCTGGCATGGGTTGGACAGTTTGACTGAATCTGAAGATTCAGAGGCTTGCATCATGCTCCAACATCTGCTTTGGTATAGTCTCTCCAGCGTGATGCCTTTCTTGATGCCAGCCACTTTCCAGAGAATGGACTGGGTGATTTTTGCATTTGATGGCATCTGTACTCGTGGGGTACACCATGTAAACATGCAAGGCTTGGAAATGGAAGGCTAAAGTATTGAAGAAGGGGTCATAAGAGAACAAGACTCCTGCTGTGGGGGAGCTAAAGGGCTACTTGGATTATAGAGGAGTGGGTGGGAGCACCCAGGGCAGAGAGGGAAAGATAAATTGGTAATGATTTATGCCAGCATTGAAGACAGCAGTTAAATGATGATGATAATGGTGGTGGTGATGGTGGTGGTGGTTGCAGTGGTTGCGGTGGCAGTAGTGGTGACAGTGATGATGACAAAGACGATGATGGTGATGGTGATGACGATGTATACTGGTAATTGAGGCAGACATTACCTAAGTGATATAGCAAAGTGATACAGATTTACTTATAACGGTTCATTAAAATCTAAGCACACCAACTCACAGGATGCCAGAAATGAGCAGGTACGTTAGTATAGAGCACACAGTGAGGTAAACAACATTGAAGACATCAATTGATGGTAGGCTACAGTAGATATGCAAATACCAAATCCAATTTAAACCATAAATCCGACGACTTTGGGATTGGTTTTGGTGTGGATATAAAAAGTAAACACAAATGGTATTTAAGATTTACAACAGCTCTTTCAGGAATTTTATTAATACATTCATAGAAGACAACATCATATAATCTCCACCATCCAACTAATGCTGGATTTGTCCAGATCAAAGTAAGAAATCTCTCCAGTCTGAAATCTTACCTGATAATGATGGATTCTATGCTTTCATGTAATCTTCTTTGAGTGCATTAATATAATCCTAACAAAACAGCTGTCATAAATTTTAAATGCCATTTCATCAGGCGAATACAGGTAAGAATTAGAACAATTAAATACAGGTAACAATTAGAAGAATGAGAACTTCTCAAGTACATTGTGCCAGATTACTCTGCTGAACCAAATTTGTTTGGATCTGGAGTCTACAGATGGTGGTGCAAAAGGTGCCGTGAGTGTACCTATGTGTGACCTTCATGACTTGTTGTGTATTCAATCAGCCACATGTGAATATATGCATAACTGGGAAACAAATCCATGTTTACTTTAGTGAGTATTTGTCATTATACAGTGTACACAGTCACACTATCAGCAACACTACGTTGGTGCTTTCATTATTCAAATACCTGATTCTCTTGAATCCTGGAAATTTTACATGCATATATGTACACACACACACACAAATATATATATATAAATGGAACAAAAATTAAATACAGGGCATTAAAACGTTCAGACAGATAGATACAAAGGCAGACAAGAGAAACAACAATTAGAAAGACAAGCAAAAAAAGACAGGTCATTCTTGGCTTTCTTTTCTCAGTCAAGACCCAGAAGTCATGACCATTTCGGGCAGTTACACTTGCCCCCCCCCCCCCCCCCAAAGTCTAAGCTAAGAGCATTAGACCCCTTTGTAAGAAAGCTAGTGAATGTGTACATCAACAAAGACAAAACATATGCATATATGTGTGTGTGTGTGTGTGTGTGTGTGTGTGTGTGTGCGTGTATGCATGCATATGTATGGGTGTGTATGCATGCATATATATGGGTATGTAGAGGCTACTAATGTGCCACATTTATTAACAACCAGGTGAGAAATTTGATTAATGTGTGCTGTCTACTAATCTATCGAGAAAAAGACAAATTGGTTTTATTGTCAATGACTTAGTCTAAATTTGTTGCTGGTAGTTTTACATTTGTAATTTGTGAATTTTTCATATTTCTGAAATAAATTTGAATGTGAACAGAGAAAATAGATTAACTGAAATATTTATTGCATTAATTGTAATTACGAAAAGACTTTTTTAATTTTGGGTAAGTTAACAAATCATAATAAGTTCATATGAAATTGTAAATATTAATTTTGTTGCTGGCAAAATATTTGAGACAGAATTCATATTCTGTGCAAACAATCCTCATCATCATCTTTTAACGTCCATCTTTCATGCTGGCATGGGTTGGACAGTTTGCCAGGAACCCATAGCTTTCTGCATTACATCATGTTCCGCTGTATGCTTTGGCATTGTTTCTACACTTGGATGACCTTTCTAGTGTTTCTACAGCTGGAGAACCTTCCAAATGCCAACACTACTAAACACTACATAATGATTTTTTGCTAAAACCTCAGTTTCTTTTAGCTTTTTTTGCTGTTAATTGTAATTATTTCTACTCTCTAATTATTTCTTTCTAATTATTTCTACTCTCTAATTAGTCATTGGTAATTTTAATTACTATTCTATCTCTTAATAAGTAATAGTGGTAATAGTATGGGGCAGGGGAGGATGCATGCACTGTAACAGCATCCCCCATCTGTTAATGATTCCCTACTCCTGGCAAATGATACTTTTACTCTGCCCAGGCGACACCCTCTTCCCCAACCTATGGGTCTGTTTGGGCAGTCATTGCTGATGAGGGTTTTCCAAGGTCAGAATGCAAATCCTACTTCAACGTCTTTTAGTCAGATCTTATGACAGGCAGAGGAAACATTGGGTCAATTCTTGGACATGCCAGTCCCCACACAGCACATCCAAATTGATAAATAGTTTTAATGTGATTTATTTTCTAATTAATTGTTGTTAATTTTAATGCCCTTCCATTTCATTAATTACTAAATAAATAGTTATTAATTTTAATGTCGACCCTGTCTGGTATTACTAGAACATGTACAAATTGTTTGTTCATAAGCAGAGAGAGAGACAGACAGGCAGGCAGTTGTGAGGAAGCATCCACATAAATTACTTTAAAGTATATGATATAGATGTTTCAGGATTCAGACAGGAAATTCCATCTAATTTGACAATGTTTGATTTCTTTGTACTAAACGAAATAAATGCCATTAATGTGCAGCCATCTCCATTAGATATTGCCAGAGACATAGGAAGACCATAAACAGGAAGTGATCGAACAACATTGAGGAATAAACAAGGAAGAATTTAAAAAAAAAAAGAATGTGAAGCTGGGAGATTTGAGGATAAAATAAAAGAAAGAAATGATGTCTCTTGCTTCACCTCCCCCCCATGGTAAAGACGTGTTAATTAAAAGTTATTTTGAAAAGTATTAGATCAGAGTTTACAGCCAGAGATTTGGTTTAGTTAATCATAAAGAATACATCTTTTACAGTGAGAGTCTGTGATAAACTCATTTGATTCAATGATGTTCTTAAAAATTGGTTTCAAATTTTGGCATGAGGCCTGTAATTCCAGAGGAAGAGTTACGTTAATTACATCAACCCTAGTACGCAACTGGTATTTATTTTATCAACCCTGAAAGAATAACAGGCAAAGCTGACCTTGTTGGAATTTGAACTCAGAACATAAAGATAGACAAAATGCTCTAAGCATTGGAAGAAATACCACTAGGCATTTTGTCCAACACTTTACTAATTCTGCCAGCTTGCTACCTTCTTCGCCTGTATTTTAACGAGGATCATAATTCCTTTTTTTTTTTCATCCTAATTGCTAATAGTTGTAGGGAGAATATTTTTGGTTGGTCACATTCGAAACTTAACTTTTCGTATTTGAAGCAAATATGTTTTCTCACAATTCAGAGACAATGTTGAAAGTTCAACTGAATCTTGAAGTTTTGGAATAGAAATCTATTAAAATTTTGCTACTAGCTATTAGATATTTGAAATGAACGCCATTGGATACTGATTGATATACTGCAATATAGTATAGTAATGCCAATGGCTCGCAGCTGACAGCCACCAGCTAACCTATATTGGAAAGCCGGAAGCAGTGCAGTGTGTCAGTGCTGCTTGTCTTTATACAGCATCTCTCGTCAACGCTCCTTCCAGGCTTCCCCAATTCCTATGCAGTAACTGAGAGCATTGCAGCCTTGGCCAAAGTAGGCAGAGCATCTTAAGTCAGAACTGGTCACCAGTGATACGGGATGTAAGCCAAATCTTATGGGGATACCCTCATGGTACTTGGCAGTCTTAAACCTCCTGCTTTCTGTGTTGGTCTTGACAGATGGTAAGTAGTGGAATAGACCCTATGAGAAAAAAAAAACCCCAAAAGCTGTAGGAGTCCGCTTTAAAGTACTTTCTGAGAGAATGGAATTAAAGTAGACCCGTACGGCTGGGAGGAGATACAGTTGCCTACAGTCATTTTTGCTATTTGATCTCTCTATGAGATAATGATACTGAGAAATGAGCACTTGCAACAGCACAATAAAGATTTATTGTGAATGTATCTCCTCCCGCATGTGTGTGTGTGTGTGTGTGTGTGTGTGTGTGTGTGTGTGTGAACGAGAGAAAGAGAAACCCTTTAATGAGAACATAAATCTTTAATAATTGTTATTCGAATATTTATTTTGTTTTTATCAAAGCAGGTCAAATAAATCAACCTTCTATAGAATTCTCAGCAGTATTTTAGCAATTATTATGATAGAAAATCTGTAAGGAAAACTCAAATGTGCCAATATATCTTATCTGAAATCATCTAAAATATATAATCGTGGATTAAGTTTTGTCTTGGGAAATTAACTTAAATTATATACTAATTCTTTTCCTTTCTTTCAGCTACTACAATAATGTACCTACTTCAGATACTATCTTTTAATAACATTGATATTTTTTTCATAAGTGGAGAGAAGAACATATTTCTAAAAGTCTGATGCCATGAAGATGTAAAACAAAAATATAATTTCCAATAGATTATTTCTTTTGATATGAACATTCTTGTCTCACTTCTTATATTTCTATTTTATTAATATTTTAGCTTTTTCCTTTTACTTTCTATCACAAAATAATATTAATAAAAATAATAATAATAATAATAGTAATAATAATAATAGACAAGACAATAATAATAGTAACTGTAATAATAATAATAAAGTGTGTTTTATTATTTTTTTTTTTACTAGTCATAACACTTATATTATTACAAGACACTTTCGTATTTTTTATATTTTACTTCTTGCGTGTTTTTCTCAGGAAGAAAACACTTAACTTGTGATTCACAGGAGATAGCTGGTTCATGAGAGTTAAATTTTTCACAGCGAGACAACAGCTTGCAATTTAAGGTTAATATTTCGCTAAATAGATACTAAACTGTTCAATATATAGTCACAATTTCAAGGGTCACAATTTTCTTTGCAAGGGTCGATTTCATTGTAAAATTTTTTAATGCATGTTCCTGTTAATTCAGGTACTACTAAAGCAGCGCGGACCCGAACGCGCAGTCGCGCGTCCGCACTAGCTAGTCATGAGTGGTCGATCCTAATCCTAACCCTATTCCTAACCCTAACCCTAAACGCGTATTCATTTGCACACGCGGGTTAGGGTTAGGGTTAGGGACAGGGTTAGGGTTAGGGTTAGGGATAGGGTTAGGATCGATCACTCAAGACTAGCTAGCGCGGACGCGCGACTGCGCGTTCGGGTCCGCGCTGCTTTAGTAGTACCGTTAATTCATCCGTTTTCATCTGACCCCAAATCAGGTTGTATCGTCCCCTCTATGTCGCCCCTTGTGGGTAATAAAAAAACTGGTGACGTCGTTGATATCTGTGTGTCTTTTTTTACCCTGAAGAAGGGGTTATCACCAATTTGTGCTCTATTGTGCATTAAATACGGTGATATACCCCCGAAATGGCCATAGGTGTTCTGTGTTTGTGTTCTACCTATACTCGTAATCCACTGTAAATGATGTTTATGGTTTGACTTTACTGATGTTACCAGCGGAATGGTGAAACTTGGATTTTACTTTGCCTCACTTTGGATGTTCTGTTGCTGTTTTGTCCCGTGTGCTTCGGTATTCCTGTTTATGAAATGAAATTTTACCTACTAAATTTGCTGTCATGAGGCAGGTAGTTGAACTTTCGTATTACTTGTCTTGAATTTTTTTTTTTTTTTTGACTATTGGCCTCAGCGAATGAACTGTTGTGCTACGTCTCCCTATGTATTATTTTTTTTCTCTATTTTTTCTATATATATATATATATATATATATATATATATATATATTTTTAGTCTACTGTATTTGTACCAGTCTCTAATATTTTTAATCAAATTTTTAATCGCTGTTTATTTATTTATTCATATTATTCTATTGCATTTTTAATCAATTTTTATTCTTATGTATAAAAATTTTGACCTCCCTTTACTATTTTGGTTTTTGTGGTCTATGTTGTACTTCTTATATGTGGTCATTGGTGGGATACGGCTTTTCGAGTCGATGACCTAACGGTTTTATTCTGCAATTAACTTTGTATGTATATATAGATATGTGAGTGTAATGTATACGAGATATGCTGAGATCTTAAAACCAGGGTGGCACATAAAAAGCACTCAGTGCCCTCTGAAGTGTGGTAGGTGTTAGGAAAGGCATCCAGCCGTAGAAATCAAGCCAAAACAGACAATGGAATCTGGTGCAGCCCCTTGCTTTACTAGTTCCTGACAAGCTGTCCAAGCCATTCCAGTTTTGAAAACAGATGGTTAATGATAATGGTGATGATGTTTGGCTTCCGGACACTTCCAACACACATGCACCAAATTCACCCCCAAAATATTGGTTGTCCCAGAGTTATAGTAGAAGAAACTTGCCCAAGAAACTGAACTCCGAATCCACATGGCTGCAAAGCAAACTTCTCAGCCACGCACTTAACACAAAATAGCTGCAAACTAACAAAGAAAGCGAGAATTTAAATAAGATACACCATGAAGCAGTGGTAGAAAATAACCAATACGAATGTGGGAGAACAGTTACTGTTAAAACAAGATTATAATCATTCAGGTTATTAATGGTTTTAATGTCATGAGATAAAAATATATTAATATTTTATATCTATACCTTAAGTGTGGGAACAAAAATTTGGTTTGGGGGTGCAAACCCACATCTAACCCAAAATGTTCAAAGTGTTTTCATTGCCCCACAAACATTTTAGGGATGCAAGAACACCCCCTGTTACCCTTGTTCCTGAGCCTGTGTTATACATCATGCAATTACATGTACATGCTATTTAAGATTTACATCATTGCAATGTTTAATATCTACATCCAAGTATGCCTTTAATGTTTATATTTATTTGAGGTTTTATGTCTACATCTACATATGTTTAACTACATCTACACATATTTAATACATACAGCTATATATGTTTAATAGTTATACTTACATGAGTTTGATATTTACATCTACATTATATTTAAAAAATATATCTTCACATGTTTAAAATTTACATGTATGTTATATTTAATTACATCTAAAAATATTCAGTATTTACATCTCGTATGTTTAATGATTACATCTACTCTCTTTGCTGCTTTTGTAAAAAGAAATTTTATTGGACTTAACGAATGATCAAGAATGTTAATTTTCATTCATCACACACACACACACACACACACACACACACAAACTGATTTAACTACATTCTTCAATACTTTCCTTCACTACATGTTCACTCTTCTCTGTTAGAAACCACCAAAATTATTCAGTTCCTGTCTGTCCTTCCAGCTTCCCTCATCTTTATTTTCCTCTCTTCTCTTTTCTCCTTCCTTGATAAAGAACAACTGCACAGATTATTAGTTTCTCTTCCATTTCTCCACACAGTTATTGCATTGACTTGGTTCTCTTATACCTTTCAGTAATTGTTTCACTCATCGGGTGATGGGTCTTTTTTCTCATGTTTTCTGTCTTGATTTACTCATGTCTTAATATGAATATGTTTCATGCGTAAGCTTTTCATCACTTAATATTTCGTTTACCCAAGGTGGAGAGCTGGCAGAAACGTTAGCATGTTGGGCGAAATGCTTTGCAGTATTTCATCTCTCTTTATGTTCTGAGCTCAAATTCCACCGAGGTCGACTTTGCCTTTCATTCTTTCAGAGTTGATAAATTAAGTACCAGTTGTGTACTGGTGTCGATCTAATCAACTGGTCCCCTCCCCCAAAATTTCGGGCCTTGTGCCTAGAGTAGAACAAAGAAAAAAAAGAATATTTCATTTACCCATGTGATGTGTCATCTCCTTCATCATACCTGATAATATGAATATAGTCTTTAGTCAACATACTTTAGTCAACATACTTTATACTTTATTTGCTTAATTTGCTTTATTTTCTCAAAAGAATTCTCTGTTCCTCTTTTTTAACTCTTTTCCTGAAATCTCTTATTTTCCCAAGATTTTCATCAAGAATTTTCACTCATCTCATCCACGGTTTCAATGTACTGAGAATTCTCTAAATCCATGATTTTCCTCATTATCTTGAACCCAAGTGGAATAATATCAGGAGACTGAGGAAAAAGACAGCAAGAAAATTAATTTCAGAAGAAGTAAGTGGGTCTCCATCAGAGACATAATTACTTTCCGCTTTTTGAGGAAATTTTAGCAGTACTTTGTCAAATGTTTTAGTTTTATTGAGATCAGAAGGGTTATATCAAAATAAAATGAAGCATTAAGAAACTGTGTGGCTTTGAGGAGGATTGTAATCAAAGAATAATGTAATATTTTATTATGGAAGAAGTTAGAAAGTTAGCTAAATATCTATTAGAATATTTTTTTAAGAGAAGTACATAATTCTTTACATGAAAAAGATTGCAATCCAATACTAATAGAATTGATGTATAAACATTTTAAAGAAAATAAATTTTAGCTTCAATACAAATGGAATAATAGTTCCAATGATAAAACCTAAGAGAGCTATGAAAACAATACAAGGAATTGACCAAACATTCATAACAATGCCTGAGGGTTAATTAATTCATTTAGGATCAGATGTTTAAGAAATGCTTGACAAATGACTCAGAAAATAAAGTACATAGTCATTAAACAAAATTTTAAAATGACTAATTATCATTTGAGCAAGTTGTAATGAATGCCATAATAGTATCTGAAAAAGAAAAGAAGTAATTTTTAATATGAAATGCTCAAGGCTAAATGAAATATAATTTCTATTAAACCTTTGGGGAGAAAACTATACAATGTGATTGTGTCTTGGAGATTATAGAAGCAATTTTTAATTAAAATTGATTATGTTTCATTACTGTAATTCTTATTTCAGAATTACTGAATTTTTAATGTGCCAAATGAGACTAGTTATAAAATTCAGTCTAAATTTTAACTGTCATAATCTGCTTGTTTTATAGTTCTCTATCTGCTTACAAGAACTAACAGAACAAATTATAGAAATGGTGTCAGATGTCTTAAAAATAAATCTCTTGTATCTTCATAGTTCTCCGCTAGTGACAGTTCATGGTGCTATTTATTTCTTTAGCATCACTTTGTTTGACTGGCAAACACAATCATGAAGAGAAATTTATTTGGTCATCATTTTTAGATGTTCCTTAGAAATATTGGTTCACAGTATGTCCAATAGCAAAACCAAAAGTTCAAAGTCGCTTTTAACATCTAATTCGTTTCACTCTTTAAACCTTGTATCACCTCCAGCAACACTGTTGATATATTATCATCATCATCATCATCATCATCGTCATTGTTACTGCTATCAGCAATCCAAATATTTATTTATTGACTTTATTTCAAAATTTGTTATGTTTTACAAGATAATATCAGACTTCAGGAAGAGAAATAAATGAGGAAAGCAAATACTAGTTGAAATATAGCTTAATGGTTTCTGAATTTAAGGGGATACCTTTTAAGAAAATTGGATTAACTAATTACTAACCAGTTCATATTTGACCCCATGTCTCTATGTGTTAGAATGTATTACTGTCATAAAACAAGAAAATAGAGAGGTAAAAAGGCAAGTAGAACAGATTCCCTTTTAGAAATGCAACAATGAAATATCTCTTAATATATCACCAACGACAGTGACAGACAGACAGATATAGGCAGATGGAGTTTCGATGAAGATTTGGAGATTTTACTTCAAAGAACCAAGATTCTCTGCTACTATCACCTTCAGTATTTTCTGACTTACAGACGGTCATATTCATAACTGTAACCAAATATAGGTGACAGCATGTAAAAGGAAGGATGGGTAGCCATGTGAGGTTAGATATCTTGTATTACCTGTAAAATGCAATCAGCCCTTAGGCTCAATTCTAACTCTCGCCACCAATGCAAGTAATTACATTAAAAAATGTTGACAAGCAATTTTATTGGTTAATTCATGTAAACAATATTTACTGAACCAGTTCGAATAAATTATCTTCTCTTTTGATCTGCTTTGTCACTGGCTGCACAAGAGAATTAAATGGCTGATGCGGATTTTGAAGAGGTGTTAACACTTCCTGTCTTCCTTGAAATAATGTGTAGCTGACAACCTACAAGAGTAGCGAGAATAAAATCGAATGAGTGAACTGAAATCAAATATCTTGATGTAAAGACTGCACTCATGTATGTAGGTGAACATATACAAGCACCACGTACACTCACACATATTCAGTTTCAGAGGGAGGGAAATCTTTGCACAAATGTTTTTATTGCTGCTGCTGCTGTTGATGTTGTTGTTGTTGTTTACACAGAAAGAAGAAAGACTGAAAAATGTAAGAAATAGCTAATTTCTCCAGATAAAAAGCTTCTCCACCAAATAAATTCAATCTATAAAAAATAAAAAGGAACACACATATATAGACTGATTATTTGTGCAGTCGTTACAACAATCAGTAATTAAAAATCTAACAGATTCATTTGTTAAACAAGAAATTCCTGGAGTGGCTGTCTGAATTATGAATTCCATCATTAAGTCAAGTATTTATCTAAAATTTCTGATTGTTTTAACTGACTTTTAGAAAAGCAAGCATGACACTCACCACAGAACGGTCGGGAGGGAATAATGATGGATTCCTAAAGACCAATGAATTCATATTGAGTCCTAGATATCTTATAGGAAGGCAGGAATATGCTATTAATCTGGAACTGGATCCTGGAACAATAATGCACTATCCATGTTTGAGACAAACGTTAAAGAGAGGAAATCTAGGTAAATACTAACCATTCAGCACTTAAAATGGCCATATCTGGCCAAAATATTCTGCTTTATGCTCAAACTGGCCAGATCAGGGTTGTCACACCAACCCAGCAATGTCATTCTAAAAATTAAACAATCACATCTTCAAAATTTCGTAGCCACCAGATAATGCCTGATTAATTTTTTTTTTTATGTGGTTAAATAAGAATTACGTTTGGTAAATTCAACTGAATGTTAAAGGATTAACACAGGTGTCTCAAGCATACAACCTGCAAGTTAAATTTGGATTATGGGAATGCTTAGTTTGGGCTCCAGCTCAATTTTATTAAAAAACATAATCATTATTTTTATTTGTAATATATTTTGTAAAATGTGCATTGCTAGTATGTATTCGAAGTTGAAGCCTGACTAGTATCATGATCAACACTGATTTTAATTAGCAATATATATATATATATATATATATATATATATATATACACATAATGGGCCTCTGTGTGTATTTCTAACTGTACAGCTTAGTTGTTGTGAGTTAGAAAAAGAAAATCATAAAAATAAGTGGTGGGAGAAAAAAATAGAGGAAAAAGAAGTGATGGGGGAAAGAAAAATAGAAAGCTGAAGAGAAAAAAGAGAAAGAACAGATAGATAGAGAGAGACAGAGAGAGAGAGAGAAAGGATTTGAAAGGTGGCGCTCCCAAACAGTATCAAACGCATGCATATAAAAATGTACACAAAAATAAAACAGACATGCATATCTACATAAATACATACATATATACAATAGTATAGACACAAGTAGATATGCATACAAATATACAAATAAACTTATAAGTATATTTCTATATCTCTACATACATATGATACATATGTTCACATCAAGATGGATATATACACCATAACATATATATGCATACAAATATATTAAAAACTGCCTGGTGCATTGAATATTAAAACAAGAAAATTGATATAATATAATCAAGTGTAAGGTAAATTTGAAAAAATATAAATTTAAAATTAAAATGTGAAAATGAATAAAAATGAGTAAAACACTTAAATTTAAATTTGTGAAACAGTTGAAGGTTTTCTTAAAACTCGAATGTAAAATATGAAGGCAAAATATGTTCCAGCATTATAATACTAAAAGATATGTTAGGTGTAAAAACCAAATTCAAATGAGAAAGTTGAAAATTTTCGAAAGTCAAAAAATTACCCATACGGTATTTTTTCAGTTGACATTTTAAACCTCGTAGCAGAGTAAAAGGTGGACTGTACGGTGCATCTGTACAAACAGCCATGCTACATGGCAGTGAAACATGGGCCGTGACTGCTGAGGACATGTGTAAGCTTACAAGGAATGAAGCTAGTATGCTCTGCTGGACGTGTAATGTCAGTGTGCATACTCAACAGAGTGTAAGTACCTTGAGAGAAAAGTTGGACCTCAGAAGCATCAGATGTGGTGTGCAAGAGAGACGACTGCACTAGTATGGTCATGTGACGAGAATGGATAAGGATAGCTGTGTGAAAAAGTGCCACACCCTAGCAGTTTAGGGAGTCTGTGGGGAGGTAGACCCAGGAAGACCTGGAATGAGGTGGTGCAGCATGACCTTCGAACATTAGGCCTCACCATAGCAATGACTAGTGACTGAGACCTTTGGAAATATGCATTGTGTGAGAAGACCTGGCAAGCCAAGTTAGACCATAACCCATGGCCTATGCCAGGAGTGTAATCAGCCCACTTATGCATACCTTTCCTTCATTGGACACTAAACTCTGCATGCGATGACCTGTTGAGGCAATTGAAATCGAAATCAAATCAAATTTGTAAATTCAAATTTGATAACTGGCACCCCTGCCAGTGGAGCACTAGGAGCACCATCCAAGTGTGATCACTGCCAGAGCAGCTGACTGGCTTCTGTGCCTGTGGCACATGAAAAAAACATTCGTTCGAGGTTGTTGCCAGTACCACTGGACTAGCTCCTGTGCAGGTGGCACGTAAAAAGCACTATTCGAGTGTGGCCATTGCCAGTACCGCCTGACTGGCCCTCATGCTGGTGGAACGTAAAAGCACCCACTACACTCTTGGAGTGGCTGGCGTTAGGAAGGGCATCCAACTGTAGAAACTCTTCCAGATCAGATTGGAGCCTGGTGCAACCATCTGGTTTCACCAGTCCTCAGTCAAACCGTCCAACCCATGCTAGCATGGAAAGCAGACGTTAAACGACGACGATGATGATGATGATCTTTTTTACATGTTTCTCTAAAGACACAACTGTAATCCAGTTTTATCTTTTTATCATAGATTGTTATATATTCATATCAAATTTATTTTGGAACAATAGAGTTTCTAAATTTATATCCAACATTTGCAGACTTCTGCAGCTTCATTTTCAAGAACTGAGATAGATTAATCACGGAAGCCATACACATAACACAACACAACGCCAAAATATACATGCAAATAACACAAGCATCAGAAGATTAACATACAGTTACTAACATCAGATCATAATTGTAAGACAAAATAAATTTGGCCACAGCAAAACAAATAAACATGAAACTGCTGATATGGAAGCCTAATTGTGAAAACTATTTTTCGCATAAAAGTCTACAGAAAGTCAACTGAAATATAAGAAGCAACACAGATGCCAAATCTATTACAATACTTGAAAATGAGAGTGTGAAGATCAGGAGTAGAGTAATATGGATTTAGGAACTATATTCTTCCAAATTAATTGCAAAAAATTCTATAATAAAAAAGATTAAATTGGATCAGTCTTGTCTTTAATGAAGGATATATAAATATATATGTGTGCATACACACACACATGCATGATATATATATATATATATATATATATATATATATATATATATATATATATATATGTATAAATATATATATATATGTGTGTTTTTCATCATTTATCTCTTAACTGTTTAAGTTATGAAAGGGTTTCGTAGAACAAATTAAACCTAGAACTTTTTTAAAGCTTGATACATATTCGACTGGTCTTTTCTCTTTGCTGATCCACTAAATTACAGGGTTGTAAACAAACCATCACCAGTTTTCAAACGATGCTGCAGGCAAGCACAAACAGAAAACACATACACACATTTGGTGGAGGTATTGGTGTAGTGTTTCTTGCTAGGTTCTAACTGTTTCAATGACAAATGGGTCACAAATCCTCATGCATATACTATAATACATATATACATACATACACACATGTTTGTATATATATATACACACATAATTTTTTTAATTTGCTTCAGCTCTAAAGCTGTGGTCACATTGGGGCACCATATACATACATACATGCATACATACATGTATACATACATATATATACATATATATATATATATGTATATATATATATATATATATATATATATATATATATATATATATATATATATAGGTAAATTGAAATTTAGAGGTAATACTTGACAATTGTAAGCACCTGTGTATTCCAGCTAGTGGTTGCGGTGAAAGAATAAATTGTAAATCCCAAAATATTTTTGGGATTTACGATTTATATATATATATATATATATATATATATATATATATATATATATGTATATATATATATATATATATATATATATATATATATATATATATATATATATATATATATATATATATATATATGTATATATTTGTATATGTATGTATATATGTATATGTCAGTGTGTATGCATGTATATATATATATATATATACATATTTGTATATATGTGTGCACATTCTTTATTTTCTCTCCTTGTTTCTTTCTGTGTTCCTTTCTGTGGAAGAGCGAAGGCTCGCAATATTAAAAACTTTTTCACTTCCCGAGCATTAAACTAATTCACCTGCTTGTTGTCTACGTCTTCATCCTTTGTTTTTTGTGAATTCTCCCCTATATATATATATATATATATATATATATGTATGTATTATTATAGAAGGTGAATGATACGTTATATCATATGTCAGCCTTTTGAGTTCTGTGATGTTATATGTTTATCAAATAATGATCGTTCATGATCATCAAGAGATGGTTTATATTTAATTTTACTCCTTTGATGCCTGCTTCCTTGTCGCCATGGCATCTGTTCCTCCCACAAGTCCATACATCTGCACTGAGAAACACTTGTTTAGCCACATGACTGATACTGAAATTAATCGTGTCTCTATCTATCAGAGCAGTTATTATTGCCAATAATGTTTTATATCTACCAAGGAAGAAAATTAATACATTTTATTAACCTTCATGCACTCAACTACACACATGCTCATAGCCCTTACATTAAGGGAAAAAATACACAGGCTCCTTAAAAACTCTACCCAAAGATTTAAGCATTACAATAAAGGTATACCTTTTTGATTGATTGCATGTCAAACTCCTGTGATATGAGACAGTTAGGCTGATTCAACATTATTCTGTAAAATGCACACACCAAGAGATTACCAATAATCTTCAGAATATTTTTATTTTTTGAATTCATCGAATGTATTCGTTAGTGGATTTTCATTTATTTTGAATATGATTTTAGAAGTAATTAAATGGCAAAGGAAATGATAATATCATGGTTATAAAATAAAATCGAATTTTTAATTTCTCCTTTTATTTGAAAACTTTCAGAAATATGAACAACCAGTGTTGAAAGCATGTTTTTGTTTATTCTTTCAAATATACGTTTTGCATGTACAGTGTCTTGTCTACTGGATGAGCTTTCAACGAGAAGCTCTTCTCTTTCGTGTTCATCAATGCAGGTGTGTCTTCAGACCCTACATGTCCACTGAATTCTCAAAATGATGTCACCATTAGCTTGTGCATCAGTACATGAACACCCTTGTCTTCACTACTATCATCCCCCCCCCCACTTCATGCCCCAGCAGAAACCACCCTTGCTCATTCATTACCATCCAACACATGCCAGCATGGAAAGCAGACACTAAATGGTGATCACACACACTATGATATATATATATATATATATATATATATATATATATATATATATATATATCTATATATATATATATATATATATATATATATATATATAGGTATGTATATAGTTTGCATATATATAACATATGTATCTATATATGTATGCATCATCATCATCATCATCATCATCATCATCATCATTTAACATCCAGTTTCTATGCTGGCACAGGCTGGGCAGTTTGATTGAGGACTGTCAAACCAGAAAGCTGCACCAGGCCCCAATCTAGTCAGGCAAGGTTTCTACAGGTGGATGCCCTTCCTAACGACAACCACTCCAAGAGTGTAGTGGATGCATTTTACTTGCCACCAGCAGAGGAGTCAGTCAGGTGGCCCTGGCCTCATTGTTCATCTTTATTCTTTGTACTTTTTCTTGGGGAGAGATTTTGTTGCCCTTTAGAAGTAACTGTTCTTCTTTGCCAATTTACCTTGTTTATATTGTGTTGTTTTTTTTCCTGTGATTTCCACCCTCCTTTTCCTCTCATATCTGTAATTATTTCTTCCTCGTTACTTGATTGGTGTGGTACGATATATCAGGTGATGTGGTATTTGCTCACCTATTTGTTACATGACATGCTATTTGCTCATCTATTACACATAACGACATTTTCTCTACTATCCCCAATGATTTTTTTCTGTTGGTGCTCTGAAGACTTAGTTTTGTTGTTCTTATTATTGATGTCATTGATTTTCATCACTTTCCTTTTCTTCAGTCCAAAAATTCTGTCTCTTCATTTAGGGAAGTGTAGTTTTCCTTCAGCTGCTATATGTGAAGACGCCATAATATTTGAAACTGTGGTTATTAAATTTATTACTGTCGTTGCAAATTACATATTTTGGACATTTTCTTCTTTTAACTGTTCACTCTGCTCTTCAGTATCGTTTTCTTGTTCTGCACTTTTTATTGTTTGTTCTTCGCTATTTTAGTGTTCTTTCATGTGACATAATTATGTGTGGAAGCCATTTCAAATGAGAAAATGTGACGCATATAAATATAAGTTTAAAAGTTTGAGAAACAAATCCATTTTTCCGTTTCTGCCTCCCGGGTTTCCAGAGAAGCTCATCCTTATGCTAGTGTAGTTCCTTTCAAAAGGACTCCAAATAGAATTTCCTTGGGTAATGCTTAAAATAAGTCATACTTTGAAGTGAGAATCAAAAGCCATCTTCACACTACGAGCCTCAATAACAACAACGACAATGATAATCAGAAAGAAGAGGATAACAACAACGACGATGTTGACAATGATGATGATGATGATACTAACAACAGCAACAACGACAACAATAATAATAAGGAAAATAATGATATCAACTAGGAAATTTGGTTCAAAGCCTACATTAATATTCTGAATGCCTGACAGTAATTCCTTTAGGCTTATGTTTGATGTGAAATTCCTAACTCATGGAGTTGCCAAATTCTTTGATGTTCCTTTGAATCTAGAACTTGTTATCCATGTAATAATCTGTTAATGATCGTTAATATCAGCTCATTAGTTGCTTAAACATAATTGTGTAGCTAATATGAATCTTTATTAACTGATATCAGAAAACTGGGAACTGAATGGGAGAAGCAAAGCTTTCATAGAGAAGCAAAGAAGAAATGAACTGTTGAGTAAAGTTGAATTGGTGAAAATGATTCTTTGGATGACCCCCTCATAGGTGTGTTAGGTTTTTGTACCTTGAGAATATGGAAAGGTGGGATTGTTGATGTTTAACCCTTTGAACCAAATGCAGCGGACAGGAGAAGAGAGTACGTTGGTCTGGACACGTGATGCATAGGAATGAAGACATCTGTATAAAGAAGTTCTGGTCAGTGAAAGTGGATGGTACCTGTGGAAGAGGGACACCCAGGAAGACATGGGATGAAGTGGTGAGGACTGATCTCAGGATGTTGGGGCTCATGGAGGAAATGACAATGGACCAAGATGTCTAGTGGCATGAGGTTCTAGAGAAGAGCAAAACATTTTCACACACCCCACCCCATCAAACCAAACAACATCACTT
Organism: Octopus bimaculoides; assembly: GCF_046866305.1. Taxonomy (NCBI): domain Eukaryota; kingdom Metazoa; phylum Mollusca; class Cephalopoda; order Octopoda; family Octopodidae; genus Octopus; species Octopus bimaculoides. The sequence continues at coordinate 1,620,064 of NC_142943.1, forward strand.
CTCCCAAACTGCATCTCTTCTCTTCCTCCCATTTCCTCTTCGTTCACTTTGATTATCTCTCACTACCCTGCTTACTGTATCATTGCTTTCTTCACCCCCTCTACATACCCAGCTTCTCACCAGCCACAGCATTCCCCACCCCCACTCCCTATTTGCACCTTCTTGGCAATACCCTGCCACGTATATTATGACCGCCATACCCTGGGGGTACGCCCTGGTACCTGCCACCATTTATCTTGCTATCTCTTCCTTAATCTACCACCTCATCTCTGCTCTGATCTCCCTTCCTTATGATTTTACCCTGGCACTTCGCCACTATCTCTCCTCTGCTCTCTCTCTCTCTCTCTCTCTCTCTCTCTCTCTCTCTCTCTCTCTTGCATACTTGCTCTCTCCCACTCTCTCTCTCGCTCTCTTTCTCTTCTCTGTGGCTGGGTAACCCTGTATCTCTTCTACAACAGCACATTTGTTTCTGCCCTCATTCTTGATCACTCTCTCTCTCTCTTTCCCTTCTCTTGCTCTTCCTCCTGGCTAAGTAACCATGTATCTCATTTACAGCAGCACACCTATTTCCACCCTCTTTCTTGTTAACTCCATCTCCCCCCCCCCTCTCTCTCTTTTTCTCTGGTTGGGTAACCATGTACCTGCTCTACAGTAAGACATCTGTTTCTGTCTCTCTGTCACACTCTAGCCTTCCTTTTAAAGTTTAGAATACATGATGAGAGAGAGGTTTGGCTGCCATTTCTAGTATGAGATAGCCTGATTAACTCAGAGCAGTGTAGTTGAGCAACATACTCACTATGTTGTTTTCATTAACAAGTTATGAGGGTGATAACAAAGAAAACCCACAATCAAAGGCTCTCCAGATTTGACCATATATATATATATATATATATATATATATATATATATATATATATATATATATATATATATATATACATATATATATATACACACATATATATATATATATACACATATACATACGATGGACTTCTTTTAATTTCTATCTACCAAATCCCCTCACAAGGCTTTGGTTGGCCCGAGGCTATAGTAGATGACATTTGCCAAAGATGTCAATCAGTGGGACTGAACCCAAGACCATGTGATTGGGAAGCAAGCAGCTTACCACACACCCACCTAAAACCCAATTTTAACAGCTTCCATTTATCCCATTATCCTGCACCTCATTTCAGTTAGATTAACAAAAAAAAAAAAAAACTATATTTATGTAGAGTTATTATATAACTGATCCCTAGGGGATATTAAAGTGTGTGAGACTGAAGGAATAGGTAAGTTTTGAACAGCTAATGTGTTAAAAAAATGTCAAACGGTCACATTTGCTTCCCTTCGTGCTTGTTGCTCTCCAAAGACTGCAAGTTAAGAATGAAGTGTCAAATAATAATTCAGAAGAACATTTGAAGAATCTTATTACATTGTATTCTGGCTATAATTTAACCTAGAATGCCAAGACCAATATATTATAAAGAATCATTTATTTTACTCAGCTTCATTTGGATAATTGTCAGACACATTTGCCTGAATGCAAGTTTCTGTTCTGTATTTTGTTCCTGATTAATATTTTATTTGATCGCAACTATTTCTGTTTATTTGCATTATTGAACCTGCTATGATGATTTACATAGTGTTATAGTACATCGATTACTTAAACACCAATAAATAAATAATGGGGTGGTTTAACTAGCGTCATCAACTGAGAGGAAAATTCTGCACAGTTCAGACATTTATATACATACAAATTCCATGCTGGAGTAGATTTCTTTGTTGCTTCTTATGTTTAAGACTAAATTGACTAAGTTCAATATTAAACAGTGTCATTCTAGAAATTTCTGTATTGGCCAACTTAAGACACAGTGGAGTTTGTTCACAAAAATTTCCCTGCACTCTCATCTTGTAAAATAGTTTAGCTTTAAAAAAAATTATCTGATAAAATACATACATACAGACACAGGTGTGGCTGTGTGGTAAGAAACTTGCTTCCCAACCACATGGTTCTGAGTTCAGTCCCATTGCGTGGCACCTTGGACAAGTGACTTCTACCTTAGCCTCAGGGAGACTAAACCATGTGGATTTAGCGAACAGAAACTGAAAGAAGCCCACTGTATAAATGTGTGTGTCTATGTATCTGTGTTCGTCCCCACCACCACCACTTGACAACCGGTGTTGGTGTGTTCCTGGCCTTATAACTTAGCAGTCCAGCAAAAGAGACACATAGAATAAGTACCAGGATTTTTTTGAATAAGTCCTGGGATTGATTCGTTTGACTAAAAATTCTTCAACCTGATGCTACAGTATGGCCAGTCAAACAACTGAAACAAATAAAAGATAAACAATAAAAGAAGATGAATGTTTTTTTAGGGTGAACCTCAAAATTGGTGCAGCCATCATTGCCAGGTGATATAACATGACTATAGAAAAACATTTCATGGGGAAAACTGTCAAAGACTACCGGCAGGAATTCTGTACCCATCACAAATGTGCATATTTCGTGACACTTCAGGAACAGGAATATTAAGAGGAATTAAAGCTGCCATATTCTTGGCTCCAGAATTTCACCCTCATTGAGCTACATCAAAACATATTTGGCATACTTCGGAAATATGCAAATGTATTCTGCTTGTCATTTGTAATTAAAAAATATTACAAATGAAATTAATTTCTGTATGGCAGGAATCTTAGTTTAATGAAAGCACATTAAATTGTAAATGAGGTTTTTAACAATATTATAATTTATAACTGTATCCAGTCTGAGACTCATTTTTTCAATAACTTATTTCACATCTTCTCAAAGATGTGAAACAGACATACTTTCTCACATATAAGAATATAGCATTTTCATGGATTGTAGAAAGGTTAAAGGTTATGTAGTGTAACTGACAGCACAATTGTTGTGGCTACAGAAAATTAGTTCAAATCCCACAGTACTTTTAGCATCCAAGGGGCTTTTAATCTAATATCATCATCATCGTCATCATCATTTAACATCCACTCTTCCATGCATCTTTGTGTCAAATGAAGACAGCTTTTTCTATATCTGGATGCTTTTCTTGTCACCAACTTTCATCTGTTTCCAAGCAAGATAATTCCCCATGGGCAGCCAAGTTTCTCACAGAAGACTGGAAACAAACATCACCTGCATGATGGTGATGCTTGTGTATAACCATCACATGATGGCTACATATTATTTATAGCTGTTTTGACTTGAAGATATATTCTTTATTATAGTTGCATTTATCGTTCGCCAGCAACAATACATTCTCCCCCCACAATATTTGTTCATTAAATAGTAAACCCTATCATTCTAAATTATATTTCCTGTTCAACACAAATGTATTCCCCTTGTATTTACTTGATGATATTGAAGGCATAACTCATATCAGTTTCTTAAATAAAATGTCAATTTTGGTTTTCATTTATTTGGAAATAGTGTGAATGCTGTGAAATAGTGGCCAGTTCTCTGCAAGCTAGCAGTCTTATTTCTATTTCTAGTTCAAACCATTTTCATCTCTTTCAAGCTGATAATACTCTTGGGAAAGACGTGAATGACATAACTTGGAAACATCATTCTTCTGAATACTTCAGGCTTCATATCTATCAGGTAAATATAATGAGAAACTACCATAGTGTATCGTATCATCTACATTATGCGTCATTTTGATTTGTGTTTGGAAACAGATATAATACTTAGGAAAAGAAATTGGAGATGCTGAAATGTGAATATTGAAATCGGAGATATTTCTCAAATGGGAAAATTGGAGACATTTAAACAGTTTCTCATAGCAATGCAAAAGCAAAATGTTGCTGTAATAAGCAAAATTTCAAGCAAACCTTCAAAATTGCATTAACTTTATATTATTTTATTTTTTTTTTGTTTTTGTTTTTCAAATAAAAAATACGAAAAATTTTTTGAGTCTGTAAGGCATGGACATTTGTTGGAACATTGGAATTTCTTATTTTGACAGCACTTTGTATTCATAGTCATGATGCCATAATGTTACCGCTTGTTGGCTAAGTTCCCTATTAAGATGTATTGTGAAAAATTGAAAGCTAACATATCATTGATATGCATTTTGTTCACTTTGAGTGTTTAGATCCAGTTCTAATACTGGTAAAATCTTTGTGAAATAAGATTCCTCTCCACATGAGCAAGCGTCATTTATAATACCTAACTCAGAAAACTGTTTTAACTATTTGAAAAGGAGTAACTGATTTGGTGATTAATAAAGCTCTGTGGCTGAAACTGAGAGTGACTGAGTTTGGAGTTACTAATGCTCTGTGGCTGAAGCTCAAATGGTTGGCTTTCAAGATTTTTCAAGATTTTCATCTCAAAAATCCAGTGTATAGGCTACACACCATTTTGGAGCTTAGTGTTCAAAGAACTAAGTTGCACGACACTGCAAAACTTGATACAAACTACAATAAACTGCTGATGATTGAAGTGATAGCAATGTAATGATGTATTTATTAAAATAAGCAACCTTCATAAATATAAAAATTTTATAAATCCTGTCTTCTTGTGGAATGAGATGAGTTTAAAATGGTATTTATTGAACTGAAAAAAAAATTGCTTAAAACACGGAATTTGGTTAAAATACCAGGGTGCTGCTACATGTGATCACAAAAAAAAAAATTCAGGTCTTATACAAAATATAAAGAGAGCTCAAAATAATATCAGTAAAACTTTGCCAGTCAGGTGTGATTGGTTTGATTGTGGATCGCTAAATGTTTGGGTTGGTTTGTTTTTTTGTGTTTTTTATGTTGTAAAAAGAAATAAAAAGACCCAAACTAAAATGGAATTAATTTCTAATTGAAAGTTAATTTTATTCTCACAAAAGAACTGTTTTATCAGTGTTTTGTGAAGAAAATGAGTGGTATTGATTATCGTCAGGGTATGAGGACATCATGGCTGAAAGTTTATCTTTAGTAAGACATTTTAAACTGTAAATTGATTCATTAAATTCTTTTGTTTGTTTGTTTGTTCTTTAAACTGGTAAATTTCTTATCAGCAATCCTCAGAAAACTAGATAAAGAAGATAGAGTATTTCTTCAGATGATAAATCTGAAACTTAACCCACTGCTCAAAGATAAAATCCTCTTCGTGTGAACGGATTTCTGCCCTTTGGCTTTGCTTATCATTTTCTAAGTTACCCTCCCCCACTGCCTCATCATCATCATCATCATCATCGTTGTAATTATCCACATCACTATCAACACAATAATCATCATTTGTAAATCCTTTTTTCTATGCCGTCATGGGTTAGACAGCATTTTGCCACATGTTGGAATCTCATAAGTTCTTCTTGGTCACATGCAGCCCCTTGACAAACATTTGTACCATTTCGACCTAGTCACCCTTGGTTATCCTCCTCTGTTAGTTCTTCCCACTTGAATCACTTCTCACTTCTTTACTCGACTGTCATCATCTCTCCCTGTACACATCACATCAATCGATACCAGCTCAGTCCTCTCTCTCGCTCCCCCCTCTCTCTCTCTCTTTCTCTATCTCTCTTTCTCTATCTCTCTTTCTCTCTCTCTCTTTCTCTCTCTCTCTCTCTCTCTCGCTCTCTCTCTCTTACATATTGCCTTTTGATATATTACTTATAGATTAGAATAGCTATGTTCTAAAATTATAAACTTAGGAAGAGGAACTCAGATATGAAATGGTCTCTGACCACTTTTAGTACCAGGACTAATGAAATAGGAGGAAACTCAATAAAGTGTGTGGACAAGATTGGCTGGAATTTGGTCAAACATGACCAATGGAAAATAATACGTTTTTATGAATTTATCTAATTTAGAAAAATATATTTTACTCATCTGTAGTGCTCCTCTCAGTATCTTAGCTGATAAGGTCTAATAACATTGAAACAAATTTAAGTTGTTGCCCTTTAATTGTCAAAATGTCATAAAATAATATTATTCAGTGAGTTAATGTTGTCTTATCCATGCCACATAATTAGTTCTAAATAGATTACTTTACTTTCCCTCCTTCAAATATGTTAACATTAACTAAACACTTCTCTTTTGTAACCTGGAACAAAACTAAAATATTTCAAGTATAATCTAAAACTAAAAACTAAAGAAAAAATGTCTAATATAAGATTTGGCTGACAATTGCTGAAATTTCAAAAGTGCTGAAATTAAGCCCTTAAATTACTTTCTTCATTCTCTTTTGCTAACAGATTTCTGTGTTTGCCTTGTCTTTGGTAATTTGAATATTTATATAATTATCAGTGCGATCACCTTTATTAACAATATAACTAATTACTCTAGACACTCAATTTTGTTTTCCTCTTTGAAATATTTTAAAACATGCTTTACTTGTTTTAAAATCTATTTTACATTTTTAAAACATTAAAAAATCATTTTACACTTTTTACAAGATAATTTAATTTAATTATTCATATAATGAATCTCACACAGTTTATCTAATTATGTCTCCCTCTTTTGTTCTAAAAACAAACTATACAACACTTTATTTTTATAATACATAAAATCATTAGTTATAGCCAAATTGAATAGGAGGCCTTTGCATGAATTATTACAATATGGGAAGAAAGCAACTATTTAAAGGAAGATGCAGATTCTCAAAGCTATAATCCATGAAAATCAATGATCATCTTTTTTTAATACATAAATTATTGATCTGAAAATGGAATCTTTGTTTGCTGAAATATGGTAGTGGCCAGGTTCCACTCTTCTTTAATAGAATGCTTACCACATGTCTAATAGCCAAACTTATGAACATGTAGTGTAGGTAAATGCAAATTCAATAAATATTTATCAGCTCTTCAGATATATGTGATTCTCTGATGCATTCATATGGAAGACTGCATTGTGCTAATGCTGGGAAGAATATTTTACTTAGATCCATTCCAATGGAAGCCAAAAGAATGGCCAGAGCAGCAGATAGAAACACTATGAAATACTCATATTTTGAATTTGCTTCGTTAATAGAATATGTGAAATACGACAGATTTAGAAAATGTTTGAAAATTAGTAATTAAATTCTCGTGATAACAGAAAAAAAAAAAAGCTCTACTTAAAAATATGTAACATTCTGTAGAAAGACCTTATTACAACAAGATTGTGTGTCGCCATCATCATCATTGTCGTGCATAATAATTTATTTGGAAGGTACTTATTTTATAAATAGCAACTACTAAGTACAACTAACAAAAGAGCTACTACTTGGATGTTTGAACTGCTAGAAACATCAGTAAGTCTCACTCAAATCATAAACTACTTTTATCTTAGAAATATATAAAAACATGGTCAAGTCTTTGTACACAGTGATTACCTGAGGGTTAGACAACAACAACAACTATTTCTAATTTCGCCATACCTTAACTAAAAAAACAAACTGGTATCTTATTAGCATTCGTTTCACCAACTCAAAGTCTTTCAACATCAGAATTTCTGGGTTACCGATGATGGAATCATTGTTGAACTTGTTTATTAGTGTTTCAATTGTCTGATCAACAGTATGGTATACTTGTTGAAATAGCTGGCTGACTATTTCACAGACATGTGTATTTCTAATGGAATTAAAAGGGAGAGTTGGCATGGCAGCATATGACAAGGCTGATCCTTTAGCTTAGAGCTACACTCCACACAATGAGCTTCTATAGAATTTACCTCACAAAGCTTGAGTCACCTGAAACTATTGTAAAGGACACTGCCTCAAGATGCCACACAGAATGATCAAAGAAGTAGATACTATATACCATTTAACCCTTTAAGATTACACTGTCAATGCTTACCTATTCACCTTGTTCACAATTAATCATACATTATTACCTAACTTTGAGATTTTGACTATGTGATGGCTTATTTTTAGAATGACATTGTTGGTGAAGTGTAAGTGGTTGGATCTGATTAGATTGGGCATAAAACAGGCAGGATAATTTGGCTGGATACAGCAAGCTTAACTGCTAAAGAGTTGACTCAATGAATTGTAGTTTGTGTCTAATAAAAACACAACAGAATATAAAACCAAATAATTTTAGTGCATCATAGAAACTATTTTGTGATATGTCCCTTTATATTAGGGTTGGGTTGTGGTTATGTTCTTTTATATGTTCCTTTATGTCATGAGTATTTGAATCCTATCAAAGTCAACTCTTCCGTTTCTCCTACTGAGGTCAATAATATATCTGACAACATATTCAAATTAATGAGTTATAAATGATATAATCAATCTAATTAATTATACTGTTGAAGGTCAGACACCAGCTTGGCCACAGTCAGTTGAATGAAAGAGAATAAGAGAATTAAAGAATACCAATTATTTCATTTTCAGAACTGGTGTATGATGCAAACACTAACTAATCAGTCTTATTAAGTTCCCAGAGAGAAAGGAGGATCTCTACCAATTTTTATATTTCCTGAGGCTACTGGCATCATATGGGAAATGAGAAAGACACATTAATAATCAGAATAATATCGAGATTTTGGTCTGCTGGAAGCTCACCTCCTTACACTTGAAATACCAATCATTATATTTTTAAAAAAAAAAATAAATAAATAAAAGTTTCTGGTGATTAAATTGAATGATTTTAGAAAATGGAAAACCCAAAACCCAGCTGGAGGAGCTGACCTGGCAAAGATAAAAGATGATTAGAACAGAAACTTGTTCATCCCTATCATTCTTATATACATACATACATATATATATATATACATACATACATACATATATATATATATATATATATATATATATATATATATATATATATATATATATATATATATATATATATATATATATTATATATATATATATATATATATACATACACACACACATGCAATATGTATGTGTATATATATATATATATATATATATATATATATATATGGATATACATATATATATACACATATATATACATGTGTATATATATATATATATATGTATGTATATGCATATATGAATATATGTGCATGCACATGCAAGTGTGTGTGTGTGTGTAAAGCGATTGAATCAAATGGAAACGGCAGCCTCTGTATACGAAAGATTTTACAGTTGAAATGAGAAAAGCTAATTAAATTAAATAAAGTATAAAGATTGTATGATATTCTTCACTCCATTCAGCTTCATCCACACTAACACTGCATAACCAGGAGAACATGTCTGTTTCATTTATTCCATGTCTTCATAAACCCACCACCTGAGAGATACCTACTTCCATACAAAATTTCTACCTGAACATGTAACCAACTTTCACCTTGCTTGTAGCATCTGCACACAAATTCTACATCCACTTCAAGCCATTCCACCACCTCAGCTTTCCTTTGTGAAGCACACCGTAAAAGGCCCTCTCTAGTTCTGTTGGATTGCTTTTTGCTGAGAACATCTCCCACAGCAATTTAACAGTGAGGAGGGTGTACAACAATCTCTTACAATAACGGTCATTTGTTATATGAATGTGAAGGCTGTTCATTTCAGCTGAGTTTACAATTCAAAACAAGATATTAAATAGATATACAAAATTTACCAGAAAAAAATCAAATGTTAAATAACATGGTAAAAATATTTTTATGCTAGTCACATAATATAACGTCTACAAAGATTTATGATGGCTGCAGTTTAAAGGTCAACGGTTGCCAGTTGATGCAAGACAAGAAATAGGAGTTTGACTGACTACACAAATATAATAATGTATATAAAGTCTGTGAGTCTAGTCAAACCTGAACATCTGCATCAGACAATATATATTATATGACAAGGAAAAGGAATTAAAACAGGAATAAATCTTGTAATAATTAAAAAAATTCTCAAAATATAAATTATGACCCAGACTTCGTTCATTCAAACAAGTCCTGCTAGAGAAGAATTTGTATGAACACAATGGTTAGAGAAAATTCAGTGCATCGGTCTTAAACAAAATTAGTATTACATATTACAACATTTTCTGTTTAGTAAAAGAGAAAGGAATGTTTAAACATAAAGTAAGAAATGAAAAAGAAATTAAAAATGCTTTCATCTTACACAAGAGGAAAAGGAGTTTGTCTAGTTTTCCTAAGATGTTAAATGCAATGAGAAAATGATAAGAAAATGTCTTCATATCAGCTATAACATGAATGACAAAGAAAAACGTTTGTTCACAATGCCGTTCGTTGCCTGTGTCTTGTCAGCAAAAGATTTCTTTTAACTGTGTGGCACAGTGTATTCAATGGTATAGAGCATGGCACCATGTAACAACATCTCTGGCAGATGTCACAGCAAAATAAGCTGACTAAATTGCATATAGAACAAAACGTTAGTCGGCTACCAGGGCATCTGCGGTTCCCAGCTCTTGGCATCCTGACATTAAGCAAACTGCTTTCCTAATCACATTAAATAAATGCTTTCCTACACTTGTGAAGTAACAGACAAAGTCTGTTTCATGAATTTGCTGCCCCTGTAGTTGCTTCTTTCTGGAGTATTTCCTTTGTCCCTGTAGCAGATTATCATCATACTATGATAAGACTATGACACAAGTCATAAGGTTGGATGTCTCCTCGTATTACCTGAGTGTATATCACTCTTGAAATACCAAATACAGGTGTGGGTAGCACATCTCCTACTTCACCAGGTATTTTCAGTCTCTCACTGATCATCTCTCATCATTTTGCTGCCTTCATAGAGTCAATCACATTTTCGACCCCATAACTGTGAACTTCAACAGTTGGTCCCTTTGCTCAGTTTCTCTCTCTCTCTCTCTCTCCTTCTTTCTGTCTCTGTCCGTCTCCCTCTTTCTGTCTATCGATCTGTTCATCTGTATATCTCTCTATTCTTATTCTTCAGCCCCTCACAGTTACATTTCCATGCCTCTTCCTTCTTGGTGGCAGGACAAGTGTTCGGCTGCCATTCGGTTCACACTTCTCCCAAATGACATCTTCTTATATAATAAATCAATTAAATACATAGGTATACGAATGAATGCTACATGTGTATGAGAGAGAGAAAGAGAGAGAGAGAGTGTGACTGTGCCTGTATAACTGTGTGTGTGTGTGTGTGTGTGAATCTGTGTAGATACAGATACATTACCACACTCACCCTTTTTCTCCCTTTCTCTCTATGAGCCTATACACAGACACATGTATATATATATATATATATATATATATATATATGTACACACACACACATATGTGTGTCAGTGTGTATATATATATATATATATATATATATATATATGTAGAGAGAGAGAGAGAGATGTATGTATATATATATATATATATATATATGTGTGTGTGTATGCATGTATACATTTACATTCATACACCCACACACACGCATACACAAATGTGTGTGTGTGTGTGGGTGTCATTGCTTTATGTGTTTTTCTCTTTAATTTTCTTCTCCCTCTTATTATATTCTTCTTCTTTCATTCCTTCCTTTCTCCTCATTCACCTCTTCTCCCTCCCTCCCTCCCTCTCTTTCTCTCACACACTGATCCAACTTTTTCTCTTATCTTTCTTCTCTTTCTCCTCCAATCTCCTTCTCTCCCTCTTTCTTCTTATATAAAAATATTTATCTCCCTTCTCTTTTAGCTTTACACTCATCTATGTCTTTTTCTTTTTTTCTTTTCCGTTACTTTCTCTTCTTATTTATCCATCTTTATCTCCTTACCCACATCCTCCACCCCACCCACCCGGCTCCTTCCACCTATTCATCCTCACAGTAATTCACCTATCTACTCCAGTCTTCTCTGCAAGCGGCCATTACAACTAAATTGCATTGCTATCTTTACTCATTTCCCCATAAAACTCATCTGTCTTTGTTCTGCTTCTCAAAACTGATCTTTTTGTTGTTTTTATCTCCATCTCTCTACAAAGTTGCATGCACAGTCATTTCCACACCATCACACACACACGCACACACTCTCTCTCTGTAGTTATATGCATGCTGAGGGACGTGCACACTGTATGTGTATACATATATATATATGTATATATATATGATATATATGTGTATATATTTGTCTGTTTGTACGTGTATTCATGAGGTATGTGTTGACAATTTATGACCACTTGAAATTTGTTTGAAAAGAAATCTATAAATTTATGGCTTTAGTCTAAATGCTAATACCTCAACTGAAACATATTACAAGCTATAAACATGTGAATGTGGACAGATAAATCACTGGTTCTGCTTTAGTTTGCAGTGCAGCATCATTCGTGGCAATTTAACGTGAGTTAGGTATCAACAGAGGAGAAGTTGAAAATTGTTTCCAGGAAAATTTATAAACATTTTGTAAATAGACGTTTGCTTTCATGTTTTAAGAAAATATAAATAAAAGTTCAATACAGTTAAACTGTTGTCGGTGAACAGGTACAGAAGAAAACTAAACAGGATAGTTCTTTACTCAAATTTATTCAAATGAATATCTAAATGCTTAAAGAATTTGCCACTGAACAGCTTTCCATTGGAATTTAGGACTGGACATGATTTCTTTTGAGACATTTTAGTACATAGGTTCTCAAAGTGGCGCTACCCTCCCGCCCCCCTCCGGTGGGCGTTGAGAGGGTCCAGGTGGGCGCTGGTGTCTAAGGGAGTGATGCAGGAAAGGGGACGGTAGAGAAATTGGAGGCATTGGGAGGAAGGCAGTGGATTTGGGGATGCTATGAATTTTTAATATTATAGTATTGTACACAAATTATATATGTTTATAGTATATATAAATTAGTAAAATATAAAATTTTTATTTATACATAAAAATAGGGGTGAGGGTATTATGTGGCCATGAGGGGGGCAGTGGCCCCAAATGTTTGAGAATATCTGTTTTAGTATACACAGTGAAAAAGAAACCAGGCATTTGATGTAGCTGTGTAATTGTCCCATCAAACCCTCCCCACCCACACCTGCCTTTGATAATTCTTTGAATGGACATATACAGGTGATTTATGTTAATACCTGTAGTCATCTGCATTCACTGGTGTTTTATGGTTATTGATGGGGGTTGAAAGCCTATACAACCAGCCCAGTAGCTGAATATATTTTCTCTTCTGCCTCTCCATCCTAAACATCTCATCTAAAAGTCAGCAATTGTGACATTGTTTGCTTCTTGATACTCAGTGATGGTTTGAACATTACACCCTCTCCCCCACCCCCACCCCTGACTAAGGGTTGTACTAAAATTATATGTTGACCCTTCTATTGAAGTTGATTTCATAGTATTTTATCACTTTTGGTTAAAGCATTTTTTCATGTCTGTTTGCATTTGCTATTACAAACTGGTGACAGTTGAATGTATTTATCTTGCTACCAATTAGTATGGAGGCTCATTTATCAGATTAAAAGCTGTCACCAGTTTTTACAAATTTTGATTAAGGTAACCTTTATTAGTGAAGTTTATTCTAAGTGGTATTTTGGGATTTAAAGACCAAGAAAAGGGTTTCAAAGCATCAGCTTTTCTTCATCATCAACTGATAAGGGCATTTCAACTGGTCACCAAATCTCTCTTCTCTCTCGCTTTCTCTCTCTCTCTCTCTCTCTCTCTCTCTCTCTCTCTCTCTCTCTCTCTCTCTCTCTCTCTTGCTTTCTCTCTGTCTGATGAAGGGTCGTTCTTTATGTTGTTTGTCTTGTTTTCCATTTGTGTCTTTCGCTGTTCGAAAGAATAGTTCATGTTCCATGTACTCGTGCTTTGTATTTTTTGTTGTACATGTTTCGCGACGTCCTGTGCCCACATATGCATATATATATACGTATAGATGTATGTACATATACGTATGTATATATGCATATATATATATATATATATATATATATATATATATATATATAGACTTTGAATTTTGATGTTGATGGTGTTTTAGATCAGTAGTGTATCTTTCTTAGAATTTCCTCGAGAATTTTATGACCAGCTTCATCAGTTAACATTTTAGACTTTTTTTTATCTATTTATTTTTCTCCTTTGTTCTTGTATTGTAAAGAAACCTAACTTCAAGTAACTTTTTACAGATCAATTTTTAGACACAGTCTTCTAAACCAAGCAATGTATGTAGAGGTGGGGGGAAGTTTCAGTTTGCACTCCACAAAAATTTTAAGGGGTGCAAACGCACATCCTGCACCCCCTGTTCCTGCGCCCTTGGTTGGAATATTAGTTATTGGTGCAGTGACCAGGGAGAAAGGCTTTTGGGTGGGTCTGGAACAGACTTAGCTCAGTTGTGTTAAATAATCTATCATAATGATGACAATACAGAGTTATCTACCCTATGTAATTAGTGAAAAATTAATTATTCACAAATGATTATGATAAGAATTTTGTTTCCCCTAATACTGAAGTATTTTGCTTTTTGATATTGACAAAAAAAAAAAGGGCACAAAAAATAAAACAAAATGCATTTTTCCTCCTCAAGAGATTAAAATATTTTATTGTTGTCAGGTTCCAGACTGACTGTTTACAAATATCAATTATTCAAGACAAAAAAAAAACAAACTAGTATTTGCACACTTTTAATATGATAATTGTTTCAAGGTATATTTAAATAATTATCATATATATATATATATATATATATATATATATATATATATATGTATGTATGTATATATGTATGTATATATATGCACATATATAATATATATATATATATATATATATATATATATATATTTATATATATATATATATATATATGTATTCATCATCATCTTCATCATCGTTTAACGTCCGCTTTCCATGCTAGCATGGGTTGGACGATTTGACTGAGGACTGGTGAAACCGGATGGCAACACCAGGCTCCAGTCTGATTTGGCAGAGTTTCTACAGCTGGATGCCCTTCCTAACGCCAACCACTCAGAGAGTGTAGTGGGTGCTTTTACGTGTCACCCGCACGAAAACGGCCACGCTCGAAATGGTGTCTTTTATGTGCCACCCGCACAAGCCAGTCCAGGGGCACTGGCAACGATCTCGCTCAAAAATCCTACAGGAGCCAGTCAGATATATATATATATATATATATATGTGTGTGTGTATTATATATGTGTATATATATATATATATACACCTATTCATATACGTATATTGCATAAGTTACATATATATCTCTATTTACATACACACACAAGTTTATTATGTTATTTCTCCTTTGTCAGACGTTATGTTTCAATGATGCAGTCCAAAGTTCATCAATTTCGCTATGACTGATTCACCCATTAAAATAATAGCTTTTAGCATTGTCTCAAGGCCAGCAATTTAGTAGTGGAAGGGATGCAGTAGACAACTGAATCAGTCATAGTACATGACTGGTACTCACTAGTGTAGCTAGGGGGTGAGGGCGGTCCATCTCAGGCAGCGCCTTTAAAGGGGTCACACTTTGGGGTCTGCTATGTGTTTTTTGTGGGGTGTGGGGGTGGCAAACAGAAGTGCTGCCCAGGGTGGCACACACTCTTGCTACACTAGCGCTGGTACTGCTTATTATCAAGCACAGAACGATAAAAGGCAGACCTTTTTGTTTCATCCCTCCAAGGTTAAAAGGAAAAGAAATGACAATCACAAAACAAATTGAGATATTTTCTACTCTAGGCACGAAGCCCGAAATTTTGGGGGAGGGGCCAGTCGATTAGATCGACCCCAATATGCAACTGGTACCTAATTTATCGACCCCAAAAGGATGAAAGGCAAAGTCAACCTCAGTGGAATTTGAACTCAGAACATAAAGACAGACAGAGTACTAGTAAGCATTTCGCCTGACGTGCTGACAATTCTGTCAGCTCTGAGTGTATTTTTTGAGGATGGTACCACTGTTGGTTCATACTTGAAGAACTGAAACAAATAAAAAGAAAAGATCTTAAGAATTGTCAGTAGCAAATATTTTGAGTGTGTGATTTGTAAGTTTGAAATATTATGAGGAATATTGCTTTCCTTTTCCTGAATGGCCACAGAAACCAGTTGTAAATTAAATGAAATTAGGTGTGAGAAATTATAGTTTTAATTTTCCTTGAAAAATGGAATAGAGAAAAGAGACTTTAGTTTTCATTTTTGTAAATTATTTTCATCTTTTTCTGTAATCTTTTGTAGAATTAATTTGATGTGAATTTTTGATGGGAGGCAAAGAAGTTTTTGTATTCTTCCCTCACATCAACTGAGCTTCAAAGATTGATTGACATCTGCATTGAATTAACAGGTCTGAAATTTTTACAATTGTCTGACAGAGAATAATTTTCTAGCAAATTTGTTGAATTTTGATTCCACATTCAACGAGAGTAAGTAACTAGAAAGATACTGAGAAGGCAATATTACCTTCTGGATCAATTAATGTCGGTTTTGCATAACCTTTTCTTCAAAATTACCCAGTATCCTTCACTGAACACTCATCTGGAAGAAAAAGTTTGTTTTAAAATAGGAAATTGATTACTTTAAATCAGAAAATAAATGTCTTAGGAATATTGAAAGTGATAGAATTTGAAGAGAATATCTGCAGTCTTTTCATTTAGTTTGAATTTAAAATTTTGAAATGATATCCTAAGAGTCCAATTAAAATCCATTCTACACAGATTAAAAGTTTACACCTATCATCACAGAACAAAAATTGATTTCCTCTATATTCCAATCTTGTGAAAGTGATATTAATAATAGTTTTTTAAAATGACAGTATAATAACATTAAAATTCGTAAAATCTGTCAGTAGTTTTAGATTTTTCAAATAGAAAGGAAATAAAATTATGCTTATTTTCCATTAGTAGTTAAGAACATAAATGAATACTTTAAAGTTATTGCCATCTAATCACTTTGCATGTGCCGAGAAATAATTATAAAATCTTTCTATATTTCATAATTATCCAAATGAAAAACTAATATTATTATCAATGCAAATTTTACTACTCATTATGGAAAGAGTTTTGTGTTTTCTTTTCTTTTCAACTCTTAAAAATACAATTCTGTGTGTTATTGAAGAATGTTCTGCAGTGCAATATTTCTTTAAAATAGTGCTTTAAATTTTAATCACTCTTATTATCCCTCAAAGATTTCGATTCCATTATTAATTTCAAAGTAAATTAAGGAACCACAAACCTAATTCATTGACAATGGAACAGGGAAAACTTCACTAAAATTTATTTCCTTCTCATTTTTACTTCACAGCAGAAATTTCAATAATTTATCTTTTTTATTCAAAGAAATTGTTTCAAACATTTAAATGTAATATTACTGCGATTTTGGTTTCTTATTTTTGTGCTAAACACAAAACAGTTTAAATCAAATACATTGGTAATATTTCACATTAAATTAAAGCAACAAGCTGGCAGAATCATTAGCAAAAATGCTTAGCTGCATTTCATCCGTCCTTTTGTTCTGAGTTCAAATCCTGCTAAGGTTGGCTTTGACTTTTATCTTTTCAGGTTCAATAAAATAAGTACTAGTTGAGCACTGGAGTCGATGTAATTGATTTAAACCCTGCCCTAAAATTGCTGGCCTTGTGCCAAAATTTGAAAATAATATTTCATATAAAACTTGCTTTGGGTTAATTACTTTGACAAAGAGACAATCCAACTCACCTGCCCCAAAGAAGGCCAAGGCTGTTTCATCTGCAGTAAAGGTGATGGCCTTGATTTTTTGGGATAGAAAAGGCATCATGTTTATTGACTAACTTGAAAAAGACCATGCCATCAATGGAGAGTTGTATGCCAACTTACTAGGAAAGGAGTCTGGTTTCATCAGGACAATGCTCTAGCACACCATGGTCCTTGCTTTCAAAGGCTGTTGTATGTGTGTGGCTGGTTTTGAACTGGTTGATTACTCTCCCTACTCACCTGATTTGGCCTCATCTGGTTATTCTCCAGCTTGAAAAAACACTTGGTTTGGAACCAGTTTTTCAGTGATGATGTCATATCTGCTGTTGATGACATTTTGACCAACAAGATAACAGCTCCTTCACCAATGGGATCTAAGCACTACAAGAAATGTGTAGACTGTAAGGGGGTTCTATGTTGAAGAATAAACCTCATTTGGTCACATTCTATGATAGTATCTCGGTGAGCCTATGAACTTTTCAGCTGATCCTTGTAAAATACACAAAATATTTTGACAATCTATTTTATATAATTCCTATTAATATTTAATTATAAAACAAAGGCAATAAAATTTTCTTAAACATCAAATGGCTATGAGAAGAGTAAAATAAATATGAAAGGGATCCAGAGGCAAAAAATGGTTGAGAACCCCTGCTCTAAACAATCAGAACACTGGTGCCTGTATCAGTACTTCTTTGTTATGAGCAGGATTTGTTCATGATGAATTGCAGAATGGTATAAATTCATCTTGGTTGTAGCCACAGATCAACTCTGATCTCCTGCCCCAAAAAAAAAAAAGAAAAAAAACCCCCATAAATGTGCAATATAAATAAATGATAAAGCTATGTAATATACATATATTTATACAGTTAATAAGTATCGCTAGCACTTCATAAGAAGCAATTTAGAATCAAAATATTAATGAGGTGGAAAATATCCAATCTAGGAACACATTCTTAAAACATATCCAACTTATGCCAGTATTTACAAATGGACACTGTTATTGTTGATCGATCAAAACTATGATCAAAGGCATTCCAATTATGACCACCTCCCAGGGTAACTTTCTTTATATAATGTAGTAGGGTATAATTGAATGGGTTTTGACTGCTATTTCTGGTAGGACACTCCCTCACTGTCACTAGATAAATGAATGGAACTGTAAAATATGTGTCTGAGTTTGTAAGCTTCTTTCTTATTTCTTTCTCTCTTCTCTCTTTCGCATCTCTCTCTCTTTCTCTTTCCTCTCTCACTTTTTCTTTTTTACTCTCTCTTATCTCTCTTTCTCTCTTTCATCTCATCTTTATAATTACCAGTGTTTTACTTCCCCTTTTCCATGCCCTCATAAGTAAAATTTCTTGAAGCAGTGCCTTCAGTTCATAAACCCTTCCCATGAATAACCCTTTTTTTACTCATCCCATCTGACATGTGGTCCCTATTCTAAAACCAAGATCTCTCTCTCTCTTTTATTTCTTTCATCTCACTAAATTTTCCTTTCCTATTCTCTGCATTTCTTCTCCCTCTGTATTATACTTATATCTCATCTCTCTTCCCACCTTCTTTCTTTCCTCTCTCTCTCTCTCTCTCTCTCTCTCTCTCTCTCTCCCTTCTCACTGTAATAACTCAACAAATTGCAGCAGGTTCCTCCTCTCACTTGAATCTAAATCAATGAAATATATTCCATTCTTCTCTAAACCAATGAAACTCTTGTCAGATCTATTTAGCTGTCACTGTGTGGTACCTACTTACAACTTGGTGGACTGCTGCAATATTAGCTGCAATAAAGCTGCTGACATCACGATGGATGGAGACCGATGGTGAAAGAGGATTTGTCAGTGACGAATGTACAGCTCTTTACATTGTGGACTTTTCCCTTATAGAACTGAAAGATGTTGCTGTTGTTGTTGTTCTTCTTCTTGTTCCAAGGTCAACTCTGATAAAACAAAGGCATTCCATTCATATTCATTGGGGCTTTTGGGATATCTGTAGTACAATATTATCTAATGTGTGCCATTTTTATACAAGATGATGGAGTACAATTTGAAGTTGGTCTGCACGACCAGCCACACATATTTTTTTTGTATTATTGTACTTCAGATATTCCCTAGACACTCACCCTGCAGCATTCACATCTACCTCTTCTGTAAATTATGTTTCCATCCTTTGTTGATACCAATCAACCATCTGCTGAAGGAGTTGTGAGCACTAAGAACTATTATAGGATTCCTCTTTTTTTCTTAACTATTTTCAACCAATCAGACTGCTTCCTTTTAGCACAAAGTCACTTCTTTAGCAGACAATGTCAGCTAATTAACATTTTATGAATTAGTGCTGTTATATAAATTATTTTGGTGCCCAAAATTTACACAGAAAAGACCTGTTTGAAGCTTCCTGTAGTTCTGTTACCAAACTAGAATTGTCTTGTTGATGCCCAGACTCCTTACTGGTCAGTAAAGAATACACTCATAGCTTTCTTTTCAGGAGTATACTCATTCAACCGTATCTGTATTTCTACTAAATACTGCAGCAGACTCAGCATTCATGATGTCTTTGGAATTTTTAATCATTTACTGTTTCCAAGTTAGGAAACTTGCTACTTGAATTGTCAACCAAGAGATTGGTCACTATGGCAACTACATTTCCAATGAATCAACTCACATGTTGATACCATGTCAGAATAGCAACTTTCTTTCATATAGAAAGTAACAACATGTTGGTAAAATGTTTCAGGAAGGAATAACAGACCAAGTATTTCTCTCCCATCAATAAAAGAAATTTCAGTTGATATTCTTCTCACACCTCTTCTACATTTAAACTATTCTTTAACTCTGACATCACTTGACATGTATAGGTTTTATAGTTAAAATCCTCTTACATCAATACAACTCTGCATCATTTGATGCTGTTATCTGTTGGTTAGCAGTTATAGTATTAAGTTCAACTGCAAACCACTTCACCGATGGTTCACCATCATCTCCTTTGTGGCCACAGCTGCGTTTCCAGTTTTATTCTGTAACATGCAAAGTTGTATATTCTGTAATATGTAATAAGCATGTCAATATAATACAATACATCATCATCATCATCATAACCCTTTAACGTCCGCTTTCCTTGCTGGCATGGGTTGGACAGTTTGACCAGAGCTGGGAAGCTGCACTAGGTTCCAGTTTGATTCAGCTTGCTTTCCACAGCTAGTTGCCCTTTCTAGCACTAACCACTTTACAGTGTGTACTGGGTGCTTTTATGCAGCACAGGTATGAGTGCTTTTTACGTAGCACCAGCATGAGTACTTTTCCCATGGCACAGACACAGGACTCTTGCAGGCTAATCCTCTTCACCAGGGGATTTAGCGATAACACTTTTGCTGTGGAAGACAGATATCTCGGTCCTTTGTCATTTCGTATATTTTGATTTTGAGTTATAGCATGTTCCAAATCTTTTAACATTATTTCTCAATGTGATGTTCTGAAATGCTTTTCGGGAATTTTATAAATAGGAAGTTATCTCCCTTGTCAGACATAGTTAACAGTGCCTGACAAGAACTGGGAAGATATAAATGGGGGTCCCCTTGAATGCATTGGGAGGTGTGGGGGGGGTCTTGGTTGTGAGGTTCCCTGTGCTACAGCAGAACTCAGACATTAATACATGATACTCATTGTGGAACCCCTTCATCTACAGACGATATCACCTGGATAGCTGTCTAGTAGATCATCACACTTTGACTTTGTGGATCCTACCAGTTAAGAAAACATTCCAATCAGGAGTCTTATTTAATCAGAAATTTTTTCTATTAATTGCTATAAACTACTGGTGTCCATTCAGACTCCTCGGAATAACTCGTATAGAATTTTCTGTTCCCTTCACATCTGGTTATCACTATGAATAAAACATTGTATTTCACCAATGTTTGTCTTGAAGTAAAAATATTCATTTCAAGAATGGAACCAGTCATAATCCTTTCAATTATAGGCACAAGGCCTGAAATTTGGGGGAAATGGGCTAGTTGATTTCATTGACCCCAGTGCATAACTGGTACTTATTTAAACAACCCCAAAAAGATGAAAGACAAAGTCAACGTCAGTGGAATTTGAACTCAAAACATAAAAACTGACCATGGAACCAGGCAGCACTCAACCAACCATTAAAATTTTCACCCCTCTGTTACAACCTATGTTTTTATATCCATTCACTGCATCACCAAAGATTGGATGATAAGAAAGGCATCATTTGATGCCAGTCAAGGAGTTAACACTACAATATTTCAAGAACTGGCAAATATTTGCTCGGTGCAATTATGTTTCAATATATTTAATGCTTTTTATTGCCAAATTTCGGTTAAAATACTCTGTCTGTGTTTCAATTAATTTTGAAAATAATGAAAAATTTTGTAAAATAACTGTCATTATTAATTTGTGTTTGGAACAAATTAAAGTAAAATTTTAATTGAAAATTTTAATTTAGATAACTTTAAAACAAGTTTGTATCATAGAACCGGGGTGGGGGTGGGGATTGAATGGATTGACATCAAAAGAGATAAATTAAGACATTTAAAATTTCTTTAGTCTGGTACATTTCTGAAGTGCAAATCCTTGATTAAAAGAAATACTGGTTTTACATGGTACCTTTTACATAGTACCTTTAGCATTAAATTTTTCCCATCATGTCAAATAGCCTTAAGCTAACTGCCAGTTTCAAGTAAAATTTACTGCTTACTTTGTTAATTTGTTAATTTCGTTATAACAATTTTTTTCACGATTATCTCTCTAGCAGACATTTAGAGACAATGTGAGTCTAGTGAAGATTTAGCTCTAATCTTGTTTTGGCAAGGCATTTTTCTGTTCTTCTAATCTCCCCCATTTTACTAGTTTTCTCAAGTTATAATATAATTATTGCATAATATAATTCTACCTTTCTTTCAATGCCAATTTACAACATATCTACTAATCACCTTTTCCATTCCACAAAAGTAGCATTGTTACTCACATACATATTGTCTAGATGTATGCTGCTGGAGTCTGCAAAACAATTATAGAAGACTGAATAGATTAAAAGTCAAAGTACATGAGAAATTCTATAAAACATAGCTCTTCTTCCCTTTCACTGTCTTACAATTGTGCAGAAATCAATTATTTCCTTCTTTTAAAGGAAGACAAATTAATATCACAAATTCTGCTGATAGACCAACCAAAATTTGCCTGAACAAGTTACTAACTTACATTCATGTTGTTTGTTTTAAACATCAATTTTCGGCAACAACGTTAAAAGCCAGAAATTATTGCCGAGTCTATTTATCAATTATACAATGTCAAAATAAATTCTTCTCAATTGTGTCAGACATCAGTTCCATGTTATTGTCACTTTCAGACGTAACGTCGAAAGGAAAAAAGACAATGTAGGTAACAGCTATTGCTGCATTTACTAACACATTGATACCATCAACTTCTTCATGAAATATTTCTAAATTTATGCATAATTTTGAAAGGAAACCATACTTTGGTAAATCACTATATCACCTGATGTACAATAATGTAATTTTGTTCTGTTTTAATGCAATGACTCCATCCACAACTTAGAATTTTCCAACAAACAAATGATAGTAACCTACCTATGAAAATATCAATTTATCGACCACTAGCTTGGAGTATTGTAATGTTCCTTTTTATAATTATTGTTGTTACCTTGCTTGGAAAGAAACAGGTAAGGGTTGATGACAGGAGGAGCATCCAGCTGTAGAAAATTCTGTTGTAATAAAATTTTGTCTAACCAGTGCAAGCATAGGAAAGCAGATGTTAATGATGATGACGATGATGGTGGTGGTAGTGGTGGTGGTGGTGGAGGTGGTGATAAAGAGGAGGAGGAGGGAGACAATGGTGATGATGGTGATGATGACGATGACGATGTCAATGATGATAATGATTTCAATGTTTTGTCTTTATTCATGTAATACTTTTGGATGATTACATCTTTCTGATGAAGATTAAAAGATGTTAATTACGCAAAGATAAAACGCAATTCTTTAATCAAATCCTATGGAGATTCTGTTCATCTCAAATATTCTTCTCTGAGCTTCTGCCATGGATCCAACGGAGTATGGCTGTTGTAGATGCCATCTGTTGCTTACACATATTGTATCAACAAGAGAGCCTCATCAGGAACCACTCAGTTTGTTAGAAATGGCCCCAGACTCCTTTTTACACCTTACTATCTTAACTCTTTAACATTCAGATTTCTGTGTCTAATGTTATACTTATTTGTTCTCATTGTTTTGAATTGATCAAGAATTATCTCAGAGCTTAGAGATCTTCATTATGTCATTGTTTGTTTTTAGAATGACATTGTAGGTTAAGTGTGAGAAGCTGGAGCTAATCCATTTGAACATATAACTGGTTGAGTATTTGGGCTCGTTATGACCGGTTTAAATGCTATAGAGTAAAACATTGATTAGATACATTGCACAATGTCAACCCTAACATATAAACAGATGGGATGGTCATAACTGGAACGTTCCCGAATATAGATATATTTGATTAGAGTTGATCTGAGTAAAACAGTAAAGCCAGGTTTTAGTATTCGTTCTCTTTATGCATTTATCCCATCTGAATATTCCTTCCCTTAGAAGCTCCATTTCCATGTTTCTCATACTTTTAGCTTTGCTTTACTCATATTTATAATTTTCATTTATCGGCTCACATTTATATTTGTTATCCTTAGGAATTTGTTCAAACATGCCTGTGATTTGCTCAAGCCTTCTCAAGATTTGGATGATTAATTGAGGTTAGGGCAGCTGATGTTTAACTTGAATTTTATATTGATTATCAACGGGCAAAGGTCATACTATCAAAATAAATGGACCATCTATTCTACGAGACATTTTTAATGATCGTTTTTTCCATTGTTTGTCAATGCATTTCAATTGCATGTTTACCATTCCACCTCTTACATCTTGATCAGTAAACCTTCTCTTCTAAATAAACACATTCCTTTCTTCTGAATTTAAAATAGCACCATTTCTTATCTGTAATAGTACCATTCTTTATTTCTCTCAAGGCACACATAAAAGTGAATTTTTTTCTTTTGCAACAAATTCTTCAAGCTAATATAGTTTTCTTTTCCTCTTTTTTCTTATCCAAAGCAACAGCAACAGAGGTGTTTATGATTGTTGAGCATTGAACTAAGTTCCACCTGAAATACCAGTTCCTCTAAAATTCATAGAATATCTACCAATACTTCAGTGGTGACTCAATCTGATACAAAACATGATAACTTGCAGAAGAATTCCAGAGTTCTTGCAGATATGGGTATATGGTAAAGAAGTTTGCAATGAAACAATGATGTTTTGAGTTCAAACCTATTACGTGGCACCTTGGCCAAATGTCTGCTGCTATAACCTAGAAATAGCAGCTGAATTTCCACCGATTTAATTATTATGAAAATTGATAAGAGTTCTAGATACACAAAAAGTGGAAATGGTCATGGCTGGAAGGCTTTTAATCAAAAGCTTGGTCAGTCAACACCAGCCTAGGGATATACAATGATACCCATAAAATGAAGACTAACTTATAGATTCAAATATTCATGGAAAATTTGTCTTCCATTGAAGATTGTCTCAACTGCAACCAGTGTGTGTGTGTGTGTGTGCATGCATGCATGTGTGCATTTGTGTATGTGTACATGTGTGATGGTGGGGTATCTATGAAGGTGAGTTGTACACTTGCTTCATAGTATTTTTCTGGCCATTGTTTTCATGTGGGAGAATCACTGGTCACTATTGTCACCAGGGATTGAACCCGCAGATAAAGGATGCTAAACAATGGCCAAGACCCCTTCTTTTTAAATGCATCATTTTCATTGGCTCAAACTAATGCACTTCCACCATTATATGACCACTGTCCTTTCAAATATCGAAAGGTCACTTTCTCTCATCTCACTCCTCTTCAAGTTCTACACCACACCTTTGCAGTTTATCATAGTCATTTATACGATATACACCTAGGGGTACTGAGCCATGCAGGTCTCAGTTTTTTCTGCTAGAAACAAGAGACATGATTGAGGTAGGCTGCGAACCAGGAATTCTTAGTCCATCAGGTTTGGCACTGAATCAATCCAACTTTAATATTGTGGCAAGACAGGAAGAAGAAGTCTTAGATATTCTCTACATAAATCTGTCTTTGAATATTGCCACTGGACAAACAAAGATGGCCAATACATGTCAAGGCAGGCTGCGTAGAGAATATCAATCTTCTTTATGCAGCTTTCATATTAAAAGTAACATCTTGACAAGATACTGAAATATGTCTTTTAAAGAAATACTTTATTCTTTTGATTGAAATTGGTTTTCCAATTTCTTCTGAAGCCTAGAAGTCTGTATTTGCATATATATTGATTAGTTATCATTTGAAATCACTGAACATTTTAATTTAGTCAATAATAGGCAAGATGAAAATAGAAACACTAGCTACCTAGTTACCAGTCTAACTGGTGAATTAAATATTAATACTCAACTGACTAATTATGTAGTTAATAATAATAGTTAAATGGTCTGTATTATAGCATTTAAACAATAATACTGAACAAACCGGTCTAATAAAATCATTAATTATTAATACTGAAACTATATGGTCTAATTATTTAATGAATAATTAATACTGAACTAACTTCTTTCATTATCTAGTTAAGTATTAATACTAAACTAATTTAAGTATATGGTTAAAAATTAAAACTGAACTAAGCCAATTTTTGTTAAATATTTCTTCTCAATTACCTAAATCCTGTATTGTTTGATTTTTTTTTTCTGTTTCAGTCATTTGACTGCAGCCATGCTGGAGCACCACCTGGAAGGGTTTTAGTCAACCATATCGACCCTAGGACTTATTTTTTAAGTACTTAAACCCATCAACACCAGTTGTCCGGCAGTGATGGTTGGAGTGGGGAGACAAATATACACACACATTCACACACACACACACACACACACATGCATATATATATATATATATGTATAGGATGGGCTTCTTTCAGTTTCTGTCTAACACATCCACTCACAAGGCTTTGAAAATGCAACTAATTAGTTCAAATGAGCATTGGCTGGTGTAGTAGTGGTACAAAGAGTAGAGAGAAGAAGCAGTTTGTGAATACAGCAGCAAGACATTCTCAGATATATGTGCAATGCTTCACTCGATGCAATCAAATGCTGTCGCTATTTAGTTTTTGTTACTAATTCCAATATGTTTTAATCTGCTTTGTGTTAATTCTGATAACACTTAAGAACCATTAGATTTTGGTAAATTAAATCTGAAACACAGTTTTTGCTTACACTCTATTCATATCGCTGAGAGATATTAGAAAGATATACATGTCACAAATCATTTTTTCTTCTAAAATTCCAAGGCTTCATGTTTACCAAAAGTAAAACTTGCAAAAATAACTCTTGTGTATTTTATTATTAGACATTCTGGCATCAGAAACAGATGCATTTTTTTTAATGAAAAATTTAGTTTTTTAATATTTGATATTGGATTATTAACATAATATGATATTATTATAATGTTATAATTTAATTATTTGAAACCCTAAATCTTCTCAAATTTCACTATGCAATATCAAGAAATTATATCTTTTAGGATTGTTTTTATTAATGTTATAATAATAATAATAATAATAATAATAATAATAATAATAATAATAATAATGATAATTATTATTATTATTATTATTATTGTTGTTGTTATTATTGTTATTATTATGTTCATTATTTTTTAAATAACTACCAAGATAATCTCCATGGTGAGTAAAGAAATATAAATAGATTTTGATATTTTAATTAAGAAAAAGTCTGTTAGAAGAAACACACATGATGTTAAAAGTTTTGGATAAGAAGTAACAAAAATACTAGAAACGAACCATTTCTTAACCCTTAAAATGGCTAAATTATAACAAAATACACAAATTAAATGCTTTTCTTGACCTTTTTCAGATATTTATCTGTTATGAGCTGTCTACTTTAAAAAAATTCCACTTTCTTGCTTAATGGATATAAAATATTCAAATGTTATTTCCTGTTTTGTGTTTGGTTTGCAAGTTTCTTGACGTGAGTTCCTGTGTTGAAGCAAATCTTGTGTTTTGGGATGGTCAAAATACCAATAAAACTAACACACACACTAGTTCAATATCACTTCTTTATTGTTAACCTCTTAACATATACATTTTTATATTATTTATTTTGAATCTGTATATAAGGAAGAATAAATACACACATTATTTTGGATTAGTTATGATCTAGTATGAAGTTACTAATAGAAATGATAGTTACTGATTGTTAATGATTGAAAACAGGAATGACATCATGAACGAAGTCTTTCGGGTTAGAAGTAAGGGACAGATAACTCAGAGTACAGTAAACATATATTTTTGTTCAAATATATATTTACTAGACATCTCTGAATGAAAATACACGGGATGATATGGTAACAGTTTAATCTATTGGTTAAATATCTAACCAACTAAATAATCAATCATTTGAAGCAACAACCAGATATAATTCGATTTTAGGTTCAGCCCCACTGCAATGCATTTTGGACAAGTGTCTTCCATTATAGTTTCAGACTGACCAAAGTCTTGTGATGGTATCCAGCATGTCATATTTTAAAGACAGTAATGTCTGATTTGAGCAGGATTTGGATGCAATTTCTAGCATGTTGAATGATTACAGAGAGTTCTGTTTCATCTCACAGCCCTTCACCATGACCAACCATGACCATCTCTGATAAAGTCCGAATACAGTTGAGCCTTGCTTTACAAATGCCTTTCATCACAAATCGGTTTACAAGCAATTTTTCATAGAATGTTTCAGGTGACAAATGGTGTCTCAACTAACAAGTGCACAAACCATCGACAATGATTGGTGACAAGCTAGGAGTTTGAGCAGGAGAGCATCAGTTACTGCCTAGCTTTCACTCAGTTCATATTCCTGTTAGAATTCACGGTGGTTTACAAACATTTCGGGTGACGAACAGACCTCAGGAATGAATTTGTAGACAGAGGTTCCTCTGTATTTGGAGCAGATCTCTAAGATATTTTTCCTCCCACCCTTTCTTCTTTTATCCCTACTTTCTCAAAGACTCTGTTAAGTGTCATGGCTATGGCCCTTCCTTTTCTGAGTAAAATATTCAGGGAAAGAAATCCATTTTCAACAAATTCCATTTTCAGCAGATTCCAGACGTTAACTCCTATTGGTTTAAACTAAAATGCCCTAAGGAATAAACCTATTAATTTAAACCTTCACAGCATCAGTAAATAATTTAGTAAATACATAAAATAGTTGTAAACACTTGACATGTTTATAAATTCTCCCAGTTAACAGGGAAAGAGGGATCGATTGAACAACATATTTTCAAGTTATTTATCTTTATTTACTATTGAAAATGGTTTCCTTGTTGACTGTTCAAACATACTAAGAGATTGAATGCTAAAATAGCCCATTGTCTCTCTTCCTTTCTCTCTTTCTCTCTATATCTCACCCCCTTTCTCTCTCTCATTCTCTTTCTCTCTTTTCATTCTCTTTCTCTCTTGTACAACATCAAGAAAATTTACTCGTTTAAAAATTCAAAATATGTGACATTTGATTGAGTTAAACTCTTCCTTGAATTAATTATTATTATCTAGTCCAACAATATTTCTCCAATGTTTATTTCTCCTAAATATTAAACCAAATAGTTTCCCCATATATTTTCACTGATGTACAGTGTTACAAATGAAATCAAAGCAGCCATTCCACCCCAGCCAACCACTTCAGTTAAATTCATGAATTGAATATATAACTTCATCTCTTGGGTAATTTTCTACTTTTGTGTAAAATAACATATTTGAATATATTTTGAGTTTGTGCTATAAACACAAGTCATGTGATTGATAGTGCAAAATATATGCAGCATATAATATTCACCATAAAACTGCAATGAATATTCTGCAGAATTGGATAAATCATTCATATGATATTTGTCTAATGCAATGTAGGTGTTATGAGCATTGTGCAAGATATACAATGCAATATTTCGAAGTGATATTAAATATGTATTTATTACATATTACAGAAGCTATAATATACATCTTATGCTTTATGATGTATTACTAATAGATTAAAGCGAATCCATACAGATCTGCATATTTTGCTGATACAATATCTTAAACATAGTATTTTGATTGCAATTCTCTTTTTTTTTTAGGTTAGTCTGTTTGAAACTTGGTTTATTTTATCTGGCCATATATTTCCCAGGAGGATTCATGGAGATGACAACAGCATCGACATAGTTGTTGCGTTTCTTATCACCCTGCGGGTACTGAATAATGCCGATCTCACATGACAGACAGCATATGGATATGAAATTAATTGCTTCATAATACAGCATGCACATTACAAATGCATCTGTTTCATCTTCCGACTTCTTTTTCAAATCATTTGTGATCAACAGTATTTCTGCCTGATTATTCCGGAATCAACATCAAAATAATCTTTGCACTAACTTAATGATTAATTCATAAAAGTGGCTATAAAACAGATAAATGGCTCATGTGTGTGTCTGTGTGTGAAATATTCAACTGGTGCTGTGTGTATAATATATTCAGAGGCGACTGAAGTTAGCCATGTTTCTTTAACCAGTTCACTATAAAAGAGGAAGTAGATATTACATTTTTAATGTATAAAGTTTAAATTTGTCGCTGTTTCGTTGTTAGATGTTTTATATCAGCAAATTGGACACGTCTACTGCTTATTGGAGATTGTTTCTCAAAAGTAATATTCCGTCCTAATAAAAAGTGTCCAAAGATGGTTTAACTTATATAAAACAGAATCAAGGGAGACTGCAACTGTACTGTCTCAGCAAAACTTGTATTATTTGGGAAAAGTGACAGAATTGTTACAGTGAAATCACCATGGGGAGTAGAATATCAAATGTTTTGGAGAGGATCCTTCTTTCGAGTAAAGTTCACTGGAGTTTTGCATCTGCTATCTTTCCTTCTGTCATTTTGACCCTGCAGAAGGGTCAGGTCAAATATGGGCAGGGGATGATGCATGAGTGCAGTGCCTTGCTGCATTCACCATTGACTCAGCTAATCCAAGGCAACCGTCTGAGTAGAGTCTCAATCAGTTTTCATCTCTACCAAATATTTCCCCATGTGTCACGACCATGTGGCATGTGGCCCCTTAGCTTGAGCCATCACCCTAGATGGATCCTGAGAGAAAAGTACATGATCTGCAGGATGTATGCATGCATGCATGTATGTATGAATGTATATATGATGATGTATATATAAGCACAAAGAAATAGAACAACCAGAATACACATAGAATGTTTATAAACCCTTGTCAATTATCATCAAAAGGATCAAACCAATTTCACTGACAGTTCTATTCTTGTTGAAGAATGATAAATTGTGTGCCGTAAAGCCAGCTAGAGACGATGTATGCTGGGGCTAAAACAACAGTAACATTCATCCCAACTGAGACAGCTACATTATGTTGGTAAATAGCTTTACTTTGATAAAGTAAAATTTGTTCTCTATAAAAAGTAACAAGTTAACCTTCCAGATTAAGGTAAAAATGTTTTTATTATAACTAAGCAGAGAAACAAACATTTCTGTGTATGTAAGTATGTATATACGTGCACGTGCACACACGCATTTACATATATATATATATACACACACATCTGACACAAGATTATAATTCCTCATCATCAGGTACAATCACTCTGCAGTACTCTCAGCCATTTGAATTGGATGAAAAAATAAAAAAGGGAAAACATCTCTTTTTTGTGTGTGTGTGTGTGCGTGTGTGTGTGTGTGTGTGTGTGTGTGTGTGTGTGTGTTGTCCTTATACATTCTCTATATTTGAAATCTGTTCAATATTAAATGTTGTTTTTTTAAAGATTAACAGAATTCAAATAGTTTTTTTCTCCCTCTGCTTCTTTATTTTATACTTTCTTTTGTGGCTTCCACAGATCTGTTAATAACCCAAAATTACAAAAGCCACATTTACACATAAAAGACTAACTTAAACATACTATTTAAATATTCTAGAGATTAAAAGCATTTTAAATTTTCAGTTAGAAGCATTTCAAACATTTTAGAAGTATTAAAAGCATTTAGAAAATAAAATTTTAACTCTGGTGAAGTAAACAGAATTTAAACTCTTGCAATCTGGAAGAATTAAAGAATTCTTAATGTTTCTGTGAAATATATTCTATGTTTGTGACAATTCTTTTGTATGGTTTCTGTGTTGCTCATTTATCTCCAGATCTGTTTTACCATATTAGCTTGGGTCTGGGTGGGGAGTTATTTGAGGTAAGATTTCATAGCCCAATGCTCTTCCTGTCACCAACCCTTACCTATTTTTCATGTAAGAGATTTTTTTATATTCTTCAGATATTTGAAAGTGCAGAGTGACTAGTCATAGTGTCAGTAAAAAATGTCAGCATTAGAACAACTTTGCTTAAACAATGCCGATGTGAGTATAAGCATACATGCTAAATAACAAACATGTACACACACACACAAATATGAATTTGGTAGACAGAAACTGAAAGAAGCCTGTCATATATATATGTATGTGTATATATATATATATATATATATATATATATATATGATAAATGAAGATGAATAAATTATGATAGTTCAATAGATGTTGCAAATGTTTCGTTAATATGGCAAGTTATTTGCAATTAATGTGTTATATCATTATCATTGCATATGTTAAAATCACAATTCATTTCGTTAAGTGTTTCTAAACCTTCAGATGATCAAAATCAATAGCAAAGACAGTTCAGTCTCAAAGATCTTTAGGAGGATGCTGGAAATGGAACCACAGGAGGATGCTGGAAATGGAACCACAGGAGGATGCTGGAAATGGAACCATAGGAGGATGCTGGAAATGGAACACAGAGAATAAAGCATTGTTATCCTAGTTGCATCAATCCATTCTAACAGAGTCGAAGTTGTCAACCACAAACTGATATAAAAATGTAGACAGTCAACAGCTGAAGTTTCAGGTAATTGATTTATGAGTTCAGTGATAACCAGGTGACATGCTTCTAGCATTCTCTTTATGCCAAATGAATATTAACTATTTATTATTTAATATTTAGCTGATGCCTAATTCCTTAGCAAGCTGTCATATCTGATTTTAGTCAGACTCTGCTACATTTAATAAGTTAAAGAAAGTTTGTTCATTTGTTTCAAAATGCAAAAAAAAAAAAAATTTTAATTGACTGTCATTGTAAATATCAGATTTTAGCATACAAAAAGGCATAAGATATATATATATATATATATATATATATATATATATATATATATATATATATATATATATATATATATATATGTATGTATATATATATATATATATACATATGTATATATATATATATATATATATATATATATATATATATATATATATATATATATATATATAGAGAGAGAGAGAGAGAGAGAGAGAGAGAGGGAGAGAGAGAGAGAGAGAGAGAGAGGAGCAGGAGAGAGAGAAACTTGAAATCTGTATAATTTAGCACACATTTCTAAAATGTCATCTATAAGTTAGGAGTTGTTTTTTCTTTTCTTGTTTTATTGGCTTTACTTAATGGGCTGTGGCCATGCTGGGGCAGTGCATTCAAGAGTTTAACCAATTAATGAATTACCAGTATTTGACTGATATTAATCTATCAACCCAGGGAGAATGAAAGGAAATCTACCTGAGCAGCGTTTGAACACAGAATGCAAACAGATGTAGTTTGCTATGTGTGCTACGACATAGTGGTAGTTGATGGTACTGTATTTATGCTTATTACTGGTACTGAGTAGATTTTTCTTACTTAAAATGGACCTGGTCACTAATATGCCACATTGGCTTCGAATTTTGGCACAAGGCCAGCAATGTTTGGGGAGGTGTAAAATGATTACATCAACTCCAGTGCTTAACTGGTTTCTATTTCATGAGGCCTGAAAGGATGAGAGGCAAAGTCGATGGTGAGACAGTCCTGCTCTTGTCTATTTCCTAATCAAGGATTTACCTTGTTGTGAAGATTTAAACCCAGTACTGAATCCCCAGCTGTACAATCCAGTTGTTGCTTATTTTGGTAAAAACTGTGGTTCCTACTTAAAGCTCAGTCAACTGGACATTTGAGTTAAAAATGGTTTAACTATGGACACAGAATATCCCTTAAGATAAAATGTGAATAGAGATAAGCAATCAGTTAGGGTCCTGGTTGCCCAATACCCATGGAAAGGGGTCTGAACAACAAGTTCCCTATCAATATTATCATTTAAAATACTTTCTGATATTTTACTTATCATTTAGAATTATTATGCTTTTATTTTTTATGGTAGATAATTTCTTTTACAAGTTTTCACTTTGATCTCATTTAAACATTTTAAAATAAATAATTTTGAACTACCAGAGATACCAACTTAAATTATTCTCATTGTCATGGTTACCCGCATCAAATATTTTCTATCCTACTCTTATTGTCAATTAAATTCACATATAAAATTTATTTTTCATTGTATACATATAAAAGTTTCTGTAATATAGATTTCCTCTCATTTCTAGTTGATGCTTTAAGATCACTTTAATAAATTACTTGTACGTGAACAATGTTTTGCTTCAGTGTTACATTGTACTACAAAATATATCCATAGATTTTTAGCCCTTTGTGTAATGAATGTAAATACCTTGTGTTTATAGCTAATAAACAATGGTAATGCACCAATAATTTAATAATAAACTAGCAGCCAAGAGGGCATTAACTATCTAAGTGATCCTATCCAGTTTACTTAAGCTCTCAATAATCATGATTTTATAAGCATTGTCTCAATGGAGAGTTAAAAATTGTACTCATTCGTTGAGGAACTCCCAGCACAAAATTGAAACTAAGACAGCTGATCACTTTTTCTCAATTCAGAAAGATATTTTGTCAATAGCTTGTGTTTGCTAAAATCTATAGATATATTACGGATAGCACAAAGATCATTTTATGTATCCAGTTGCCTCATTCAAAGTGAAACATGCTTTTAGTTTGAGTGAGTGCTATTGTAATTTATGAAAAAAGTAAAAACATTTCATTTGATTATAACCAAAATTACACAGAAGAATGCAAAGTATAGGCTTGAAGACTAATGTTGAAGAAATTTGGTGAAGCTAAGAAAGAAACAGTTCTAATTAAAATTAGAATTATAATAAGCTGACGAGGTTAAAACATAAGCTGAAAATTTAGTATTAATTTAATTTCATCTTCACCAACAATCATGGCAATTGTAAACATGTTTCAGTCTTATTAGTTCTCCTCAACACTTCATAGCTGTTCTTTGTTTTTCTGATCACATGATAGAGCATAACTATTTAGATACTCAAGAAATACACGAGTTGCTTTTTCTCTTTCCATGATAATAAATGGCTCTTGTTTTTGAAATGGTGAAGTGATAGGTTTGTTAGAGTTTTGGACAGGATGCTCTTTGCAATTTTTCTTTCTGTACTTTAAGTTCAAATCCTGTTGTGGTCAACATTGCCTTTCATCTTCTCTGGGTCAATAAAACGGTCTAAGGTAATGGACTGAGAGAATTGTAAGGATGTCATGTTGCACGCCATGCAGCATTTACTCCAATTCTGAGATCAAACCTCTCCAAGACCTACCTGGGGGCTGACCAAAGCCTTGTGAGGGGATTTGGTAGATGGAAACTGAAAGAAGCACATCGTGTGTGTGTGTGTGTGTGTATCTTTGTGCCTGCATTTATCCCTCACCATTGCTTCCCAAACTGTGTTAATGTGTTTACATTGCTGTAACTTAGCAGTTCAGCAAACAAGACCAATAGAATAAGTATCAAGCTTTTTTTAAAAAAAAAGAATAAGTACTGGGATTGATATGCTTGACTAAAATTCTTCAAGTTGGTGCCCCAGCATGGCTACAATCTAATGACTGAAACAAGTAAAAGATGAAAGAAATGTAGTTTCATTATATTTATTTAGAGAAACAAATAATTTTTTTACTTATCAAGTCAGAATATTGTCTTTTAAGAGACAAATAAAGGTGTTTTCTTTGATATAATAATGTATTTGTATAACGGTAATTAGCATAATATATTTATTAACATAAATGAATACATCAATCTGTTGTTTTTTTTATAGGCATAGAAATATATTTACAATACTATCATAGTTTTTAAATATTTTTTGAAGATATAACAACTTGAAACAAAAGAATATAGATTGATGTAAGCTGACGTTAGTGTAGCATAATAGAATTTTGTCAATAGCTTTTAAATAAATTAGCTAATAAAATCAATATAAAACAGGATGAAATGTTCATAAGTTTCATTATTACATTTCTATTTAGTATTGATTGATGCTATTGATTAGGATGGTGCATTGGAAAGTTCTTTTGCAGCCTGCAGTATTTTATTCAGGTTTTTCACATTCTGAGTTCAGATCAGATTGAAGTCAATTTCCTATTTCACCCCTGTGGGGTCCATAAAACAAAGTACCAGTTAGATACTGGAGTAAATTTCATTGACTGATTTTAGTATCTGCCTGTATTCTTCAAGCAAGAGACTATGGCTAAGAATCTCGGAGGCAGAGGAATATTCTTTAAGGGCCTATGAGTGTGTTAATTCCTTAGACTAAATAACTGTAGAGTTACCCTCGAGGTAAGATTCAAAAGATTCCGGCAGGTAAAGTGAAGCAGAGGGGATCTGATATTGTTACATCAACAATTTCAACAACAGGGAATTAAACTTAGACAATATACCATCAACTTTCTTAGTTTTATTTAGTAGATAATCTTTTAATGTGAAGTATGTCTGTGTTTTGTTTAGCCCAGAGTTGCCTCTAATGTAGCAGACCCATCACATGCATTTTTTCTTTTCTTCCTGAAATACTGTACATCTGTGTCTTTTGATGAAAGGGTGTGTTTTAAGAGAGATTTGGCTGCTATTTGTAGTAGCTCAAGTTACCACAGTGACACATGTGTGTGTATGTGTATAAATCAATAGATAGATAGATAGATAGATTGATAGATAGATAGATAGATAGATAGATAGATAGTTAGATACATACATAGATACATAAATACATAGATAGATATACATAGATATACATTTATAATATAATATATCCAGCAGCATGCTTATGTAATACAATATAGCAGAATGTATGTATAATATATAGCATGTATACAATACAACCAACAGTGTATTGAAAGGAACCAACACATGCGTATAATGAGAACAACAGAATATACATAAAGGGACCAAGAGATTATATATAATATTCAAGCATGTTGTGTATTAAAGTATGGTGTCATTGGCCTGGAAAATTAAACTGTCCTTCCAGTGATGTGTGAAAAATTTATTACAGTGATTCAGTGCTAAAGACATTCTGCTGCTTCTACTGATTGGATGGTGATGACTTTGCAACAATATAAAGCACAGGAATGGCTGTTTTGGTCAAGAAATTCGTTTTGAAATCATGTGTTTACTGGTTCGATCTCGCCATCAAGCAACTTGGACAAATGTCTTTGATATAAGGAAAGTCTGACTAATAACCTGTGAGTAGTATTTTGTAGAAGATAAGTGTGTGGAATGCACCATCAAAAAATTAAAAATATAAGAAGGCAACAATTTACCCATCACACCCTGTAAATTCTTTTGAGAACCCTTAAAAATTCCATTATTAAAAAGCTGACACACCCAATTAGTAAGTCTTTAAATGCTAGACTAAACTTTGAACATTGACGTTTACATTCCGAAAGCAAAGGGTTAAACCCCATAAAACCAAAAGTAATGAGAATTAGCAGCACATCCTTTTGTTCTACATGCATGAATAAATTTTGTTCAATAACATAATCCCAAATTTAATGAACAAAGAATTCTCCACAAATACCTCTTTATTACAACTCCTCCCTCAACAATCTAATTACCATACAACTGAACCCTACAAACCCCAGAAAAATTATATCTCAACAGAGACTATATAAAGCCAAGATTAAGTTAATACATTGCGGTCCAATGATGGCTTAACTGGCTAAAACTTCGATGTCACTGTTAATAATATTCTTGTTTAAGAATAATAAACATTTTCTCTACAAAAGAATGGAACAATCCATCAGATTAATGTAAAATTGTTTTTATTACAACTGGATAGAAAAGCAAATACACCCGGGATTGAAACCCCACTTTTATTTCACTGTTTTATCTCTTGGCAATATAAGATATGTTGTAGTTTGTATATATGTGTTCATGTGCATCATGTGTGCCTTGTACTGCATGATATAGGTCCCCCTGCTTTTTTTTTCTTGCTTTTGTTTTGGCATATATGTATCTATGCAACATATCTGATTTCCAACGAGGATAAATTGTTGGAGTAAGAAGGGCTGGAGCTTCAGTCACTGAAAGTGGTGAAGTGTTTCACTGCCAAGGCATCAGTCACTCAGAGTGTTACAAGACACATGTCCTGGGTGCCATACTATAGGACCAAAGCAAAAACCACAGGGTGTTGTAAAGCAGACATCTTAAACACACAGCTGTACTTATATATGCATGCTCATGTGCGTGTGTTTAAATCAGTCTAAAAGCTGGTCTCATCAGAGTTTGTGTCCTTTTATATCGCATAACATAGCAGTTCAACAACCACAATCAATAAAATAAGCATCATACTGAAATAAATTCTAAGAGCGAGATAGTTCATTAAACCCTTGAAGGTGCTGCCCCAGTATGGCCACAGTCGAATGATTCAAAGAAGTAAAAGAAATTCATTGTGATGTAGATATTCATTTTCACACTGTCTTTCATAAGTTATTAATCAGGAGAAATTCTGTAAAGAAAATCAATCTTATATGCTAATTAAACTAATAAATTATTGAGACATTAGCAAGGTGTCTTTGATGTTATAATATATGAGAGGATAAATCTATAACTGCGAGTGGTTCTGTGTGTGTGCGCAGATTAATGGAAATTAGTTAAATGTTGAATAGTTCATAAATAATTATCTTCAATCTGTATATATGTACATATATGGATATATATATATATATATATGCATATATACATATATATATACAGATATATAAATACACACACATACATACATACATATACATAATTATATATATATATATATATATATATATATATATATATATATATATATATATATATATATATATATATATGCATATATTTATTTATATCTACATATACTATATCCAAATATATATAGGTAGATAATAATAACTGGCCCTTTTCCTCTATGCAGACGGACGGTCAATTTAGCTTAGAGGTCACTTAATCGAACACATCAAGGGCTCCCCTTCTTGCAGCTTCTTTCATGGCTGATTCTTCCTAGAATTGAAGTGCCGTTTCTGTCACAGTCCTTGCATACCAAGAGGGTGCCTTGGCGCTCTGCATTTCTGTTGTTTTCCTTTCGCTGCTGACGCTTCTCAACTAGTTTGCTTCTGTAGCTGCTCTCTAGCGAAGCAGTTCCTTCCTTCACATCAATCCTCCATGTTGTTCTATCGTCAGATCTCTCCTCCCAGGTGCTGGCATCTACCTCACACTTGGACAAACTAGTTTTGCAAGTGTCCTTATACCCCAGTTTTGGTCTTCCTCTTGGCCTCTTGCCCTGGGCCAGTTCTCCATAGAGCAGTTGCTTCAAGATTCAATGGTCATCCATTCTCCTGACATGCCCCAGCCACTTCAGTCTTCTCATACACAAGATAACTGTCATTCTTTGAAGATTCGCTTGTGCCAGCGCCTCAACATTGTTGACCTTGTCACGCCATTTTAGGCCTAAGATCTTGCGGAGGCATCTGAGATGGAAAATGCCGAGGCACCTTTCCTGTCTGCTGTACAAGGTCCATGTTTCAGATCGACAGAGGAGTGTGCTGAGAACACATGCTTCATGAATCCTGATCTTTGTCTTGATGTCTAATCTCTTCTTCTTCCAAACTCGTTTTGTCAGCCTTCCAAAAGTTGTTGCTGCGTCCCTATCCTGGCATTAATCTCATCAAGCAAAGCAGTAGAGGAAATGGTAGACCCTAGATAGCAGAACCTCCCCACTGTCTCAAGCTCTTTGTCATCAAGCTTGATATGGTCTTTCACTGTGCCCTCCTGAGTGAGGATGACTGTCTTCCTTACACTGATGACCAAACTGAAGGCTTTGCATGCTGATGGAAGGTGGTCCGTCATTATTTGTAGAGTTAATTCACTGTGAGCAACAAGTACCACATCATCAGTGAGGAGAAAGTCTCTTATTGTTGCTCAATTGATCTTAGTCTTGGCCTGAAGTCTAGAAAGATCAAAGAGTGACCTATCAGTTCTCCAACAAAGGTAAACATCTCCCAGCAACTCTTGAAACGCATACTGCAGCAATGCAGCAAAGTAAATGCTGAAAAGGATTGGTGCTAAGACACAACCTTGTTTTACTCTGCTGTTGATGTTGAAGCTATCTGATATCAAACTGTCAAACTGAATGGTGACCTTCATGTCATCATAGAACGAAACAATGAGCAGTAGTATTATTGGAGGACAGCCACATTTTCCAAGCACCACGTACAGTCCTGATCTGCTGACTGTATTAAATACCTGTGTCAGATCGACAAACGCTATATATATAGTGGTAAATGCTGCTCCCGGCATTTTTTTGTAGCTGACGAATGGAGAAGATCATATCCATTGTTGAGTAGTTAGATCTAAAACCACACTGGCTCTCTGGTAGAACTCTTTCTGCTGAGGAGGGGGTGTGATGAGGATGATGGTGACAACCCTGCCTCAGCTGCCACCACCACCACCACCACCACCACCTAAGATGATACTGAATTAAATAACATTAAGAATTTACTATTTGAAAGTAATATCTAATAATAACGACTGTGTGATATAACAGTCCAAACTTTATCAGCTTAAACATTTTGCTAGCCCAATTTTTCTATTTTTCTTTAAAATTTAAACTCAAAATACTTTTTAACATAATTCTATTTTTTACTCTGCATATGACTTTTAATAACTTTAGAAATTATTTATTTAACAAATCAAGAATTCTTGTAAAAATATCTTTTTTCAGAAGTTGTTTTTGGAGAATTACAACTTATTCTGTGACTGTTGGTTGGAAACTTTGGATAATGAATATTCTTTCTAAGTCAGTTACTTTTACCGTTTACATGGCACTAACTTACCTTCTTTTGATGTTACTTACTCTTAAACTTACATGACCAATATCTTTTCTTTTTAATGCATTACCAAAACTGAAAACTTGGAATTACATCCGAAATAGCATCTCCTTTTAATGATTAGCTTTTATCAGCCTCTGTTCTTCCTTTCTCTCTTCTTTTTTTTCTTTTTTCTTTTACTAAATTACAAGTCTTGAAAGGCTCTTAACCGAACTTTATGCTTGACTATTGCTTTTGATCAGCGTGGATGTTTCTCCAAGTTTCTCTCTCATCTTAGTAACAGATCAGGGAATGAGAACAAGCTCGTAATAGCCATTGAAGTTGCTGATCAACAGTTTATATTTTTATTCTGACATTAATTATAATGCTTACTTGAAGATCGGAACTACGAAACACAAAGTAATAACAATATAATGTATCAGAAATGTTTTATTGGAATCTACATTCTCAATTGACAGACATTTCCATATTATTTATGTTTCCATACCATTTCATTAATCTGATTTTCAAATGGATTATTTTCTTAAGTCATCTCTATCGTAAGATAGAGATGTAAGAAGTCTATATAAGTATTATACAAAATTAGTCCGACTATATCCAGAAGAGTTTTTCATTAATCTTATACAATCACATTTGAAGATTCAAGTAATTATCTATCTACTGAATAATTGCTAGTTTTACTGCTCTGTTAACTTTACTACTTAGAGCAAAGCTGGTGATTATCTTCCGAATTCCAATTTTATTTAAAGTGATTTGGTGTGACTACTTGTTGCAATGGTTGCTGCATTAATAACATGCATTGTAGCAGTGATAATGAAGCTAATTGCAGAGCACAAGAAATTTATGCAGAAAGTTATGCTAAGATTGCAGGTGATTTAATTGTAGTGGTCTGATGAGAAGTAGCCTCCAGTAGCTGCGGTTTTAACAGTATTGATTAGGATTAAAGTGTTAGTGCGAATGCAAGATACTGTAAGATTGGTAAAAGTGTAAATAGGAGTAATTTGAAAAGAGCCAATTGTATTTGCTGTTTAAATGGCAGTGATTCACAAGAATTTCAGAATTTATTATTCAGTCACCTTGGAATTGTTATCAGTAACACAAAACTCAAAGGTTTATACTGCTTATGTTGTGCAAATATCAGTGGAGTGTTTAAAAAGTTGTTTTTCAGTGGAGCATTTAAAGAGTCTACAGACAGAAGATGGATTCCCATTCATTTGCTTGGCTTTTCTTTTAGTATTCAAAAGGGTTATTGTAATAATTTATGCTTATGGTTAGTGATCGTTTATTTAAAGGAGATTCTATTACTGTGGCTGTGAAGTAAGAAGTTTGCTTCTTAACCACGTGGTACTGGGTTCAGTCCCACTGTGGGGTATCTTGGACAAGTGCCTTCTACTATAGCATTGGCCCATCCAAAGCCTTGTGAGTGGATTTGATAGACGCAAAACTGAAATAAGCTCATTGTTAATGTAGACAGATAGATGGATAGATAGATATGTGTGTGTGTGTGTCTATGTTTTCCTCACATGACTGCTTGATAACCGGTGTTGGTGTATTTTGTAACTTAGCGCTTCAGCAAAAGGGAGTGATAAAATTTGTACCAGGTTTTATGCAAAAAATATAATAAGTCCTGAGATCGATGCAAGTGACTAAAAAACAACTCTTCAAGGCAGTGTTCCAGCATGGCCACACTCTAATGGCTGAAATAAGTAAAAGATAAAAGAATCAAGATGAAAACTTTATTTAAATGGTTTGGAATGTTGCACTAAAATGGTAAGAAGAAAATATAAACAATATTCCTACCATCTATGCAACTGGCATCTAAGTCAGAAAGAATTGAGAATTGTTGTTGATGTAGAAATATCCTAAGAAATTACATTAATAATTCAAGTACATCATGGCAAATAGTTTTCTGTGTGAGATGGAGCTATTTCCTTCTGGTTCATCTAAGATTATTCAGTACCAAAATATACGACTGTTGTGCAGAGATCAAAGACGATGGCAGCCATCACAGTATGAGCCTGACTGGAGGAAACATCTAGGTTTCATCTTACTTGTGATTCTCCATTTTATACTTCAGCTTTGCTTTGCTGATTTGCAGCCGAAGAAAATACTCTGCTGGACTTTATGTTGTTCTGTAAAGCTTTAAAACAAAAATATCAATAAGCCAACAATACAGAGTCATTATGTGACCACTTGAATTGCTAGAAATAGCAATGAAATATCCCTTATATTATATCTTGTTGTCTTAAAAATAGAAGTATACTATAACTTTAGACGCAGTGAACTTGAAACTAAGTAGAATAGTCATGGTTGGAAGGGCCCCTTTCCCATCAGTCTACTTGATTAGGGCTAATCTAGAATTAACATCAACAAAAGCTATATTTGCTCCATATTAATCTATAATTTGAGGGTATGACATGATCCTCTTTACCATCTTCTCTCATTTTCCAAGTGGGGCAGCCTAGCATCTCTTCTGCAAGATGACTACCCCACTTTTAACTTCTCAATCTGTGGCATAAAGCCACTTCCCTCACTACAACACCCTAATTCTAGGGGATCTTGTCTTGAACGTTACTTGACCACCTCACTCGTGCCAATGCCATGTAAAAAGCAGCCATTGTACTTCTGTAAAAACTGGTTGGCATTAAGAAGGTCATCCAGTTATAGAAACCATGCCCAAGCAGACATTGCAACTTGGTGCAGTCCTCTGGCTCATCAGCTCCTGTCAAACCATCCAACCCATGCCAGCATTCGACAAAGTAATCTGAATGTTAAAGGATTAAGATTAAAGGGATGAAAAATAAAGAGGGATTTGAACTCAGAATACATTATTTACATTATTTGTCCTCATCTTGTTTGTGGTTAACACAATGTTTCGACTGAAATACTCTCCAGCCTTCATCAGGTGTCTTGGGGAAATTTCGAACTCAGGTTCTCATTCCTAAGGTTATTTTTCAATGTTATTATTATTATTATTATTATTATTATTATTATTATGGTCACTGCCTGGAATTGAACTCAGAATCTTGGGGTTAGTAGCCCACGTTCTTAACTACTACACCATATGCCCGTGGGCATATGGCG
This sequence comes from Octopus bimaculoides, assembly GCF_046866305.1. Classification (NCBI taxonomy): domain Eukaryota; kingdom Metazoa; phylum Mollusca; class Cephalopoda; order Octopoda; family Octopodidae; genus Octopus; species Octopus bimaculoides. Next base: position 1,663,888 of record NC_142943.1, read on the forward strand.
TAGTGGTTTGAAATTTCCCCAAGACACCTGGTGAAGGCTGGAGGGTATATCAGCCAAAACGTGTTAACAACAAGCAAGATGAGGACAAATGTCCATCAAAAGTAAATAATGTAAATAATGTACATAATTCCTCATCTCTTAAATATAGAACAGTGAACTGAGAATGTTAAGAACCAGAGTAAATACTGCAAGCCGTTTTGGCCAGTGCTCTAATCACTGATTCTGCCAATGCACAACTGGAGAATGATAATTCCTGTTCTCAGAAATAGTCAGGTTCTACAGCTTTATTTATTTATTTTCTCTCCAACAATATTTTTTTAATTATCTCTGTATAAATAAGATATCAAATTCACCTTAAATTTTTAATAGCACTGTTTGTTCTGGTTCACCTTGTTTTGCTGCCATACCTCCATTCCGGTAAAGAAGGCTGTGATTCACAAGAAGCTGATCAACAGTTTGGATAAGTTCCATCAATTCAATTTACCAAATATAATTTAGTTCTTGGTCATTTATACCATTATAACACTTGTATGATGAGAGAAATGTTTCAATTAAGGAGTTGTGATCCTATATTATATACATCAGATATTAAATATTTTACATTTATTTCTTCCTGTTAAGAGTTTAAATGTGCTTCATACAATAGATTATCGTTTATAACTTAATAACAACAGATGAGCTGCAATTTCTCCATGGAAATAAATATTTCTTTCACAGCATCATACATGAAGCTTCTACTTCAAGTCTATTGGAAACTGTTAGGAGAAAATGATTTTGTTTACCGATAACTGTAATAAATATGCTGTCTTGGGTCCTTGAAATAACCAGTTAAAGACATGTCAGTTGTTCAGTAGCTGAGGCACTACATGCTGCAAAGTAAACGAATTATAATTTACAGCTGTGTAACACAATGTGTTGTTATTTACGCAACTGCAAGAAGATGGTGTATGCAGGAACACTTTATAATGTTTTTTTTTATACACACACACATATATATATTTTGTGTGTGTGTGTAGGTTATGTTTTAATCCATCAGGAACGTGGTAGAGTACAGTATGAAGCTCGTCCACCTTCAGAATTACCCAGTACTATTGGTAAGTATTATTATGTACTTCCAAGTTTTAATTTGGGCATTAGTCATGTGTGGAGATAATATCGCAAAAACTGGAGTCAGGAAGAAGGAGTATCGCTGGACATTTTATTATTTGCTACAATTGTTTCAACACAACATAGTTCTCCAAGAATATAAGTACTTGATTATGCAACTGTGTGCTTGCATAATGAGATCTAGTTGTGTTTCCTCAGATGATATATGAACCTCTATTCTTGGAAAACTACATTGTGTTGAAACAATTGAAGCAAATAATATATATATATATATATATATATATATATATATATATATATATATATATATATATATATATATATATATATATATATATATATATAGAATATTGATAGAGTACTAATGGAGTACTAATAGAGTGCTAATGGAGTACTAATAGAGTACTAATGGAGTAATGAAGGCATGTGGCTTAGTGGTTAGGATATTTGGCTCATGATCATAAGGTTGTGAGTTCAATTCTTGGCAATGTGTTGTGTCCTTGAGCAAGACACTTTAATTCGTGTTGCTCCAGTCCACTCAGCTGGCAAAATGAGTAGTACCTGATTTCAAAGGCCAGCCTTGTCACACTCTGTGTCATGCTGAATCTCAGGGAGACGTGTCTGTGGTACACGTGTCTGTGGAGCGCTCAGCCACTTTCACATTAATTTCACGAGCAAACTGTTCCATTGATCATATCAGCTGCGACCCTCATCGACATAACCAACAGAGTGCTCTTTTTTTTACTCAATGGAGTACTAATAGAGAGTTCAACTGGAGTACCATTGGAGTACCCATTTCATATCTTAGGATACATCAGTGTGTTCTCTAGATTCCTAGATGACATACCAAACATCGACATCTATCAATCAATAAACTTTATTCTTTAACATTAACTTGAAAGCCTGATCTCCCCCCTCTCTCTCTCTTTCTATCTATCTATCTATCTATCTATCTATCTATCTATTATCTTCCTTTTATATAATATTTGAATTAGTTTTGCTTCTCATTCACCTGTCAACTCCCCATAATGTCATTTTTTAAAATGCAGTCTTTCATCCCCAAAACTCCATCTTCTCATTTATTGCAATGAAATATTAACCTTCATCTCTTTTAAAAACCTCATCAATGTCACTCATCCTTGCTCTCATCTTATTTAAGAAATCATCTGTGAGGTTTTCATCTTTCTAAAGGACTAAGAACCAATAAAAATGAAAAGGTATTAAAGAATACAATGGGATGATACAATTAAAAGCTTCTTTCAAAATTATGTCTAATGAGATGCTGCCTTAAACATCTTTAAATCTAAAATGGAATGAACTCATATGATATACTAACCAAAGTTTTCTGCTTCCACTTCAGTCAAAGCAATGATATTCTACCATTCAACTTAATATTCCTTCTCATAAAATATTGAAATATTTAATTCATGTATAATGATTTTGTAATTTTGAAAATAGAAATGCATTTATTGATTTGACGTTTTTATTATTGAAATGTTGCAAAATAGAATTAATTATAATTAAATGCATTTGAAATTCTGCATATATTATATGCTCTATTTTTTTTCCATCAAAGTAGAAGTTTGATATGAAAATTAATTATGGATAAAATACAATACGTTGATTTGGAGAAAACTTTTATCTTAGATAAGGTTCATTGCACTAAAATATTGCCAAAATGCATTGAGAAAATTAGTTGAAAATCTATATGGATAAATAAAACAAAATCAACAATCTTATATTCTTAATGATTTTATGAAAATTCCGTACTTTATCATTAGTTAAAAATACTTTTTACTGTAATCAATGGTAATTATTATGATAATAATAGTTATTTAAAACTAGTCATTTATAGCTTAAAGAAGTTGATTCTAGCATTAATGTAACAAAATCAGTGATTTCTTTTTCAGCAATATCAGAATACAGTAAGAATCATATTTTAATGAAATATAGAAAGTAAAACCAATATTTTTATCTTGTCTATCATTCAATTGATTATTAGGAAAACACAGAAAATGCTGCTCTTTATTTCTTGTAGATTCTAAAACTTGTACATAATCTGCTCCATTTAGTTTCACAAAGCATTTATTTCTGTGAAGGGAATCCTTAAATGGTTCCTTTCTAAAAGACATCACTTGGCAACCTTTGATGTCTTTCTGTTGAAAGAATTTGCAATGGGTCTCTGGTATAAATATAACTTCTTGTTATCCTCCCAATAATCTCAGAAACCCTATGAAAAATAATTACAGGTACTGCCCCTTCCTTATTTGACTTTGTCAAGTAAAAAGACAAAACCGAAAATGGATAGTAAATACAGCTGACCACAAATTGTCTCAAATACCAATAAAGGTAATTTTTATTTTCCACATGACCTAAATGATTTTCTCAGCTCTGATTCAAATGCAAAAGTTGAGTTTAGTACTTAATATTTTTCTCATTTCAATTTGAATTTCCCACATTAAGTTCCCCTTCTATCTAGCAACATTGCCAGCCCTTTCAATTATTATTCTTATATTTAACTGACTGGCCTTAGTATCTCTTCACAACAACCAGACCAAAGTTAATAACCAAGCAATATGTTTGTCTAATAGTCTTTCATTCTTTTGGTGATTATCACACACAGCTCTCAATATGGTTCAACTCTAATTCAGCCACAATCAGTGAAGTATAAGTTTTTATATAAGACTTCAATAAGTTGATTTGCTATGAAGAGAAAAAGTTCTACACTTCCAGAAACTGTTCTTCATCCAAGAGACAAACAAATAGACAGTCAGTGAATATATGTATATAAGAGTGTTATCACCTTGGTCACCAAATGGCTAATACTTTGAATTCACCTGTAATGAAAGTCTCTTATCTTTAATGCCTTCCGGCTTTTACATATATAATATATATATATATATATATATATATAAATGTATGTACGTATGTATGTATTGATGCTAATACAATTTTAATTATATCATCTGTTAAGATATTTCGACTATTGTGTATATTTACTGATAAATTCATCATTAGCTTTCACTTAATCATCTAGCAGAAGTTTCCCATTTTCTTTTGATATATAACAGTAGCATGTTTGATGAGTATCTTTAATAATGTTTCATAGTTTAAAATTTACGTGCTACACTCAAAATATTTGCAGTTATAGATATTCACTGACAGATAAAAACGATTCCGATGAAGTTCTTGAAGTGTATGAATCACTGAGTCTTGTCTTTCTGATTCAATACTGTGTAATATTTATGTGATTAAATATTGATTAAATATTGATTAAATATTAATTGAACCAATAGAAACTCTGAGAAAATAACCTCCTCTACAGGAATTATTCACTAAATATGCAATAGTAATTTATAACTAATTATTTCTAAAATAACCTACTGTGAACATAGGTTTTCTTGCAAAAACATGTCTCATTTTGAATTCTTTTACTTTTCAGTGAAAATTGGATAACAGTAATTTTTCAGGCAACTGTAATTCTACAAATATTCCAATTTAATTACAGTTTCAAATTTTGACACAAGGCCAGCAATTTCAGGTGAAGGATTACCTCAATTACATCAACCCTAGTACTCAACTGGTACTTATTTTGTTGACTCCAAAAGGACGAGAGGCAAAGTTGACCTCGGCGGAGTTTGAACTCAGGATGTAAAGACAAAATGCTTCTAAGCATTTTGCGTACCATACTAACAACTCTGCCAGCTCACCACCTTAATCTTCTAATTTAATAATGAAATCCTTAAATAAGAAAATAAATAATTCTCTTTTATCTGAGTTTATTGTTGGTGCTATCTGTTTTATTTTTTTAAGGTAACAAACAGACATTTACTTGATCTAGACAAAAAGAATTTTTGCTTTTCTCCAGAAAATATTGTTCGATAAACTAAAAGAATTGGAATGTATTTGTAAAGTTCATCCAAAGTGTTCATTGCTGGTGAAAGTTTCTTGTTGATTAATTTTGAATGTGATTATTCAAACCAGTAAAAGTGAAACGCGATTTTGCTATCATAAAATTGCTTACAGAAGTGGAATTATGGAATTACGAGTGGAAGAGATAATATTGGAATTTGAAAAAAAATTCTGACTGAAACTAACATGGTATGATAAAAGAAACAGAATTAATAAGAGAAAATATATTGAATACTAAAAAGAAAAAGGGAATGATTGTTATGATTTGTCGCACTGTGAAATATAGAATGGGTTAATGATTAATGATGGAAAATAAATTACCAAGAGACAGATTAAGTATCTTTAGTAAAAAAAGGTAGAAAACATTTATTTTACTATTATTTTTTAATATTTATTCATTCGTCTGAATTTTGTTGAAATCAATTTGTTCTGAAATTGGGTAACATTTTAAAACTATTCCCAATTTATATTAAAGAGAAAGTGTAAATTACTTCTTAAGTTGTATTATAGTTTTCTGTATGTGTGTATGTGTGTGTGTGTGTGTGTGTGTACCTGTGTGTGTGTATGTATGTATATGTGCATGTGCATGTGTATATATATATATATATATATATATATATATATATATATATATATATATATATATATATATATATATACATACATATATATATATATATATATATATATATATATATATATATATATATATGTATGTATGTATGTATGTGGTGTGCGTATATGTATATATATATGTGTGTGTGCTTGCATGTGTGTGTCAAATAATATAGTTATAGAAATGTATTCTAAAATTTGAAGTAGGATGGTGAGGATTAATCTATCAATTCTTACCTTTGATTACTCAAAGGAATAAAACCATAAAATAAAAGAAATATTAAAAAAGAAAATTTAGAAAACAAAAATAAAGGAAATGAAAATGAAAAAAAAAACAAAAAAAAAGAGTTTGCTTTCAAGGAGCAACATCGTTGTTTTTAATCTCCTTGAATACACGTGTCAAATATAGGATTGGGTAATTCCAAAAATACTCTTTAAATAAACTCCAGAACTGGTATAGCATCATTGAAAGCTGAAGAACAATTCTATTTTGCATACACAACTAATGATCTTTGGAAATGTATGAATGTTGCAATTTCTACTTTACATTTTAAACATCTTATCCTTCCAGGTTACATAAGAAATCATTTTTAATAACGTCATTAACATCATTATCCAGATTAAGTAATAGATTTTATTTGATTTAAATTATTTCATTGAACATAATTTAAAAGATTTATTTTCTTTGAAAAATTGCTATTTGTTTTTTGTTTTTTTTTTCAAATAGTTTTATATTTTGATCATACACAGTCGACTAAAACTGCTAAGTTCTAACCATATTTCTGTATTGTTATTCTATAATGTCATTAAAGAATTATTCTTCTCCAAAGAAAACATATTCAACGACAATTATAACATCCAAAACTCAATTGCTAAAATATTTATGTTTATTGCATCTGTACTAACTGACCCTAAAACTAATTTGCTTACAACAAAACAGTATTCAATAATGGAATTTTAATTTAATCAAAAATTCTATTTAAGTGATAAAATTCTATACACATATAATTTATTGAAGTATAAACAAAATTATTTTATAATTTTATGCAAATATCTGTTTTATTCTTTAAATAAATTAAAGGTTTTTCAGTATCATAGTTATGATATTTAGCTTGAGATACTAAATAAACAGAGAGAAGCAATGGCTTAGATGACTCTTCTGGATTTCCTATATCCTCCACCTCCTCCTCCTCCTCATCCTCATCATCATCATCATCATCATCATCATTGTCACTATACCCACTTTTTGATGCTTGCACAGGTCAAAACAGAATTTATTGAGCCAGGCTTTCTATGGCCAGAGGACCTTTCTACCACCATTCTTCACCCATTTCCAAGCAAAGTAATATTTCTTCATGGATGGACATGTTTTCCACAGAAGACTGGAAACAAAAATGAAATTGCTTCTATGAAGATGACACACACACAAACACATACATATACATCCATATATACATACTTACATACAGATATCTACATGTTCTTTTCCTAGTTCTCTTCTCTTTTCCTCTTCTCTCTCTCCCTCCTCTTCTCTGAACATTTCTCTTTGTATCTAATGAAGGACTATGTCTGAAAAGTTATACTTTCATTCTATAACATTCACTTTATAACTTTATTTTCGAAACACATCAACCAAGAATTATGAACTGTGAATGTCTCTGGGACTCCTGTTTCAGTTTCTGGTTACCAAATTCACTCTGAAGACTTTGGTGAACTTGGTACTATAGTGGAAGACATTTACCAAAGGTGCTATACAGTGGGATTGAACCCAAAACCGTGTGGTTGGGAAGCATGTTTCTTAACTACACATCCATGCCTCTCCTCAAAATCTGATGACACCAACCAGCCATCTTTGATAAGTGTATTTATACAATCAAGATGGAGGTGTATCTTCTTGAGCTTCACTCTTAGTGGCATAAAATATAAATCAATAACATATTGAGAATGTCGATGCTTTCACTTGATCCAGTCTTAAAATATCTTTTCTGTCTGTTTGAGCATGAATCAGGCAAATTAATGAAGCTAAACTTGGTAGTCAATTCCTTCATTTCTAAACCTGTGTATCTAATGTATCCACATTTGTTAGTTACTGTGGACAGAAAGCTAAAGCTATAATGTAGATACAAGTAAATACAAGTTTTAGAGTCAGTAGATTGAACTGTATGCAAGGAATTTTTTTGTACCATTTCTAAGTAATGGAGAGAGCATATCTATGGTTTTGTGTGAGCTCGCTTTCAATAATAGGTTTGACAACTCAAAAACCAACATTAATTGGTTGTCAACATCTGTAGATCTTGATAAAATCAGAATGTATCAGCTTCACATGTTTCTGTCGGTGAAGTAACACAGATGGAAATTTGTTCCTCTAATCTGAATACAATGCAGCTGACATTTTCATGTAAGTTCTGTAGAATAGGTAGACATAGGAATATCACATGTCAAAAACATACAGTTTTTTCTCATTACATTTTAATGCTTCCATGATACATCTGATTTTTATCTCATTATGAATGCTACCAACTTGTGTAGAATAATATACAATTTGCCACCAGAGCAAGTCTCATATCAAACATCTTTTTAAAAAATCATTGAATTATTTTTCCCCTCCATGTTTTGCGAACATGGAAGTTTGGAACTTATGTAATCTGTAAGACAAAACATTTTCTATGCTGAAAAAATTTCAAAAATGAATACTGTTCGTTTTCATTTGTTAGTTCTCCAATAACTGTAAAGATACTTAAGTCTTGGGGAATATAAGCAATCACTTTTTTTGCTGATGTAAAGATATTAATGAATCCATGAGGCTGTAATAAAATGCACCCAGTTCGTTCTTTAAAAGGGGTGGTGTTTGTAAAGAATTCAGCCATAGAAACAACACCAAAGTTCAAATATACAATCAACTTGTCTTCTGATCAACCTTGGATGGCAATAACTGTGAATAAGAACAAACTGAGACCGTAATGACCTAAGCCAAACCATGGCAACAAAAGAGCACAAAAAAAATTGTAAAGGTGATGTTTTAAATGTAAATTTAATACAAAGGGAGATAAGCTGTAAAGAGATGCAAAAGTTGAAAGAAATGTCACTCATGTGACTGACAATGACTTATGAATCCTGATTATGTTTATTATAATTAATAAAGTAATTAAAACAGTGAGCTGGCAGAATCGTTAGCACACTGGGCAAAATGCTTAGCAGCATTTCATCTGTCTTCACAGTCTGAGTTCAAATTCTGCTGAATGTATTGCTTTGCATGGCCACCGTCCAATGACCAAAACAAGTAAAAGAGTGTTAAGAGATATGTGTATATGTTCTGTTATGTTCTCTTCCTCTCTTCTCTCTTCTCTCTTCTGGCAGAAACATTTGAACAGAACCAAGCAGAGAAATCTTTCAAGTCTGACACCAATATCAAATCAAATGAAGGCAATTATTTTCTTAGTGTGATTGTCAGTTACAATTATGACAATGACACACTACTGTAACATTCAAATTGAGATGATCTAAGGCAGTATTACTTAGCCAGCAATCGTATGGAGCTCTAGGTGTATCCATACCTCATTTTTAGAGCCACTACAAAAACAATAGGCATCAGAATTGTTTCTGGAAGAATGGGCCAAACACATATTTGATTGGAAGACATTTGATTAACTTGTTACAATCCTCCAGTATCACTAGTTGAAATAATATTGATTTCAGATTTCGGCAGAAGGCCAGCGAGTTTGAGAGAGGGGGGTAAGTCAATTACATCTACCTCAGTATTCAACTGGTACCTATTTTATCGACCCCCAAAAGGATGAAAGGCAAAGCTGACCTCAGCAGAATTTGAATTTAGAATGTAAAGAAGGACAGAATGCTGCTAAGTATTTTTGCCTTGTATTTATACGATGTCCCTGTTGCAGTGTCTCCTATTTACAGCCAAGTGGACTGGAGCAACATGAAATGAAGTGCTTTCCTCACAAACACAATGTGCTACCTGGTCTGGGAACTGAACCATGATCACTAGGCCATGAGTCTAACCACTAGGCCATGTGCCCTAACAATAGTTGTGATAATATTTATTTCTTTGTTGCCCACAAGGGGCTAAACACAGAGGGGACAAACAAGGACAGACAAAGAGATTAAGTCAATGACATCGACCTCAGTGCATAACTGGTACTTATTTAATTGACCCCGAAAGGATGAAAGGCAAAGTTGCCCTTGGCGGAATTTGAACTCCTGGAGCGCTAACCACTCCGCCAGCTTGCTGCCTTTAGTTGTGATAATATTAACAGCAGGAAACCTGAGAGACCATTTGCAAACAGTTTACTAGTACTACTACATACTACTATAGTACTACTAGTACTACTACATACTACTGCATACTATCATTTGCGACTATGTTCTGGTATCTAACTGCTAAAACTCAAATATAAGACAACCACATAGAAACAACAATATTTAACAACTTTTTAAAGACATTTGGCAACATTTGAAATGCACCAATTCAGGACATTACTAAATATTTTATGTTTTGGAGAAATTTTTCCATAAATAAAATCCACATTAATAAGGATAATTGTTGGCAATCGTTATGGATAATACTCTTACTGTACATTTATTTCTTTGTCAAATTTTGTCTGCTAATACACCATTTTATCTGCCTAGAAAAGGTCGTTTTTGTAAACTACTTCAAATATTTTTTTGTTTTTGTTTATCAAGAGAAATATGGAAACAAGAAAAAAGCTAAATGAATGAATAAATGTACACACACACACACACATACACGCACAGAGTGAAATGAGATAGCTACAAGATACAAACACACCCTTACACACCTGATGCCTGTAAGGGTGGCCTCGCGCAGAAATGAATAGAACAGACACTCCAGAAGAATTGAACTCTGTTGCCAGGTGATTTTATTATCAATTACACAAAGTGAGCTCTGAACGATTTTAACCATCCAAATAAATTCTTATTGGAATCAAATTGACAGACAGGAAGCAAGCTTTCACTCAGTGCCTCATAAACTAAGTGAATAGTTTTTCTTCACCATCAGAAATATATCGTCCCAGATTGAGTCCCACAGCTGGAAGTTGACAGTAATACAATAGAATATGATGGTTAATTTAAATTTATAGGAATCAACTTTGAAAGGAATCTTGAATGGAGACCACATATTGCTCTAACTTGCAGACCAATACTCAGTTTTGTTGGAATCTTCACTCACACAAAATATTGTTTTTCCTGAACATACATCAGAATCTAATTTGTTGTCATCTAAACTATTTTGGGAGCAGAGACAGATGTTATCATTCTAATAAATCTACAAACAACATTCCTGAGATGAGTTTTAAGTACAAAATACAGTTTTGGTTAAATTGATTCTCTTCCAATAGTTTTAAACTTTCCAGACACATAAACTCTTCTACAAATCAAAGCCTACAATAATTTCAATCTTGATCTTGGTATATATATCTGTTAATGCTTAGTTTATCAACGAACTCTGGTGAAACCAGAAGAAAATATTTTACCCCCAACTATTGACTTGCAAAGTCCCCACCAGTGCCCCCCCACCAGTGCAGGTGCCATTTAAAATGCACCCAGTCCACACTGTAAAGGGATTGGCATTTGGAAGGGCATCCAGCTGTAAACAACCGTGCCAAAACTGACCTCACTTGTGTGAGTGTCATGTAAAAAGCACTCAGCCCACTCTAGAGTGGTTGGTGTTAGGAAGGGCATCGAGCCATAAGAACCCTGCCAAAACAGGCATAGAATCATGGTGCCGGCCCCTACCTTGCCACCTCCTGTCAAACCACCAAACCTATGCCAGCATGGAAGGAGGACGTTAAGTGATGATGATGATAATGATGATGATATTCTTTGCACCTGTCAAATAAATAGGCGTGGCCTAGTGGTTTGGGTGTTGCACTCAAGATCACTAGATCATGGGTTCGATTCCCAGACCAGGTGGCATGTTGTATTCTTGAGTAAAACATTTCATTTCACATTGTTGCACTTCACTCAGCTCTCAGCTATCAATGAGTGACCCTGTGACAGATTAGCCAACTGACCTGAGGCAATGTTGGCTTGCTTGCCAAGCCAGTGGGGATGGGGGGGAGGGCATGTCATTCGAAAGCTAAAACAACGTGAAGTGCATTGTGACCAGCAATGTGTAACAACATCTGATAATCTGATCGATATCTTGATACCATGATATATTCCCCAAAATCCACCCCACCCCCACCCCACCCCATAAATTTCTTTGCCAGTCATACTTATCATATAATTAAAAGATTTAGAGAAATAGTTTTATGAAGTACAATGTTAGTTTAATTCCACAGTAATTATTGTATACTTTTATGGCTGATTCTAAACAAAGACAGTGATTCTTGTGCCTTGTCATTTTCCAAAAGACATCTGTAATTAAAGCTTGTTGATGTTATTACATCCTGGATGGATGTCATTAGTTAATAATTAACCACAGCCAAGAGAAAGGAATAGTTTCCTTATAAAGGTTATAACGAGGAAAATTTGTTAAATATGTTCAGAAGCTCTTGAAAAACAAGAGAACAATATTAGTATTTGAAGAGCAGCATGAAGAAAATCCACAAAAATGACTAATTAGAATTTACATATTCTCTTTATATTTTGGGAATAAAAGGAATATTAAAAATTTTTTTTTTTTTTTTTTAAATCATGGCCGTGTGGTTAAGAAGCTTGCTTTGCAACCACATGATCTCTGGTTCACTCCCCCTGTACAGCACAAGTACATGTGTCTGATATTAGAGACAACCAGAGCCTTCTGAGTGAATTTGGTAAGCAGAAACTATGCAGAATCCCATTGTATGTGTGTGTGTGTGTGTGTGTTTGTCACACCCAACCCTGCTTGACAACCGATGTTGTTTTGTTTACATCATTGTGACTTAGGAGTTCAGCAAAAGAGACTGATAGAATAAGTACAAGAGTTAAGAATATCCATAAGTACTGGGATTGATTCATTCAACTAAAATCCTTCAAGGCAGTGCCCCAGAATGGCCACAGTCCAATGACTGAAGAAAGCAGAAAGAACAGATGTGACACTGAGACATTTTGTTTTATGGAAATAAGATGGAGTGGAGTGAGGCTGTCCTCTTGGTTGACTGTATTGAAAAGGAAGCAGAAAGAACAGATGTGACACTGAGACATTTTGTTTTATGGAAATAAGATGGAGTGGAGTGAGGCTGTCCTCTTGGTTGACTGTATTGAAAAGGAAGCAGAAAGAACAGATGTGACACTGAGACATTTTGTTTTATGGAAATAAGATGGAGTGGAGTGAGGCTGTCCTCTTGGTTGACTGTATTGAAAAGGAAGCAGAAAGAACAGATGTGACACTGAGACATTTTGTTTTATGGAAATAAGATGGAGTGGAGTGAGGCTGTCCTCTTGGTTGACTGTATTGAAAAGGAAGCAGAAAGAACAGATGTGACACTGAGACATTTTGTTTTATGGAAATAAGATGGAGTGGAGTGAGGCTGTCCTCTTGGTTGACTGTATTGAAAAGGAAGCAGAAAGAACAGATGTGACACTGAGACATTTTGTTTTATGGAAATAAGATGGAGTGGAGTGAGGCTGTCCTCTTGGTTGACTGTATTGAAAAGGAAGCAGAAAGAACAGATGTGACACTGAGACATTTTGTTTTATGGAAATAAGATGGAGTGGAGTGAGGCTGTCCTCTTGGTTGACTGTATTGAAAAGGAAGCAGAAAGAACAGATGTGACACTGAGACATTTTGTTTTATGGAAATAAGATGGAGTGGAGTGAGGCTGTCCTCTTGGTTGACTGTATTGAAAAGGAAGCAGAAAGAACAGATGTGACACTGAGACATTTTGTTTTATGGAAATAAGATGGAGTGGAGTGAGGCTGTCCTCTTGGTTGACTGTATTGAAAAGGAAGCAGAAAGAGGTAAGATTTAGTTAATAGAAGCAGAAGCATGGCCGTGTGGTAAGAAGCTTGCCTCCTACCACATGGTTCTGGGTTCAGTTCCACTGTGTGACACCCTGAGTAACTGTCTTCTACTCTTGTCTTGGGCTAAATCCATGATTCCCAACGTGGGGTGCATGCCCCACTGGTGGGGCATGGTAATATTTTGGTGATGCATGCGTAAGGTTACCCTTTGAACACAATGTTTAGTATACCAATAGAGAACGGGGGCAATTTGACATAAAACAGGTTGAATATTTGGTTTGGATGTGGCCAGTTTAAATGCTAAAGGGTTAAAATGTTCAGTGAATACAAGGATCAAGTTGTAAACATACTGTTTTAGAATAACAGACTGGGCATCACCAGTCCCAAAGAGTTACACTTGATTTATTTTTCCTTAGATTCAATGTTTGTTTTCTTAACAAAACAACATTTCTCAACAAGTCATTGTAATACTTTGTAATTAATCAAACATGTATTTAAATCAAATAAGTTGTTGATATGTTGGTTTGGCATTTCGTTACCTACTTTGCAAACACGAAAACATAAGAATATTTTCTCTAACTGCAGAAATAAGGCTATTCCAACAATGTTGATTACTAAAAATGGAAATATGTCGGATAAAAATCTGTTATGAGGACACGAACAAAACAAATGTAAACAGTTAGGATATGGTGTGAATTTCATCTGACAGAATGTTTGAAGAATACATGGTTAAAAAAAGAAAACAACTTAATGAAAATATTGCTGATTGCTTATGACAAATACAGACATTAATGAAGCTACTTAAAGACAGCAAATCAAATAAAGAATTGATATACACAGTCTAGACTGGAATGTTGAACATACATGACAAACAACACTGTAGTGAATAGCAAACATTAGCTGTTACATACGTAGATTAATAGTGAAGGAATCTACGTAGCACTAGAAATCCGATATTAGTTATATTTCAAGAAATATATTATCTTCTATTGTTTGTCCAACAGCATTTAGCATATTTCTAAAGTTTATGAAGATACTAGAAATTCTAGATACAAGCGTTTATTCATCTAAGAGAAAAAACAGGAAATGAATTTAAAGAAAACTTCACATTTCTGTATAAAGAGTTAGATAAGTACGAAAGTAGTTTATTGACAAAGCAGAAAAATATATTACTTATGCTACAACAATGAAAGCCAGCTAACAATATATAGAGAGATATGTACAGCTTTGTGTGTGTGTGTGTACATATACATATATACGTATGCATACATATATTTGTATCTATCCATCTATATAAACATATATATATATATATATATATATATATATATATATATATATATATATATATATATATACACACATACACATACATACAAACACACACACACATATATTTATATATACACATACATACCTGTCTATGTATGTATATATATTTGTATGTATGTATATATATATATATATATATATATATATATATATATATATACACACACACATATATGTGTATGTATATTAGCTTCGCTATTATGATGCCAAGTTGCGTTTATCAGTAATTTTATATAATATTCCTCATCAACAAGAAAGCGACGTCTTTCATCAGATAAACCATAAACTTTCTTTGCGTACAGCATCGAAATAAAACTCTAAAGCGATCAATTTTATCATTATTTGCTTCTCCATGTTCATAGTTTGTACAAGTCTGTTAAATAATTTACTGCCCTATCTGTGTCATCTCACCTGTGATGTACAACATCCTACACTCTCCACCTCCTCCCCAAATCTTAATTTACCTTTGTTTGCGTATACTTCGTAGAATTATCTTTTACACAAGCAATTATTTCTTTATGATGCATGTTCTTCATACTGGAGTGCACTCTATAACATGTGGTGACTAATATATTTCTTATATAATAAGGCTTTCTTTACCTAATTAAATTCATTGCAATTTCATATCACAAAATCTCCAAGATCGTTTTGATATCTTTGCTAACCACTCATTCTAGATTGTCTGTCTTCACTATTCATATTTCAGTAAATTATAACATCACAATTCTTGAGTGGAATAGTTATATTGATAAAGTAATTGGGTCTAAAAGCTGACATACAAACTTTAAGACATTTCTGCTTCAATGGACAGAAATTATTGGGTATTGTGTACATGTGTGTATGTGTGTGTGTTTGTCTGTGCATTTATCTATTTTATCTGCCTAATATATCTCTCTTTGTAATATATAGCTGTCTGTCAATCTTTCTACCCATTAATAACTAGCAAAGAAGAAGGTGAAGATATCAATTGAACATAAGTTTAATATTTGTTAAAATTGTTTTAGTAAAATTTATATAATACAAATAAATGACTATGTGTAAATAGATTCTACAACACTTGGATAAATTAATACGTGACTGAACATCAAGGAATGGCGCTTCATCAGATACTTACCAAATCCAGCTATAATACATGATATATATATATTATATAAATACATATAAATTTATTTGTTATTAATGATGGAAGCCATATTAGTTCCAAATAACAATATGTCCATCTTACTAAATATGGATATACTGTAAAAACACCATAATATCATGGCATCCATCTTAAGAAGGCTTCCTGTAGAGACATATAGTGCTAAAAAGCATAGAAGTAACAGTAGCAAGTGAAAAGTGTCCAGTAGTAGCGATGGATTTGCTAGATTCTGGGATTTCTGTGTATTTGTGCATCATCAGTAGCAAGTATCCACTACCAACTGCATGCTTAGGCAAATTTTCCCAATGATTGGTTAACTGCTGCTTTTTTTTCACCAAGGACTACCAAAAGCAACATTGAAGATACAGCATAGAAAGATGGGGCTAGCTGATGAAATTGCTAACAAGCTAGTGCTCTGGCAACTAACAGAAGGAGGAAGACGACCTATATCGACAACTTGCTGGAGGACACTGGTATGGAAGGGGTACAGGAGCTGAGGACCATTATATAAGATCGAGATGAATAGGGAGAACATGTGGAAACAGTCTTGGGGTATCCTGCGGGACAAATAGATGGATGGATGGATGGATGGATGGAGCAGATGGTGGATATTTGCTGCTGATGATGTGCATATATGCAGACATTCCTAGATCTAGCAATTCTACCATGGCTGCACAACACTTTTCATCTACCACTGATACTTCTGTGCTTTTTAGCACTATATGTCTTTTTGAGATGCACTCTCAAGACAGATACAACAGTATTATGGCATTCTTACAGTATATAGTCACAAGTAAGATATACAGATTTCTTACTCTTTCTTTCTCTCTCTCTCTCTCTCTCTCTCTCTCTCTCCATCTATTTGGGAAGCTGATGATGGGAATGCACATTTGTTATGCTGAACTGTGAATTTCTGATATCTTAGTTTCATTATTCTGAATTGTCCTTCAGTGGAAAATGTCTATGGATTCATGGGGATCACTTACTTTGATATTTCTTCATAGGCAACCTAATTAGGCTTGGACAATGCTTTGATATTATTGTCTAGTGTTGAGAGGTTCTGTGGCAGATATATGTGTGTGTGTGTGTGTTTGTGTGTGTGTAAGGCTTCACTAACAAGTTTATGTAGTTGCTACAGTGAAGGACTAAAATGCTGTTATTGATTATTGAAAAAGATTAAGAGAGACTGTTTGCTTTGCAATTTTTGTCATTGAAGCAAGTTTCACAAAACAGTTTTGAGAAGCAAGTTTCAAGGATGAAACCTTGAAACGAATACTCTCTGTTACGATTAAATAAGTTTGTGGGAAGGAGAGAAAAAGAGAGAGGAAGCATTTGCGTGTGTGTGTGTGTGTGTGTGCGTGCGTGTGTGCATGCGTGTGTGTGTGTGTGTGTGTGTGTGTGTGTGTGTGTAATGGATGAAGATAACTTGTACAAAGGAAATGGAGAGTGAATTGAATTAAGATAAAAGAGCAAAAAACTTGGACATAAATAAAAAGTATTTGTCTTGAGACTATTAATCTTTAAAGATTAGATGGTGGAGGGTAAGGCAAAGAGAGGTGGGGGAGTGAGAGAGAGAAGATCATGGTAGTGCAGATCAAAAACTTAAACAAAGAACCATTTCTCAAAACCTCTTCTCAATCACTATGCTCCAACCATTTACATATTTCTAAATCCCACCATCTTTTTTATTAGAGAAATTTTTGAAGTTATTAATTGTACAGAACTCTGTAGTTTATAAAAAGCTCAATAGATTTGTCACACTTATTTCCTGATTGTTTCTATCGCAGTCTCTAACTTAAACTTACTACCAAGAATTCCAATGTATTCTCCCTTACCTATCCATTGTCTTTATTAAACAATTTTCTTGTGTCTTCCATTTCATATTTAATAAATATAGTTATATCCCTATCATTAAAGACACATTTTCCCCTTCGGAATTCTATTTTGTTATAACTAACTGCATTTAAACCCTAGTTCACTCGTAACACTTTACAAAATTTCTACTTTATTTTCCAATCACGTATATATAGTGACTGATTCATCGATTTGCCTTTAAATATAGTTTTAATACAATATCGTTAATTCAGTGTGTTTAACTTCTCATTGATTATTCGTGAATTAATGTCAAACTGCTTCTACAATTTAAGCAGTTTCCATCTCTCTTTACAATTTATTGATACTGTCTTTAAAAGTTATATTGATACTTACCAAAGTATCAATCAAACACACAGCCCCCACCACAACCCCCAATAAACAGCTTCTAGATTCCATTGTCTTTAATCCAAACTTACTACTTATCTTTCCTCTTTTACTTGTTTCAGTCATTTGACTGTGGCCATGCTGGAGCACTGCCTTTAGTTGAGGAAATCAATCCCGGAGCTTATTCTTTGTAAGCCTAGTACTTATTCTATTGGTCACTTTTGCCGAACTGCTAAGTTACAGGGACGTAAACACACCAGCATTGGTTGTCAAGCAATGTTGGGGGGACAAACACAGACACACAAACATATACACACACATACATATACGACGGGCTTCTTCCAGTTTCCGTCTACCAAATCCACTCACAAGGCTTTGATCAGCCCAAGGCTATAGTAGAAGATGCCCAAGGTGCCATGCAGTGGGAATGAACCCGGAACCATATGATTGATAAGCAAGCTACTTACCACACAGCCACTCCTGTGCCTATAAACATATTCTTTGGTAAACATATTCTTCATATAGGATCAAATTTATTTGACTATTATCTGTCTTGTATGGCAATGATATCAAAAGTAAAACTAAGTCTTAGTCCAAGCCAGATAACTGGATTTCTAAAGTATGTCAAATAAAAAATTAATTATAGACAGTTAACATGTCTGTAATATTGGTAGTGCCATTGTTTAACCTTCTTATATGTCATAGTAAAGTGGAACAGAGTTCTGCTGTTATAAATAGGACCATCGAAATCATAAAAGTTCTTTGTTATCTAACATTAGAATGGTCTTTCTAAGTATTTCATAGAACAGCATATTCAGTATATCTTCAAATTCTGTTAGTAATCCAGATTAGGAAAAATCCAAAGATTAATTAGTATCTAAAAACATGGAAACCATAAAATCATTGCAATATTGCTCCAACATCACAGAAGACATTTCATGACTGTCTCTCTGGAATCAATAGGGTAATATTTCCATCAATTCTATTTCTGTTTTCTTTTTTTTTTTGTCTTATCATGAGATAATTTTATCAGAGCCCCTCACTATTTAATCTAGTTTTCAGGGATTAAGTGAGAAATAATTTATTTTCACAGGGTGAATCATATAAAAAGTGTATCCATGGAAATCTGGAAGAATAACAACCTTGTAGCTTCAAAACAATTGTGGAATTTCTTCATGCAACAATAATCCACTTTGTCATTGAATTAAAAGAACTCTGCACAAAAATATTGAAGAAATGGTGAAGATCTGAAGAGTTAAAATTTGCCTTGGCTTTGATGAGGTTGAACAAATTATTTGTCTTAGATTTACTTCTCTATTTCCAAGACATGATAATATGGTAATCTTTTTGTTTCTGGATAAATACTTGATATAAAAGTGAAAACATCACCGAAACATTTTATTTATTAAAATTTCAAATGAATTTGACAGATACAAACCAACAAACAATTCATCAACTCTAATATGAAAAGTGTTAGGAAAGAGCATTTAATACAATTTTAATACAATAGGATAATATAATGAGCTATTGTTGAAATGTTACGTCTGTTTATGAAAGTTTAAAGACAGTCAATATAAACGGGATTTTAAACTCAATTTTCATTGCAATTATCCTAAGGCAGACACACACACACAAACAAGCACATGCATACATTCACATATGCATAGACATGAAGGATTCCATTTACATATATTACAGACATTATTTCTAATTGTAGGGATATGAAGAGATATTTAAACAAATACAACTTATTTTTACAGAGATTCAAAGGAATATATTTTTTCATTTTCTTTTAATTCTGTAAAAAGTTTTTTTTTTTTTGATTCCTTAAGACTTATTTTGCTTCAAGCAAAGTTTAAAGATCATTGTTTTTTAAAACTATATTTTGGTAGAATATTCTCAACTGCCAGGAATCATTGTTTATTTATAAAGGGAAGTATTTTGATTGCTTCACTTCCGACAGTTCCTTTCTTAAGGATTAAAGAAACAAAAAGTACTTTGCAGTGAAATTCGGTTGCATCATAAATTAATTAGTTGATTCCAGTTACATCATTAGTAGGATTAACTCATCATAACCCTTGTTTTAATCAAGTTTAATAAAAAAATAAATAGTAAAGGATTTCATCATAAAACTATACAACTTTCATTAGATGTGATCATTTGATATTGTATTAGATATCAGATTCAGAATCATGTAATTAAACATTACAAAACAATTATTAAATATAGAACTTTAAAACAATTATTGTCCATAGCAATATCTTAACACTTTCAAGTTATTATTTTGCTTGTCAAATTCCATTTTTGATTCTCATGATAAAGAATTTCATGCACAGATTTTACTTAACAAAGAATAGTTTCTATTTGGGGTTAAAAAAAATATTTTACTGTTTTACCAAAGTGTCTGTTTTCTATATTATTTTTTTGTTTTAATCACCAAATCTATTCTTTTTTGATGTGACAACTGTTTTACAAAGTAAATAATTGTCGCATACTTTTGGTTATCTCTCTTGTTTGTTCTTCATTTGTGGCTGGGTGGAATGGGGATTCCTGTATTCTGTCCTTAATGTGATTGGTGGCCATCTTTAGAATATCTTGAATGCATCATCACTGATGTTTGACTTATGCCCCCAGGAAAGTCAGTTTGTAAACTTTGGAAACTGGTTACACAATATCAATTGCATCTATTTTTATTGTTGTGCTGTTGTGTTCTTGTCTTTCAACCTTTGGACATCAAAAAGGTTTTATTTTCTTATTCCATCTCTCAGTTCTTCCATTCAACTTCAACAACAATTTACCCATCAGCGAGGAATCATCAACTTCGTACATGTGTGTGACTCTCTGTAAACTCCAATGTCTCTATCTTTACAATTTAAATGTTTGCTTCTCACCAATTTTATCAAGATCTCATTATTTGTTTATCTACCAAGAGCAACACTTCTTGTGAAGATCCTTTTAAAGACCTTATTGTTGCTATGACTATCTATTTAAATTATTTTACTTTTCTTGTCACTTGTGCATAAGTCGACACTCAAAGGATGGTGTGAGGAGGAGGGGGAGGACTAATAACTGCCATTGACAGAATCATAGGATGCACCTGATCTTTCTTGTAAAAACAAGAATTTTAATCCATTACTTACACTGCATAGATTAAAAGTCATTTGAGAAATGGAAATCACCCGATCCATAAACTAGGATCTATGTGAGTCAACAATGGAAGCTTTACAGTGTTGTTAAGTCTGCTGAAAATAACAGTGGAATAGTCCTCAAATGACCTGAACAATAATAATAATAACAATAATAATAATAATAATAATAATAATCATCGTTTAACGTCCGCTTTCCATGCTAGCATGGGTTGGACGATTTGACTGAGGACTGGTGAACCAGATGGTTGCACCAGGCTCCAATCTGGTCTGGCAGAGTTTTTACAGCTGGATGCCCTACCTAATGGTTCTATCAGCTTGCTGCTGTCAGTGATAATGATAATAATAATAAGAACAAGGACATGTGAGGAAACTAGAAAGAGCGATATAATTTTGGTAAGGTCTAGCAGTGCCATCCCCTCTTTTGGTTGTGATAGTAAAGACATGAGTATGTAGTCAATATTTTTACCAGGTTAAATAAACATCACAATCCATGGTTTGTGAAGGCATTGAGATATTTTATCAAATTGTGTCCAGACATTTTAAAAATCAGCATTGATCAAGTTTACGTTCACAAATATTTGAGATGAGGAATAAGAGAATGATCTCTACACAAAACTCCAAACATCTTTGGATATATTTTGACACTCAATATGGTAATTCTGTTATTTCAGGAAGAATGTTAAGAAGAAATTGTTCTGTAGAAATAAAGCAGATCACTAAAGCAGTCATCAAACTCAACACCAATTTGCCATGATGATGCCATTACTGTCAAGAGACTAATTAATATATTCAAACTCAATTTTCCTTAATTATTTGAATTAGTATGAAGTAATAAGAGATTACAGAAGCATTTCCATCATGAAAGTATTTCTAGAATTTTTTTCAAAAATAATTTTGAATTTATAATGAATCCTTCAGAAAGTTTTAAAGATATTAATGTTAATCTGCCTACAATTTCTGATAATCTTTTTTTACAAACTCACATCCATAGAATAACTAAATCCGCACCCCAAATGCAAGCTTTCCTCTTCAACCCTAGTCCCTTGCTGGCCATCTAGATAACTCAAATATCATCCATAATGGTGTCCCCCAAAATGTCAGAACTATTAACATTTTTAGAATAGATAAAAAGTTACCTGTTAGTTTCTTGGGCCCTAGGTCAAGCTTTTGTCCTTTCCACAAAGATTCTCTTGTTTTGACCATTCCACTATTTTCTTTTATCTACAACATTTAGCTTTCTCCAATCTGTCCTTAAGCTGGTTGAGGATGATTTAATGGAGATTTGGTTGCTATTACCAGAGAATTGAGACTCTTTTATCCTTTCAAGGTTGATAAGAAAAGTATGATTCCAAGATGGTGGAATGACTGAATTGTAATAAAGTCAGACCAGATGTCTTGCAGTATTTGTTCTGACCATTTGCCATCTGAGTCCAAATCCTAGAATGTCCTACTAGAATGCTAGACTTAATCCGTCACCCGGTTTAAACACCACAACCTCATACTTTGAGTTCCTTGAGTAGATCCCTGGGAACACCTTCCTCCCTTTTCTCCCACAAATCTCAGAGACCCTGTAAAGGACCAGGAGTATTGCTTTCCCTCCTGACTAGGGATCACATACTGTCCAGTGTGTCTTATAAAACACTCACACACTTTGATGTTTTGGTAAAAAATACTCAGCCCTTTGGTGTTTTCAGACAAGTCCACTCTATTACAAACATTTGGTATTGGTCTTTGAGCTGGTGATAACTTTCTCCCTTCCCCCACTTTTTCCTGAAGACCCTAAAAAGAATCATCAACACTGTCCTGGTTCCTCTCACAAACTTATAAGAATAAATATGGTGTTGTAAGGAATTGGTTAGCTTGTCATTATGATTGGCACTTGATTAATAATGCTAATGAAGGATACCCTATAATTGTTTAAGCCAGCGTATATCATTGTCCCCTGGATTTGACTGGTTCATTATTTTATCAACACTGGAAGGATGAAAGCAAAGATGACTTTCGTGGAATTTGAACTCAGAATGTAAAGAGTTGGAATATGAATTAATTACAATTTAGATTGAAGGCCAGTAGTTTTGTGCGGAGGTGTTTAGTGAATACGGCCAACTCGACTGCTATTTTTTATTTCATCAAGCTGGGTGGGGTAAAAGGCTAAGTTGACCTTGGTGAGATTTGAACTTGGAGTATAAAGAGCTAGAACAAATGCTGCAGGACATTTTCACCCCACCCCACCACCTGTGATGCTTCATTCTAACTACCACCCTTGTTCAACCCATAATAAAATGGTATGGAAATATTATCCAGTTTCTCTTTGGGCAGCATCTAATTTTAGTCATGACACACCATTAAATATTGCTATGAATTCATTAAACATTTTATTATTTTCTCAGTAGCAAAGTTTATGTCAATAATACATTTATATGATTTCAGTTAAGTTGTTTTTATTTTCTGAAACACTATTGTAGCTCAATCTCTTCAGTTAATATCAATTTTATCTCAGTACATATTAGAAAGCTTCATATTAACCCGTCCTCTTCTATGAGTTGATTATTAAATCAATCTCCTGCTCTCACTCTACATTCTGTTATTAGAATAACTACAGTGTCTGTTGTAAGAGCTGAGCTGAATGGTTGGCATCAGGGAGGGTATCTAGCCCTAAAATACTGTTCCAAAAAAGGGACCATGATGACTCTGACATAGACCCCACAAATCTAACCTCACTGCATTAGCAGAAGGAATGGCATTAAAATGTTTGTCTGTTGGTGTGGTTGTCATATGTCTGTATAGTTTAATATCCCACATATATATATAAGAATAGTTTAATATCCATCTCATATATCAACACACTTTAATATCCATTGCATATATCATTTAATATCCAACTCATATATCATTACAGTATTATTTCACATAGTTGTATCATCCACACAAATTAATTTTCAGCTCATACCCCACTATACTTTAATATTCAACTGATATATCATTACAGCCATCATTAGCCATTTTCCCTTAATGAGATCTATATCAACACTGACTGGCATGTAGGGCTGGTGAGGTGGTGCCCTGGGTTTTATGAAGGATCTGAGGGGCCCATTAATAATTCTTCAAAATATTTAGCAATTAGATATTAAGGATATTAGGATTGACTGAAGTGAGTAAGTAATCCATTAAATATATCATTACTCATGTCTATCATTAAAGGAGTGAGTTACTATGTTGTGGTGATATGTCACTCAGTTCCTTTTAGCAATGGCATTAATCTGGTCACTCAGTCAGTCATAAGTCATTAGTTGAAAATCATTGCAGCCTAATAATCCTTCCTTCTATAAGCACAAGGCCTGAAATTTGATGAGGGGGGGGGGGGCTAAGTCAATTACATTAACCCCCAGTGCATAACTGGTACTTGTTTTATCGATCCCCAAAGGATGACAAGTAAAGTGGGCCTCACAGATTGCTATGTAATAATGACAGCTGGGTTTGCCTGTTGCAGCTGTGTGTTACACAACAATACACATACAGGCAGAGGTATTTTCCTAGCACCACCACCACCACCAACAACAACAACAACAACAACACCAACACTAATCTACTGCTTTTGGCCTGCTGCTTCCCTTCCTCTTCTCATCCTCACATTTCCTCTTTGTTGCTTTCTCCCAATTTTTCAATGCTTTTTCCCCATAATGCTTAAATTATTTACTTTCATTTCTCTCTCTCTCTCTCTCTCTCTCTCCCTCCCTCTTTCTCTCACATATACACCCATACGTATACACACACACACCCTCATCCTTTAAGCAGTTGTGCATTATGATTGCTAAAGCAGACACAGACAAAGGAATGATCATTTTTCATTGGATGTCCCCTTATCAACCCAATATTTAATGTTAATCTAAAAACTATATCCTTATTCCTTCTAACAAAGGCACCAGACCAGAATTTTGGCAGAAGAAACAACCAATTCTATCACGTTCACACTTGACAGGTTGTTTATTTTATCCACCCCAAAAGGATACAAAATCATCTTTGATGGGATTTCAACTCAAAATGGAAAGAACCTATAATTTTTTCCTGCAGGAATGTCATATGTTTTAATTGAATCATTACAAAGTCCAATCAATAGCCAGGTGGAAATCAGAAAAGGAACAAAAGCACAAAGGAAAGAAGTATTACTGAGTATGGTCATTACCTGGTATGTTTATTATTACATATGGGTATTACCACTGAAAAGTTAAGGCATGTAGAAGATGATGAACCAATGAACCATTCACTTGAAAATTAATTGGAAACAGGATGGTCTCATTTAAATGGCAGCACTAATGAACCTGTTGATTATGGACCATTATTCAATGCCTGAATAATTCTCACTTGAATGTGACTAGCACTAACTCAGAAATAAATTAAAGAAAGGAATCCCATCAAAGACATGTGGGATGGGTTTCTGGTTGGAAGTGTGGAAAACATTGAAAAATGTTTGTGGAACAGACATATTCTTCTTCTTCCTAAAACAGTTCCTTGTGAGAATGAGTAGTAATCTTTTTCGAATGACATCTTAAATAGAAGAATCACAACATTGAAATATCTGAGAGAGATTAACCAGAGCAAAAGGTCAAGAAAGAACCCTTATTTTCTTTATTCTGTTGACTTTTAAGAAAGGTAAAGTTGCTGCATCATCTCTGACAACAGAGGATGGTGTTGGACTGGAAAATAGAGAAAATTATGCCACAGAATTTTCGTACCTTGAATGCAGTAACCAGCATAAATTGAATTATGATGTATCATGGAGAGAGTTTAAACAAAGAATTTATTCAGACACATGGAACATTTTGGCATAAGCAACTTGCAACAGAAAAGGCAAACTGAACAAAATTTTTACACTAATTGACATTATTTTAGTTCAAGGTGAAATGGGGTTGGCATGCTATGATGCCTTTTATTTGATTGGTGATATTCTCAATGGTAACTTCCTTTGGTTTGTTGAACTTTATCTTATTGGGATCCAATACCTGAATCCTATGTCAGGAAAGTTGAAGAAACTCAGAAAAATGGAGAAAGGTTACAAACACATTATTTGTCAGCTGAATTACAAAATAAATTTATTTCTCTTTACTTTGATTTTGTTTTGAAAGACATGTCCTCTGAAAGATCAATAACAGTTGATGCAACACCTGATTCCACCTATGTCAAACAGATAACATTTATCATACGTTACCTTCAAAGTTTAGATTGGAATTTAAGATTCAAGAGAAATTTCTCTTGTTTGAAGTTTGTTGTGAGAAAACAGTTTCTGGAATTACCAACCTGATAAAGGAAACATTGAATAAAAGTGATTCTCACTTGGAAGATTGCTGGGTCAAGGACACTAATATGGTAATCAAGTACAAGAGAGTACAGAGGCTATTAAAGGAAATCTTGTTGCTATTTTCTCACATTATATTTGTGTGGCACAGTTTGGGCAGGATGTTGTAGTGAGGCAGTTAATTTTTAAAGAACTATAGCATTTACAATATCTTTTTCTGTATTACAAAAACTGGAAAATTCTTTCAACCACACACAGCTTGTCACTCATTGCCAGGATGTGTGTCTGTTGAAAGAATTTTCCAAATATCTGTGGTTCACTAAAACTGTTAGTGTGAATAATTATATGCAACAAATATCAATGGTAACAAATTTGTTCTGCAGAATGTTCTGAAATTCAATCTGATACCACAGACCAGAAGCAAAGAAGTGGAGCTAATAATAGGTATGTGTCCTCTTTCGGTTGTGGACTCTTCTCTTCCAGCCAGTTTAACATTCTTGCTCTCATCAACATTTGCAGCTTGGTATTACAGGTAAGCGATACCACTGCTGATACCAAAGTGAACAGCATTGAAATTTTTATTGAAAATCTACAGAAACTGTGATATCAACTTTACATTCTGCTGACAGAATTAAAACATGTCACCATAAATCTAAAAACTGGAACTAAAGTACAAAGGAGAGAAAGTGAAAGAAAGTTTTTAATGAGAACCAGTCAAGTGATGAAAGCCAGGCAAAAAATCCTGACACACTCGCAGAATCATTATTGCTGACTCACATTTGTTTTTTATGCTAGTGTCAGTCCTGTCATTTGCTGATCTAACAAGGAGATTGGAAGCTGCCAAAATATTTCTGCTTTTTTTTTAATTCCTCTGGAAATGCCTGCCTATGTCATGAAATCTTTTGACCACAAACTGCATGTGTCATTTTTAGAAATTTATGAAGCTGATGTAAACATAAATGACATAGAGCTCTCAAATGAATTAACTAAAATAAAACTATGGTATACCAATGCTAGTTCCAAGAACTACAATTTGAACTTATGCATCTACTCAACAAAATAAACAACTAAAAATTAGTAAACATTGTTTTTAATGTTGTACATCACTGATTTGTTTTTTTTTGGGGGGGGGTTCTAATTATTTGTAACAGCAGACTTAGCAGAAACTTCATACAGTGAGTTTGTTTTGTTTAGTATTTTTTTTTTTTTTTACTTTATTTTCACTTTGTAAATGGTTAGCAATATATTTTGATTCTAAAAGTAGAATTTCAAACTGATCTCAGAGTTTTGTAAATTTTCAGTGTTTATGCTCAGATATGTCCTCAGAATTAATTGCAGAGACTCCATCAGTATTACCATCACAGACAATCTTTATGCAGCAGGACTTGAAAGGTTTTACAGATGTTTTATAGTTCAACATAATGACCGTTTTCAGCAGAGGTTTACAAAACAGTAATGAAGACATCAGGGGGTCTCATTAAAATACCCAAAGCAGAAAATATTGGGAAGATTGTACAGCATTCATTATCGGAAGTGCAGTACATGCTAATTTGAAGAGACTAACCCTGACAGCACATAAATATTAGCAACAATAAAAGAAATCACAAAGGCAATTGAGGGCAAGTTCAGAGTTATAAGTGGAAGAAAAAACCTCCAAGTACCTGATTGTCACTAAAACAGACAATATCATATTTAAATGTTTATTTGGAGAAATAATATTTATATATAATAATATATATAATAATGTCTTTTAGAATAAAATAGAAAGCTGTCTGGTGCAATAGTTTTTTAAATGAACAATTTCTAGTAAACAAATTATTCAACCATAAACCAATATTTTTGCAAAGACGTCCTTGTCAAAATTCCTGTGATTTATGGCAATTCTAAAAACTCACTCAAAACTTCATCCCAGTGTTCAGTCTACAGACAATACATTTGTACATTCCTTTTTCAATGGTTTGCTTGTCCAAAGCCAAAATATTTATTAAACAGATGGTCAGTCATTGTATCAAGTGTCATTATGGCCATTTATATCCACCGGTCAATGGATGACCTCACACTGAAATGTCATCTGTTCAGTGTGGTGTTGTTTGTAAAATTAATTCTGTTTTTACCTTTTCTCTTCTCTCCTTTTCTATTGCCCAGCAAGTGTATGAATTTAAATAGTTTTTCTGAATGTAAGAGAATTATATAGAAATAATGTGCTTCAAATTGTATTTATACATGTGCACAGCTATCTCTGTATTGGTTTCAAATTTTGGCACAAGGCCAGCAATTTTAGGGAAAGAATTAAGTGAATTACATCAACCTCAGTGCTCACTTGGTACTTAGCTTACTGACCCTGAAAGGATGAAAGACAAAGTTGGCATCATCAGGATTTGAACTCAAAGCATAAAGATGAACAAAGCATTTTGCCTGTTGTGCTAATGATTCAACCAGTTCACCACCTTATCACTTGTCTCTATACTAAAGCAAGAAGCAAAACATAAATGTGAACATCCATGTCAGTATTAAGGTAGCTAATTGGCAGCGTTGTTAAAGTATGGTACGTATTCTGGCTCTATGAGTTCAATTCCCATTGAGGTGAACTTTACCTTTCATTCTTTTGTGGTCAGTTAATAAAGTACCAGTCATGTACTGAGATTGACTCCTCTCTTTCCTTATTTCTGTCCGTTCCACTTTCTAGAAGAAATTGGCAATGGTTAGACCTGGAGAGGACTTGGTCTACCAGATCTAAAAGTACCGCTAGGATGTCATGTGCCAGGATATTGTCCATACAACTATATATAAAGTATACATATATGTTATCTTCCCACTATACAGATAAGATGCGTGTGTGTGTATGTGGGGGGGGGGTTGTGTGTGTGCATATGTGAGTTACTTGGCAACTGGCATCAGTGCCATTAAGAAGCACTCATCACCTCCTTTAAGACGTTTGGCATTAGGAAAGGCATCCAGCAGTAGGAACCAAGCCAAAGCAGACATTGGAACTTCACACAGTTTTCTTCCTCTCCAGATCATGTTGAGCCGACCAGCCAATGCCATCATAGAAAATGAACTTTAAATGTTTATGATATACATACATTCATACAGATAGATAGATAGATAGATAGATAGATAGATAGATAGATAGATAGATAGATAGATAGATAGATAGATAGATTCCTGTGAATATATACATAAATATATACATATATATATATGTACACACACATACATATATTCATATGTACATTCATACATATACATATATAGATACAACATACTAAACCGTTTCACTGGTATGCTAATCTGAGTGATATTTAAATATCCTCCTCTGTTTATTTAGTGTCTCTGCATTAATTATCTGAAGTACGGTATACTTTCAATTTGCATATGTCCCTTCATTTTAGCAATTACACTGATTAGTAAGTATGACTTGGATTCATATAAGTATATTTAAAAATAAAGTAGTGTCGATTTTATTAAATTGTCAATGGAAATCAAAACAATTGTATCAGTGAGAATATGTTCTGGTTTAACTTTGAGAAGACAACCAAAACAATGTATATTTTGGCATCTATTTTTTCTATTTTGGATATTTTAGAGAAAATTTCTCCAGAGAAAAATGCACAAACATTGATTTTATTTTGTTAATTTTAGAAATCTATCTATCTTCTATTGTTTTTTTTTTGGGGGGGGGGGGATAGTCAAATCTTATAAAACACTTGTTTCACAATCAGTTAAAACATTTTAAGAATGTTAAGTCAGACTCTATTTCAACTCAATCACAGACTTAATTTTTCTCTGGAGATATTTGAGTTTCATTTCGCAAATGTTTTATTGCTTGATATGTCCGTAGAGTAACATCTGCAGTTTCTAAGTAACACAGCTTTTCTGAGGTGTTAGGATGAGTTCAGCTTCCAATGTCAAATGCAACCAATAATGACAGGATAGAAACACACATGGTAGTAACACAGATTAAATATAAAATAAAACTCTTTGTGATTACATTGCTGAAATGAAAACTATCAAAAAATATGCTTCTTTTAATACTGTTTGTGTATATAATATTTGTTTATAAATATCAAATAATATTTGTATATTGATATTAATTTTTAATTTTAACACATGGCCAGCAATTTCGGAGTGTAAGGGTTAAGTCAGTTACATTGACTCCAGTGATCAGCTGGTATTTGCTTTATCGATCTCGAAAAGATGAAAGGCAAAGTCAACAATAGCAATGTTTGAACCCAGAATGTTAAAACAGGTGAAGTGCTGCTAAGCATTTTGCCTGCTGTGCTAATGATTCAGCCATATCAGCTCCATAATTAGGTGGGAAAATAATTAAAGCAATATGTAAATATTAGAGATTTATGAATATCAGAAATATTAATGATATAGATATTGTTAAGTGGTTAGCATTTGGAAGGGCATCCAGCTGTGAAAGCCATGCCAAAACTGACCTCACATGTGCTGGTGCCACGTAAAAAACATTCAGCCCACTCTGCAGGGTGGTTGGTGCTAGGAAAGGGATCCAGCCATAAAAAAAATCTTGCCAGAACAGACACAGTAGCCTGGGGTAGTCTTCTACCTGGCCAGCTCCTGTCAAACTATCCAGCCCATGGCAACATGGGAGGAGGACGTTAAATGAAGATGATGATGATGATAGTAACAAAATTAGTAATGCAACCCATGAGAATATTTAATTTTGCTTTAACTCTAACCGCTGTCATTGGTATGTATCAGTGGTTCCCAGCCTGGGGTCCGTGGACCCTTGGTGGTCTGCAAAGGTAGTACTAGATGTCCATGCCCTTAATATATATATATATATATATATATATACCTACACACATGCATTTTGTGCTTGATAAAGAAAAAAAAATAATTATATTTATGAGTATGCCCAGCACACATAAGAAGGAAACAGCTGAGAGAGAAGAGGTAGAAAATAATACCCTTACACTTGTTGGTTAAGAAATAATGACATCCTGACTTGATTATCTCCCAACAGTTACCTGAAGTCTATTTTAGCAAAGGTTTAATGATTTAAGTATTAATCACACTGATCTCTCATCCATGTGTCAGGGATATGTTAAAGTAATTTGAAAACATCAGAAATATAAAATATTTTATCACACAGTGGATAAGATTGAGTTAAAACCCAGCAAAACACTTCTTAAAGACTTTTAATTAACATACATGAAATACTTCCTCTGATAGTTTTATCTGCGAAAGATAGTTAAGTTGAGGAAGCTGACCACATTAACGTTGAAATTGACTACAAAATAAAACTGTTATCGCAGTAAGTTGTAGTCGGATAAAATTATTGATTATTATGGCGTGAAGGTAAAGGAATTGAATTTCCAGTGGAGGTGTGGGGGGAAGGGGCATAAGATGACAAGCAACTAATGTATAATTTTAACTCTATCTTTTATGACCCAATGATACTCATTAGAGTAAGCTACAGAACATTATCATCACTTCAAACATTTCCCTAACTTTTACATAGTTTTACTTTAACTTTGAGAAAACACAAAAAACAAAAATGTTTACTAAGAATCAAATCTGTTATTTGGATTTTAGTTTTGGGAAAATCTAAAGCAGACGGTTAATTCTACTAGTAAAGTAACATTAGTATTATTAATATTATTAGTATTGCCATCATGGTCAGTATTTTAATATACCATTTTATTATCAGAGAGGTTAGTTATCTCTACATGAAGAGGAAAGAATAAAAGAAATTCAGGATGAGAGGAAGTTACCAAAGATAATTTAAAACATTATCAGGAATGAAGCAGATATAATATAGATATTCAAACTTTTTCTTCTACAGCAAACCTTTGGATATTTCAATATTCAAAGTGTATTCAATCATTATTATTCTGTTTTTTTTTTTCTTTATTTTAAAAGTCTAAGAACAGCAGGCATTATGGTTCCAGAGATTAATTCTTTACTGAAGCAGAAACAATTGAATTAAATTGTTACAAACAACACACAAACACTTACATACATGTATATGTGTGTGTGTGTAAATGATCGTTTTAATGTCTTCTTTTCAATGCTTTCATGGGTCAGATAAGACTTTCCTGAAGCAGATTTTTCTATGGTCAAATGCTTTTCCTGTCACTAATCCTCATTTGTTTCCAAATATTTCCCCTACTCTTTTGAATAACAAACAACCCAGACATATTTTTGCAAAGGATTGTAAACAAACGACTCCGTTTATACATGTTCACACACATACACACATTTTTGTATGTGTGTGTGCTTCCCAACCACATGGTTCCAGGTTCAGTCTCACTGTGTGGCACTTTGAGCCAGTGGTCTTCTAGTATAACCTCAGGCTGACCAAAGCCTTGTGAGTGGATTTGGGAGATGGAAACTAAAAGAAGCTCAACATGTGTGTGTGTGTTTATATATGTGTTTGTCCCCCCACTACCACCACTTGACAACTGGTGTCAGTGTGTTTATGGCACCGTAAGTTAACAATTTGGTAAAAGGACCGACAGAACAAGTACCAGGCTTAAAAATAAATTCTGGGGCCAATTCATTCAACAAAGAATTCTTGAAGTTGGTGCTGCAGCATGGCCACAGCCAAATGACTGAAACAAGTAGAAGATAAATGATAAAAGATACATCGTTTATATGCAAAGATGAGTGCAACATTGTTGTTGAATTAGGCAACAGCTGTGGCTTTTGAAGACAAATAAGTGTCATGTCACCCTTGAATGACGTTTTGTAGCTCTTATTCATAGAAACAATGCCTGGCCTGAGACGACACAATCGTTTGTGTACAACGGTTTTTTGTGGGAGAAGTGAAGGGATGCTAAGTGGGGATATAATTAGTTTAAGAGTGTGTGTGTGTGTGCATCTTTACCTGCATGCACGTGTGTGTGAGAGAGAGAGAGAGAGGCTGAAGAGTCAGATGAAGGTGAGAACCATATTTTGTTTGAAGGTCATCGTAGAAATAAATCCTTGCCTTGTTCGGTTGATTGGCAATAAGTATCCACAATTGGTGACCGAGTGTATCCAGTGTCAAAGAATGTAACAGGAATACATGGGAAAGTTTTGTTGTTTGTGTGTAATTCAGGATTGGAAGCAAAATGGCCAGTAAATGTGGAGACATTACCAAGGGGAGTATTATTAAAAGATTCATTTTTATTGAGGAATGGCAGAAATGAGAACTCCTAAATGTTAATAGCAGCCTTAATGGCAAGGAATCAGAAAGCCCAGCTACATGCAATGGGTAATGTGTGGCAATGGCATTTGTTGGGAAAATGTTTGTTGCTAAATTGGTTCATTCATTTTGATAATTTCATTACTGCTTAAGTGACATGATTCAAATGAAACCAGCCAATTCCTTATTATGAGCACAACTGAATTCATGAATATTCAAAGATTGAATTAACCTGGAAAATTAATTAATGTGGGCATAAATTAATTATATAATCACACGTAGCTTTTATAGAGTTCCTCACTTTGACAGAATGGTAACGGCTCTTGGCAGCACGTGCTTTGACAAATTTCACCTTTCTTTTTCCAAGGAGAATTTAGTGAAAGCAATGCCATCATGTTTTTAACCATTTTTATTAGAACAAACAACTTTACACTTGTAAACCGTTGCAACTTCAGTAGCTATACCAAGTTACACATCCTGTCAACAGATTATTAATTAATGTTCTTCTGTTGATTGGCTTTTGTAACCAATTATGTTATATAACAGTCAGCTAATGTTTACACAGCAGTAGCAAGAAACCCATTTTGGCTGGAATCAACAGCTCTGAAACAACTAGCCATTGCAGCTTCAGCCCCTACATTATGCTACAAACCCTACAACAAATCGCTCTGCTCAGAGTTTTACTCAAGAATTGATAGCTTCAACAACTTTTGCAGTTTCAGTTGTTATTACAAACTATTCAACCTGTAACGAGTTAATATGTGCATCAGTTTAGTTTAAAATTAATAACTTTGCTTAGCACAGTCTTCTGCCAGCTCTTGTCAAACCACCCAACCCATGCCAGCATGGAAAATAGATGTTAAAGGATGCTAGTGATGATGATAGCCACAAACCTTTTTTCCTTTTCATGTAGGACTCTATTTACAATGTACTAGGTATAATTAAGCTCATGGATCTCATTTCATGTCCATTTCCTATGAAAGTATGTTTATTTTTTACTAGACACTCCAAGAACTAAAATGTATACACACTAAATATAAATGTTTTTAATAACTCTATGATAATTCAATTGGCTTCAAGACCATAGCATCAAAGCCACCACTTACAAATGAGTATGATCTCATAGCATTTATCATGCTTTTGCTTGTGGTTTTAGGTGGCCATATAGTTGTGAGCAGATATAAACATTGGAATACATTATACCATGTATCCTTTCTTTTTGTCACTATAGTTGGGGGATTTAAGGAGGAAGCCTGGCAAAATCATTGGCATGCCAGGCAAAATGCTTAGCGGCATTTTGTCCATCTTTATATTCTGAGGTTGACTTTGCCTTTCATCCTTTCAGGGGTCAATAAATCAATTTGCCCCTTCCGCAAAAATTGCTGGACTTGTGCCAAAATTCAAAACCAATATGGTAGGATGATTTGAAAGAGATTTGGCTACTATTTCTAGCAGGTTGAGCACTAACAAAGAGGATCTCTCAGTGACTCCCAGTCGGTTGTCTTGAATGGGGGTGGGGAATGTTAATGAGGAGGACAACATAATATCTGGGTGAAGGTTGTGTTTAAGTATTAGAAAGGTGTGATGTACAAATAGTACAGAAATTTGTCGGTTCACCTGCCAGTTAACAAGATCAACCTTTAACTAACACTGTGGCAGAATAATTAGTTTTGCTGGCAGTATTTAAGTTGGCACTTAATTAACTAACATTCCTTCATATTAAACTCCATTACAGTCTCATGTGGTTTACTTAATTTATTCTAATTTTGATACCTAATTTAATAATGAATTCTCGTTTGTGTCACGTTAACATTAATTTCCACTATATATCTAATAAGAAACACATGTCTCTTAGTAAATGTTACTAATAAGTGCTTTTCACTAATCTCGAAGAGTTTGCTATGAAATCCCAAGAATCAAATCAAAACTTTTATCGAAAACTGAGCTCTGGCTACCAAATGACAAGTAATTCCATTAAGAGAAGTTATCACTTAACTCCATAGACTTTCTGACATCTCGAGATCCACAATTTATTCTAAATTCATATTTCTGTAGATTTTATGGAAAATTTTGTTTTATATTCCTGTCTTCAACTCCATTCCTTGAATTCTAGTTTATTTCCATCCATTTCCTGCAACGCAACTTAATCTAGTTCTGAAGATCTTTGGGGATTTAAAATCCAATGTATCAACCAAGCATATAATGTATAATTAAATTCGGTCCACTTTTTGTCAATGCAGCACCATGGGCTGTAACAGAATGTTTGTAAAGTTAATATGCGAGAGCACATAACTCAGCTATATTAGGTCTGAGAAAATTGAAATCACAATTCTACCATTGCTGATCACATAGAGTTTTTAACTTAGTTTTATACTAGAAAATCTTCTGTTGACACTGAATGCATTTTCATTATTCATCATGGGTTATTTCGTATATTCTCTGTTGGCACATACATATATTGTTCTTCTACAATTCTATTAGATGTAAAGCACTGAATTGCAATGTTAGGCCTTCATTCCCATTTTTAAATGCACATGAATTATATGTACATACATTTGTGTATATGAGAAACTGCTTCACTTTATCCAGATCATGAAGGTCTAGAAGCATTGATGCACCAAGCAAATTTACTCTTACAAACAAAATATACACAACTAATAAAATGAAATAGGAAAAATCGTTAATAAGAAAAAAAATTAGAGATAATTTGAACTCTGTATTCATTTTAATAACAACAATAATGATGATGATGATGATGATGATACCCTGGCCATGGAAAATGAAGAAGGGGAAGATAGTGCCAATTATTGTTGGATCTTTGGGAACAGTATCAGAAGGCATCAAGAGGAATATAAAGGAAATTGGAATCGAGTGCCCAGTGGAACTGTTAGAAAAGGTTTGCCTCATTGGCACGGCCAGAACAATCAGGAAAGTATTAGATAGCTGAACAGAACGAATAGCCTGGTACCATAGCAAGCCTGCTATGCATGCAAGACTCCAGGAGTTCCAGCAAAACCTGTGATAAAAAGAAATAATAATAATAATAATAATAATAATAATAATAATAGTAATGAGAAGAAGGAGAACAACAACATAAACACAACAAAATTATTGCCAAGTGAGAGAGAGAGAGAGAGAGAGAGAGAGAGGGGGGAGGGAGGAATAGATAGAGGGTGTGAAGACGAGCGAAAGGCAGATAGCGATATAGGTGCAGAAGTCTTTTGGTAAAATGTACTCAGTTTCTTCCTCTCCCTCTCTTGGTGATATTTTGGTTGCTTTTGTGTTTCCATAGAGAACTCTAAACTTCACCATACTATTTCAGTCCCTTGTTTCATGATTATGGCGGGAGAGGGGAACAGTCTGTCTGCATGGGTACAGACTGGACTTCAGAAAATTCATTTCAAATCCCTTTTCTAACATAAACTGAGCTATTTTATCCTTGTAATAATTTTGTTTTAGAATTTAAGATCACTTTATTTTAATCCCAAAAGGTTTAACGTGTATCACTGTCTTTCAGTCTCTCCCTCTATCTCTTCCTCCCACTCGGTGATATTTGTATTGTTTTTTCTTTTTCTTTTTTTTTTTCTCCCCTTTTTCATGCAACAACAAATTCCCACACTTTTCCTTGCAGAAGAAGACTGCTTGAGTCCACTGTGATATCTCAATGTCCACAAACTGGAATTCTGCACCTTTCCTATATTCATAAAACTCCCAACTGAGCACTACACATACCTACTTTTTTGTCCTTTATCTGTTGGTTTCATTTTTCAATGCTGTGACTCTCACTTCTTTCTCCTTTTCTTCATTGTCTTCATTATTCCTCTGAAGAAGAGTTTATTCCCCTTCACTCATTTTAATAAATGTTTTTTGCTGATTTTCTCGTTTTTGTGGCTTTTATTCTCCTTTTTCCTTCTATATTTTCTCCATCAGGTGGAATACCTTTCTCTGTACCCATTATCTCTTTTTTAGTCACACAACGATGGAATGGTGGTACTGGTTGCTACCTTTAGACAACAGAATATCTACTCAGATGTTTTCAGGACCGAACAAGAGATGATCTCTGCCATTTATGGAGCTGTGGCCATTGATTCTCAGGAAACTAGGGTTAGATGTTCATGTTACTGCCTTCATTCGTCTCAACAGCTTCTCTTTCTGGTGACACAAGATTCTCCGTTGAATATTTTTGCTGGAACTCTGTTGAATTTGACACTACTGTTTCTAATGACAGACACAAGATTATTCCGTTGCAGAGTTGATTCTCAGGAGTCACTGCAACACGTCTTGTTCAAAGGCACAATGTGGCATCTGGTCTGAGCATCAAACTTAGAATTTAATGACCATGAGCTCAACATCTTCACCACTCAGCCACACAATACTACAAAACACAATAAAATAGGAAATGAAACACAATAAAATTAGAAGAGAAACATAAATACAAGAAGCAGGATTTTCTTCAAAATTACAAAGTATCTAGAATATACGTATTGGAATATTTCCAATCATAATGCAATGATTGACTTTCTTGGAGAACTTTTCTAAAATTTTTGTCTTAGACAAAACTTGTCTTCTGTAATTAAGATATAATAAAACGAAGTAGTTTATTATCAATCTGTATTTAATAAACAATTATTATAGAGTCGACATATGCATAACTCCAACTGAGAAGAGGTTCTTTGGCACTGAATAATTCAACTGATAATCAAATAAGCTGTTTAATAGAAATATTGTAACATACATATAGATATAGACAGACAGACAGATAGATAGATAGATAAGATTTGTGTACTTGTAATAAAGTAATTTTCTCTATGTTTGTATAAATACAAAAATATAATTCATGGTTTTGTGAATAATGTTAAACTTCAAAAATGATTGGACAAAACATGTCTGGCAAAATTAATGTGATTAGTATTTGATGAGTGGGAAAGCTGTTAATTAATGAAAAGAAATTATCAGAAAGAAATGTTTTAAAGTAGAATGGTTAGTGATAATGTAAAGAAGGAAACAGACTTGGAGAAAATTGGAAGAAAGTAGAAATGTTTAATACAATTCCAATGGAAATGGAACAGGTAAGTTCATATCACTTTATTTTACTGCTGTTGCTGTTAGCTTTGATGGAGCAAAACCTGGATTAATGTTGTTCCAGATATGACTATCACACCAGTTTATTTTATTTCTATTTATTTTTTTGACATAGCATATCTAGAACTACATTTTCCAGAGTAACAGAACTTTTTGTTTAGTCTCAGTTCAGCCCCACTCAGCCTGGATCAAAGCACTTGCAACCATAACCAACATGACTTGTTGCTTTCACACATAGAATATCTGACACCACAATTTCAATGTATCTTACTTTCTGATTGTTATTGTTGTTGTTGTTGAGCTCCAAGTCATCCCTGAATAAGTAAAAACATAGTCAAAGGCCTTTCCGCCTCTGAGCACCCTACCTTTTTTGTGGTATATCATATCTAAAGCTACACAATCCAATGGATCCTTTCTTACTTTTTCCTTTATCATATGTTAGCTAAAGTGTTATTTGAGGAAGATCTGGCTGCTATGTCTAACAAACTGACCAACAACATAGACGTTTCTTTGTCAGCTCAATTACATAAATGTGCAAAAGACACTGAGAGATGACTATAGCAAAACATTAACCACAAACTGTAACTTATGACTAAAACAATTTTTTATAATCAAATAAATGGCTTTAGGTTTCCATGATGCTATTGATTAAGTTGAGTTTCAAATAGTGGAAAGGCCTTTCATAATATAATATATTGCATCCTGTAGAGAGCAAGCAATTTCAAAAGTCTACAGTATATTTTGGCCCAACAGAGCAACCGCAGCTTCCTTGAGGTGATTCGAGCTAAATTTAGGACATAATTTATAGACAAAATCTCTGGACAAAGTTATTCCCAAAATGTCAATCAAAAGTGCTTTGTGAAGTTGGCTGTTCACCAAAAACAAGAGAGACCAGTGGGAGTCTTTATCACTGAAAATTTCAATAGTTTAGTAATGTTAACACTTTGAAGCTGAATAGCTTGTGGGTTGTGCAAGCTATTCAGCTTTAAACTGACATTTGAAAGAACAAATACAGTTTAGTATAAATTAAGGCAAAGTAGAATAGCAAGTTTATTTTATTGTTATATTTTAACTTATAAACAATGCCATTGTTCTATTTGCTTCAAGTTTAAAGGTTTATGAGGAGAAGAAGAAACTTGAGAAGACAAAGAGAGAATTTACTCTACGGCCTTATCAGATAGCTATAGAAAGGCTAAGCGAATAATGTGCTTAGTTGTGTTCGGTGCAAGAAGGGTTGGCAGTCTCTGATTGGTGATACCAGTAGGCGGAGCACATGAAGAAGATTGTTCCAAACCATGGCCTCTGAAGTATTACAGTGAAAGGTCTTCGTAGTTTTATTTGCTCTTTACCATTAATGAAATTATGACTTGTAAATTTTAATTGAGAGATAATTCATGCCACTGAATTCACAATAATATTCTCACTGGAGAGTTAAGCCCCATCAAATAAGTATTGTGCTGTAGTAAGTAGGAGAAGCAAGTAATTGCTGGCTGTTTCTAGACTTGATAAAATTTTCAGCATCTGTTTTGAATATCTACAAACCAAAATATTTCCTCTTACTGCTACAAATTTGTGAGTTGCGGTGGCGGTCATTGTAAGAACAAATTATTGTGAAGATTTTCTGTATTTTGATTACAAATAAATAGACACTGGTGGAGTTATATAATTAATAAAATCACATGACAACTATTTATTTCTCTGTTTGTTCATATTGCATGGAAATCTTTTGCTGTAGTCTTGGACTGGCTACCATTGGTCTGTAATTTGGTAGATGAATTAAGAACTAATCGTAAGAATATAAGAAATGAACAAAAAATCTTCATTTGTATATCCAGTCATGTGTACAAGTGTTTCAGTGGACTGTTGTGTGTGTGAGATGTGTGGCTTGATGGCCACAGTATTCAGCTCAAGGTCATAAGGTCATGAGATAAATTGCAAGTGAGAGATTGTGTGCTTCAGCAAGACACTTTATTTCTCATTGCTCCAGTTCACTCAACTGACAAAATTTAGTTGTAGCTGTAATCCAAAGGGTCAACTTTGTCATCTTGAATCTCTCCATTAAGGTTATGCATGTCTACAGAGTGCTCAGCAACTTACCCGGTAACTTCATGAGCAAACTGTTCGGTTGATTGGTTCAGCTGGAACACTCATCATCATAACCAACAGAGAATTAGGCCTGTGTGTGTGTGTGTGTGTGTGTGTGTGTGTGTGTGTTGTGTGTCCATTACTGAGAGTTTCCTAAAACATTTCCTAATAATTTAGATGTTCATCTTTTGGAAAATTTTAGCCAAATATGACTTGAATGCAAGTCTTTTTATTGATCATTTGGAAGCTTGATTCCCAGTGGATCAGGTATGTTACATCATTGAGTTTATTGCAGAAGTGAGATATTATAGAGCTCTATTATGGTGTAAGGGAGGCAACTTGACCAAGGCTAGCTTTCAAGAGCAAAAGAGTTTATTCTTTGTTATTCCATTTCTTTGTAGTCATTGACTGACATTATTTTTGGGGGTCAATCAGTTGAAAATGTCCTGAGAGAAATTTTCATCTGTGATGACAGTTGGAAATAATTTCAGATTTTCCTTTAAGGAATATAACACACTACTCCAGTGTGTTCAGTTTCTCTGAATGCTATCTTGTAAAATGTATGTTGTTCTGTATACTACAGCTTACAATCACCATGGTAAACAAGTACTTGACATCAGCAGTTATAAGTGTTTTGCCAGGCTGGAGACTGAGTGGATGCATGTTTTTCTGTAAGAGTATTAGATACTAAAAGTGATATTATCTTGGCAGAAATTGCTAACCTTAATGTTATTTGTGCTAAAGAGCTTATAATATTTATGAGTAGGAAATTTTGGATATATTAGCATAAGAGAAGCAAGAAGAAGTAACAAAAGCAAAATGAAATAAAGCATATACAATTCAACAACACATTCACAATGGTAAATAAAAACCACATATTCTTTATTATAATTTAATAACTTGAGCTATGGTGTATGTTGTATTAAACTTTTTTTTATATATTGAAAACAATACAAAATAGGCTTTAGGTTAACTTCAGTTCAATAGATTTTCTATATGAATGGAAACACTTCCTCTCTTGGCCCATTAATTTGAATATATATAAATCACTCTGAATTAAGTAATAAATTGTATAAAAGTTAACAGTAAACTTGTAAAACTGGAAATTTTCACTGAACACAATATTAGAGATTTTTCAACATTTTCACTAAACTTATAAATTCTTGTGTAATTCTGGCAAAGCTACATGCATTTGTTCAATGCCAAACAGAGGAGTTTGGAAGAACAAACCTAAACACACATCTAGATTTATTGATTGTCATCATGAAATCTACTTGAACTAGAAGCTGTAATTGCGTAAGT
Source organism: Octopus bimaculoides (assembly GCF_046866305.1). Classification (NCBI taxonomy): domain Eukaryota; kingdom Metazoa; phylum Mollusca; class Cephalopoda; order Octopoda; family Octopodidae; genus Octopus; species Octopus bimaculoides. The sequence continues at coordinate 1,706,187 of NC_142943.1, forward strand.
GTAAATTTCAGAGTGATATCAGAAGGTCTCAGTTTAATTCTTGCCACAATGACATGTTTTCTGTCACAATGTTACCTTCATTCATACGTTCATGTAAATGTGTTATTCGAATTCTTCTTCCATAGCAAATCCCATTAATCTATCTAAATTTCACAATTGCATTACAAGACATCCCTTTGTTGAAGTAAAATATGAGAGCTGGGAACCCAACCAAATGTTACAGCTGTTTAGAAATTCAATTTGATAATTGTCTTCATCATTGCAGGAATAAATTCTTTCACAAGTGGCTATTTCCCCCTTAAATATCATGATAATTTCCTCATTTATAGAACCAACAATAGAGTCGGTAGGAGATATCATTGCTCAATCAATGAGGTTTTCAGGATCCAAGAGGTAGTCAAAAACTTGGTTCATGATTTTGATGATCATTCAACAACAACTTCAATGATACTCAGAAGCCAAAATTTGTCATCAGAATCTAACTACTCCATCCTGACAATAACAGGAAAACAAAATTACCTTAGCCATGGCCCTCCCCACTGAACAACATAAGGAAGAATAAGGCCATCTCATAGTGAGCAAAAAAATATGACTCCTAAATTCATTCATATTTAGCAGAGCCTCCTGTGGAGCTGAATGCTGGATTATACAGAAAAAATAAACCAAAGGAAACTCAAAGCATTTGAACAAATAAGCTGGATGAATATAAGAATTAATGAGTGGTTCTTCACAAGATAAAATGCCAGGAAAGACTGCTAAATACTATCATGAAAAGAAAATGGACCTTTGCCAGCCATATATTTAGAAGGCAAGCCCTTGACAAGTTTCTGTTAACAGGCGTAAAATATGGTAAAAGAATGAGAGGAAGACCTAAAACCAGATTTAGGGATAACATCAAGCTTTAGTGGCAGAAGTTTTGCAGAATTGTGCAGACTGGCACAGTTCAGATATGGCTGGTGGGCAACAGTGGCTCAATAACTTGAGTCTTGAGAAGATGGTCATCCCCATTCTGTTGTCACATTCCCATAACAGACATGACTTTTCATCACTGTCTTTCAAAGTGAAGAATAAATCCTATGTTCACAATAACAGCTCAATCAACTTTCTTTGAGAGAATGTCTGTCAAAAAGGTTCAAGAACCCTATGGTCTTGCCACCAAAGGATAAATTGTTTTGCATAAAGATCAGGAAATGTGCAGTCAATAACTTCATATCTATACTCTTCCAAATTTGTAGGAATCCATCCCCAAAAGATGTATTGGGCATCAAACTATCGTTGGACAACACAACTGTCACTGGAACACCCAAACAATGCATTCTTCACTTACACCACAAAAGGCCCCATGGCAAACTACCAAGTATTCATAAAAGGCTCTGCTACATTAGTCATCCTAATGGCATACCTCATAAAAGTCATGAAAAGTGTGTCAAAGGTGTGGCTGTCTCATGAACAGTGAAAGCATTTTCACCATCTTAGGATTATTTACCATTTCACTGCAACGGTAGACAAACTACTGAACTTATTTCGATCTGCCACCAGGAGGCCCAAATAACTTCTCATAAACTTTAAACAGACACCCTGGCGCACAATGAATCACATTAGAAACAATGCAATAAGTTGAATGTGTGCCAAACACAATTTAAACCATTCAGTCATTTTTTATCAATCTGCTGATGTGTACAGTTGAGCTGAAATTTGATTGAACGAAACTTTCGGCTGCTTATCTTAGGTGTGTGTGTGTGCACACATATATGCATGAGTGTGTATGTGTGCACACAATTTATCACCTTGTCTACATTCTGAATAATTCCATTTCAAAGTATTTGTTATTATCGAAAATGTTGATCATTGTATTCAGTCTAGTTCTTTTCATATTTCAATAATTAATTCTCTAGATATGGCAGTAATATTAACACATTTTGTTCCCCTTTCACAACAGTCTTTGGAAAATGTTCTATAAAACCTTATTGTAGAACTGTCTTTGACCTATGCTTTCTTAATTAAGACAACCAGTGTTTTGTTTTTGTTTTTTACAACCCAATTTTTTAAACATTTATTATACATTCGGAAGTCAATAGCTAACTGACACTAAATCTTGTTTCTTAATGCCAAGTTTCTGAGAACATTAGGTTTGGTAGATTTAAACTTATTTATTTTTAATCATGTAGAATGAATGGTTCTGTTTAATTTGTTTATTACCATTTATGTAATTCACAGTGAAAGTAGCTTTTCTACTCTAAACAGATGAATCATTTGTGACTGCATTTTGCAAACCTACTTAACTATCTAAAGCACAACATAATTGTAATTTCATTTTCATGATACAAAAAAAAAAAAATAGTAAAAGCAAGCTATAAGTTCTGTGAACTTCTTGAACTTTTTTATGTTCTCTGTGAGATTCCTTCACGGAAAATGCTTCTTCATTATTTCGTTCAGAAAAGACTTTTTATTTTGCAAAAGTTATAAAATTTGGTCATATTTTTAATTCAGTTGTTGGATGTTATAGTTAGAATATGAAACAATGATAATATTGGCATTGAATTTTCTATGATAAACAAATTACAAATGATTATATATTTCTCTGCGAATAATTGAGGGAAAATATTAACAAATGAACAAGTAGTTTTTAATATATTATTTTAATGATATAAACATTACTCTTTCTTTCCCCCTCTCTTTCTCCCCAACTCGATTGACCACTAACTACTAAAGCTTTCTTGTTTTATTCTCTGTTTATTTTTTCATGTTCCTTTCTGTTGAAGAGTGAAGGCTCGAAATGTAAAAGACTTTCTCACATTCCCAAGCGTTAACACCTGTTTTGCCCTATATTTAGTAGTTTGCCACTTGATATTTTGCCAAACTTTTAATTTTCTAATATTTCAATATATAACTCAATTTGATCTTGCTGTTATGTGTAGTCACCACTCATTATTGATATTTGTTGCAATTCAAGATATTATCAGTAAATTTTGAAAGTGTGGAAGCAAAATGCTAATTCACTTCTTTGTTCATTCGGCTCTCCAAGGTCAGTTGAACATAACTGAAAGTTCGCTTAGTGTTGTTCTCTCTTCATTTGTATACAGCCGTTGTTACAGGACCTTTGATCTAAGACCCTTAACTTACCAGTAATTGATACTAAATAGTGGATTTGTGTTCTTTTTAGTTTCCTGTCCCTTTGAATTGTTGGTGGTTGTATGAAAACTTAAAACTCCTTTAGCCACCGACAGCCATTTTCTGTCGAAATCCATTTTGCTTAATACAAATAACCTTTTAATCCCTTTTATCTTATTTCCTTCTTCGAGTTTTACCATTTCTTTTGAACTATACCCTTTTATTGTATTAGTTCCTGATTTTTATATTATTCTTGTTAATTGTATTGCACACATATTCACTGATATGTCTATTCATGAATGGGACCCTCTTAGTAAGAAGTCAGTTCTTTGTTTAATAAAAAGGGTTTCATTAGCTTTCTATTCTGATTAACTATATTTGCAGTGCAAATTCATACAATTCACTCGTGTAAGAAACAATTGTGAATATTATTATTGATATCTGAGTCATGTGAGAAAATGAGGATATAATAGTAGCATCTCAGAAATGTTCACTTTAACACACTGGAGTGCTAGGTTCAAATCTGTGTTTATCTGTTTTACTTTGTAAATCTCTTGAGGTTTTTTTATAAGGTCAGAGAAATACGTTTGTATATACATATGTGTGTGTGTGTGTGTGGAATACCTGCTGGAGTTGAATACCATATAAGCATATAGTTTTCTACTTTAGGCACAAGGCCCAACATTTTGGGGGAGGGGGAAAGTCAATTAGATCGACCCAGTATGCAACTGGTACTTAATTTATCGGCCCCGAAAGGATGAAAGGAAAAGTCGACCACGGCAGAATTTGAACTCAGAATGTAATGAGGGATGAAATACTGCTAAGCATTTTGCCCAGTGTGCTAACGATTCTGCCAGCTCACCACCTTACCATGTAAACATATAACTGTGCTAACCATTACACCAAAGCAATGTCACAAAATTAATTAATTAGAAAACTGAAATAAAGTAGCTACAGCGATGTCCTAGTAAAGATGTACAATATAAACCATTATCACGTATGATCTGAAGAAAAGAGCAGTGGATGCAACAAAAGGGTGAAGTTAAAAAAAAAAAGAATGGAAAAACCTGCTGAAGGAAACAAGATTAAAGATATCAGATACACAAATGTCAACTTTTCTGTAAAGATAAAATAAATATGAGACTCTACTGAAAGTTATTGAGGGATACTTATTTGATTGTTTTTATATATAATTATATATACAAACAACCATTAATGTGTATATATGTATGCATGTATGTACGTATGTATGTATGTATGTATGTACGTATGTATGTATTTGCAATCCAGTAGTCAAAAGGTTCTTCAGTCTTGAGATCCTCTGATTGATAAATACACACACACACGTATACACACACACACATCTTATTTTACTTTACAGATTATTCAAATGATTAAAAAGAAGTAGTGTGACAATATGTAAGCAACAGTATTTGTAAACATTGGTTGTGAACCATTAGAAAAGGAGTAATACAAAGAATTACTCTATTGTCATACACCACTTGTGTGATGTATTCATCTATTTACATGCAGGGATACAGGATAGTTTGATGTTTTCAGTATAATGCACTGAACTTATTCTTACATTTCGTGGTGTGACTTGAAATTTATCACTACAATAGAGATGTGATGCTGAAGATATCCTGTGTAGAGTAACTAATGTTGAAGTCCTTAGATGAGCTAAAACCACCAGAAAACTTGTTAAGGGAAGGGTAATAGACTAATTTCATTGGCTACTGTGTAAAAAGATGAAACTTTGAAAATTTGGTGACCCCTGGGGAGCTGAAAGAAAGAAGTCCAGAAACACAGGGAGAAAACACAGACTCACTAACATGCTAAGTTAAATGTAGGGGCCATGATTGCTAATGCCTGTAGGCATGGTACATAAAGAAGATGGCCAACCCTGTAATTCTCCTGAACAATCGGGAGCTCCTTTTCTGATGAGGTTCTTATTTAAATATTTAAAGAAGCAGCACTATGAAGTCGTTTCTCTTTACACCATTTCTCCAAAGTCAAAAGAAAATTCGAACTTGACACTTGAAGATCTTTAACTGTCTCGCCTGCTTGCAATGCTTCTACTGTTTTCACAGACAAAAACATGTCACTCTGCAATATCTAATTAGATCTGAGTACACAGGACCATAGAGAGCTGCATAACGTTTCTATGCACGCAAACACACTGGCAGTGATAGCTGCATATTATTAAATGACCAGCTGGTTTACCTAATATCCTATTAATTCTGTCGTCTGCACTCATGTTATGAATTAATATCAAATTAGGCTGCTCTATGTTGTGAAAATAGTTTTATCCTCCTGTGAGTGCATTCATATGCAAATTGCTATAATAGACTTGTAAAGAGAAACAGCCAGGTTTTGGCAATAAAACAATAGGTATAGAACACTAGAAAATATACGGCACATTTTTTCATTACAGCAAATGCCAGCTTATTCTCTGAAACTGGGAAAAGAGAGACACACACATACATAGACATACACATACACAGAGCAGTGTACATGCTAGCTTTCAGCACACAAATTGCTATTGCTTCTTCTTCGGTGTAAGATTTGACCCAAATTTAATAAAAAATTAATGAATGAAAATAAAATTAAACATTTTGTCTGAATTAACAATTCTAATATTACTTTAGCAACCAATATACAATCAAAAGATTTCCTAGTGGTACCTATGCTGTATGTAAAAGTATATGCGCCTATATGTATAGATATATATACATTTTATAATGCATGTATTTGTACAGTTTGGTTTTCCTATAACTGGTTTTATGTTATTATAATTTTTTTTCCTATAATTAAGCCATTAATCAATGATTCATGGCTGTGTGATTAAGAAGCTTGTTTTGCAACCTCATGGATTCAGGTTCAGTCCCACAGCATAGCGTTTTGGGCAAGTGTCTTTTACTTTAGATCTGGACTAACCAATGCCTTGTGAGTGGAATTGGTAAATGGAAACTGTGTGGATGTCAATCATGTTTGTGACTGCACAAAGTATGGACTGTTGCACATGCAACTGGGCATGATTTTCTGTGCAGTGGAAACACACGTAGGTCGTAACAACCATAGAAATTTGCTGTATGGAATTGTAAAATAAGAGGAAATAAATTACGAGGATTAACAAGTCTCCATATTCTATATTGTTATATATAATAATAATAATAATAATAATAATAATAATAATAATAACCCATGGATGGAATTTATAAATATTTTAATGCATCACTACATGCATAGCAATGCATTAAAATATTTATGAATCCCATCCATGGATTATTATCATTATTATTACTATATTTATCCTACATAATATTGGCACAGCTCAGTACAACCCTCCCCCCCAAAAATACTATTGCCAGTTGATATCATTAGGCTGTCGCTGGCATAATAAAACAGGAACTTTTATATGCAGATTCAAAAATGTTTCCTGTAAAATAACTTCAAAGATATATATATATATATATATATATATATATATATATATATATATATTCACTGACGAAACAAAAATACTTAAACATATAGATATACACACACATCTGTATATATATGCATAGTTGCATATTTATAATGTATATATACATACACACATACATGTACAGAGAAAACTAACTTGCTGTAACTCAACAAATAATAATCTTACTTTACAGACTTAATTTCCAATTCTCCCAATGTTTAATATCCTTATGACATAGAACTGGTTAATGAGGACATTAACTAGACTATTTCCTTAAGACATTGGCATTTTATTGGTGATTAGAAAGTGTGTGTATGTGCATATATGTTTGCATATGTATGTGTGTGTATATACATATATATAAGTGCATGTAGGCTTGTATCATTAAATCTGTGTTTCTGGTATTTAAATTCTTTTATATTTTCTCGGTAAGTAAAGGACAAGTTACTGCCTTAGTGTGATGCTCTCTAATTATAAAATAGATGAGTTCATGGAGAAGAAGATGAGAAAAGCTAATAAAACATGCAATGAACTGTGCAATAAAATTTAGTTTAGTATAGTTAAGTGTAACAATACTGGAATAAACATTATTATTTTTTAATGTCCTCTATTCCCAGCTTGCATGGGTCAGATGAGATTTGATGATGCAAATTGTCTTTAACTGGATACCTTTGCTGCTGCCATCTCCCAGCTTCTTCCAAATAAGGAACTATTTTTTCCAAGTCCTTCAAATATGAACAGTGTAATAGTTAGGCATGATTTCACAGAAGACCACAAGTGAATGCTACCACTTTTATGATGGTGGGGCTCATTTATGGCCAGTGTATGATGTTGAGACCTGAAGACATGAGACCCCATCCATACACACACAGTCTTTTATTCTTTTACTGGGACACCATCTTTGAATGGCAGGTTTTTTTTTTCAGTTTCCTTCTACTAAATCCACCTGCATGTTTAAGTTTGGCTTGAGGGCAAATGTGCCATTCAGAGGACTGATCCCCAATCCACATGGTTGCAAAGCAAACCTTTTAACCACATTTTCATGCCTGAAGGAAAATCAAATATATATAGGCACAAGCATGGCTGTAGGTAAAGAAGTTGCCTTACCAACCACATAGTTCTAGGTTCAGTCCCAGTGTGTGACACCTTGAGCAAGTGTCTTCTACTATAAATTTGTACCAACCAAAGCCTTGTGAGTGGATTCAGTAGACAGAAACGGAAAGAAACCCACCATACATATGTGTGTGTGTGCTGGTCCTCCTACACTGCTTGAGAACTGGTGTTGGTGTGTTTATATGCCCATAACTTAGCAGTTCAACAAAAGAAACTGATAGAATAAGTACTGGGCTTAAGGCAAAAGTACTGGCACAATGTATTCAGCTAAACCTCTTCAGAGCAGTGCCCCAGCATGGCCTCAGAGTAATAATTGAAACAAGTAAAAGATAAAAGACAAAGATACAACAGAAGACTATGATGTTTTGTAAGAAATAGTAACTAAATCTTCCTCAAATTATTATCTATATCACCTAACAGAGAAGGACACATTCAGAAATGTAGTACAAGATATACAGTATGTAACAAAAGAAAAAAGAATGAGAAGCTTAGTTTGTTAGAAATATCAATGAAATATTCTTCAAATCACACCTTGCTCTCTTAAAAAAGGAAGGATTTATTAATTTAGCCCTAGGTGTTCTATATTTGGAACCAGACCATAGAATCAATGCAATGCCAAAGACTTCTAATCAAAGCTTTCATTAGAACAATATTTCTCAACCATGTTTTTTTTTATGAACTATTCTGATTACTAATTTACTCTTGCGGACCCCACCCCCACCCCTATGTAGCCATTCGATGCTTAAAATCTGGTTTTATTGATATTTCTTTCAAAATTCTCATTCTGTTTTTCACGCATTCATTTATGTCTGCTGAACTAAGTAAAACCTTAGAGAAAGAATCATGGCTGTTTCAAGCAATAAACAGATCTAAATCAAGTTTGTTTTGCTGATCTTTAAAACGCTAATATGGAACCCTAATATACTCTTTTGCTTGTATGAACCCCACAAAATCTTATGTGAACCTCTGGAAACATAAGGACCCAGATTGAGGGCCATTGAATTAGAAGTTTATTGGGACAGGGTTAGACTAGGAGCTAAACAACATTAAGAAATATGAACTTTCTTCCTGTCTGTCTAAAGACAAATGGAATGTACTGCTTTAACATCATCATTATTATTATCATCATCATTATTATTATTATTATTATTATTATTATTATTATTATTATTATTATTATTATTATTATTATTATTATAAACATCAAATGTTAATAGTTTCATTTCAGCATTGTACTTTCTCTAAGATTAACTTTGAACGAGAATCTCTGTATTATATTGTATTAAGTCAACGAGTATAGTGAAACTATCATTTGAAAAATTCTAGTAACGTGCAAATCTCTATCATATCTAAGATGCCATAGAAAGAGTCCATGTACTCATGAAGCCAATGTAACTCTCTCAACATGCAAAAGCAACAGATGACGAATGGATTAAAATGTTTCTAATTATGTTATTCTGGCAGCAATCCTTATAACAGCTTCAATAGAAATAAAAAAAAGAAAAAAAAAAACATCTGTCAATTCTGGATGTTCAGGTCCTTTGACTTCACAGTGTTGATACAATGGAAACCTTTGGAAGAAAAAAAAATCACATAAACAAACAAAAGAGACAAATATCAATGAATATTAAAAGAAAATGAAAATGGACAAAGACATGTTTTGTTATTATTTTTCACAATATGACAGTTTAAAAAGACAAAATAATTCTCTATCTATAAATGTCTGTGTGTGTTTGTTTTCAAGGAAGGAAAGTTTTGTGTTTTTCAATGATGGCTAGAAAAGAATTGTTGTAGGTAGTTCTGTAAAGTGAAGTACTGGTGCATATTTCACCATTATCTTGGAGATGGATAATAAATAAGGAAGCAATAATTGTAAAAGGTAATTGAAAATATATTATACAATTTATAATCATCATCATCGTCATTAACATTATTATTAATAATATTATTAATGTTGTTATTATTATTATTATTATTATTATTATTATTATTATTATTATTATTATTATTATTATTATTATTTCTTTAGTCATTATAAACAACCAGACAATGTATCATTTATATATAAATCACTACATTTTTATTGATCACTTAACTTTTGATTTAGTTAAAATTGGGGAGGGGGGGGAGATTTCTTATGAATAACTATTATTCATATTTTTTATTTTCATTTTTTTTTTTCTAATTTCCACATTGTCTAACAATCACAAAGAAATTCTCTATATTTTGCAGTAAAGCTCTTTTTATGACTTTTTATATGAACTGAAGGAATACGTCAATATTCTCTGCAATTATTCTGCTAGTCTTTTGTTTTACTGCATCTCTATCTAAGCTCATAAATTGCTGGATTGATTTTTCTCTCAATTCATTCATTCACTCATTCATTCATTATTATTATTATTATTATTATTATTATTATTATTATTATTATTATTATTATTATTATTATTATTATTTTTATTATTCATATCACAAGATCAGATTTACTTTTATAATCAAAAGTGACTAGAACATTTTTGCGGTTTTAATTTAGTAGTTATTTGCAAAAGCAATCTTTGTTCATTTCAATTCAAAAATCTTATAAAAAGTCTTACTTGTCAATTGTTTGGCGCAGCTGAGCTTTGGTAACTATGAGGAAGAAAACTATTAAAATGAAATAAATAAAATATAAAAAAAAAAAATGGAGAAAATAACAACTTTTAATTATCTCCCTTCGTGGGTCAAGCAAATTTGTAAATTAAATTGCATCTCATTATTATTATTATTATCATCACAATTATCATTATTATTATTATCATTATTATAAAATAAAAACAATTGAAAAATAAAAAAACCCCTTGCCATCGTTATTCCTGATTGATGTTTTTTAGTACAAACTTAGATTATCAAGAAAGCATTTTATGAGAAATTGAGAAATTAACTTTCAGTAAAAGTTGTCAATAACAGCACAGTAGTAGTTGCAGAAGTAGTAGTAATAGTAGTATCTAAATTAAGAAATATTGGTTGGCTGGGCAAACATTGGAATGTTAGTTCCATAACATAAAAAAATACCATTTCTACTGTCGGTCACTATATTGATTTCCAGATATGACAGAGGGGATGTATTGTTTTGCTTTTCTTTTTGTAAGTTTATTTAGAAACAGGCGAGGGTTATAGTTGAATTAATCCTCCCCAATACAATATCGGTGATTAGCTTGTCAGCTATGAAAGTGAAAGCTGAAAGGAACAGGATTTGAAATTGGGAACTAAAGACAATAAATAAAATTACGTACAATATTTGGTCAATAATTCTCTTATTTGTGCCATTTGTTCTTCCTGTGTATCTATTGCCTGTGTGTGTGTGTGTGTAGAAGCAGTGTTATAACTATGACTGAGTTTCTGTTACAGGGAGTGGGAACATTTCAGTTAAAATCTAGTCCCTGTTACAGATAGAAGCAATGTTTCAATTACGACCCAGTTTTTGTTAGACATGGAGGGGCAATCTAAAATCTATGTGTTATTTCATTATCTCCATCATCATCTTTGAGACAAGCATGGTTGTTACATCTTCCTTTCCGATTCTATTAAATAATGAAACCAAGACACATATTAAGTAAAGTTGTTTTAAGCTTTTTATATCTAGTAATTCTCATTGTTTTCTCTTCTCATAATTCTCACCTTTACAGGAAGGGCCTCAGGCTACAAAACCTTGTTTCAGACAACCAGTCCAACCCAAGCTGCTCTCAAAATGCAACTTGGATTGCATATGTTTTCTACGTCATATTTAGAATGAAACTGTATTTGAAAGTTTGAAGTTGCAATGTTGTTTTTAAATAACAGAAAGATACAATGAAATGTTGTTTAAAATGATATCATTATTTAAATTTGATTTCAAAGTTTGATAGATATTTCATCTCAAAATATTTCTTTTGCAGGAAAACAAAAGGAAGTGATTCAAACTGATTATTACCATTTACCTTCATTGTTTGTCAATTAATTATCTAATGGCAATTTTAAAAGGTTTTTGAAAACTTTACAGTAACAGCATGTCTTTGTATTGTTTACTGAATCAAAATTTAAGATGTTTCGTGCATAATTAAGAGACTAGAAATGAAACAATAAATATCCCACTATTTAATATTTAGTGAATTGTTTTTCTCATTTGCATTAACCAGAAATTATTTCAAAGGATTGAGGAATACTCTTGCAACTCCATATAAGTCATAGAAATTTTAAATTCTAAACAATTATGCTTGCAAATAAGTCACAGTATTATGCTAAAAAAAAAAAAAAACTGTTATGAAAAGTTGCGTGTGGCATATGTACAGATCATTAGTCTGTGCTTAACATTTGCAGCATACAGACAGAGGCCAGGGCATTTTGGTCAAATAACTAGTGTACTAGTGATGTCATATCTTTTATCTTTCACTTGTTTCAGTCATTTGACTGTGGCCATGCTGGAGCACTGATTTGAAGGAATTTAGTTGAGCAAATCAACCCCAGGACTAATTCCTTTGAGCCTAGTACTTATTCTATCAGTCTCTTTTGCTGAAATTGTTAGTTACTGAGATGTAAACATACCAACACCAGTTGTCAAGCGTTGGCGGGGCACAAATGCAGACGCAAAGACACACACACACACACACACACACACACACACATAGATACATATACATACACACGTGTGTGTGTGTGTTTAATTAAATTAGGCAGCAGTTTAGAAATCAAAAAGGAAAATTATATTTGCCATTAAAAATAACAGAAGATGTTAGAAGCACCTACCATGCCAGAAATTTCTAGCTCTTGTTTCTAGCATTGTGGGTGTTCCTAACACCCTCTGTCATTTTCAATGGCAATTATCTCGAATGTCTTTTCACGTGCCACCGGCACAAGTGCCAGGAAGGCGACGTTGGTAACAATTTGAGCGTGATCGTTACCAACGTCGCCTTCCTGACACTTGTGCTGGTGGTACAGGAAAAGTGGAAGAAACTTGCCCAAGGTGTCACGCAGTGAGACTGAACCCAGAACCATATGGTTGGGAAGCAAGCTTCTTACCACACAATGCTCTTCCTGTTGTCTAAGAGATTTTTATATTCCACGATTGCTGTCAACCATGGATGTCAAAATCAGTGCTGTTTTACTTCAAACAATGGCAAATGAAATAACAACAATTGCACATATTCACACACTCACACACACAGAGACACACACATGCACACATACATACACACTCGTTAATTTTATTTTTAAAAACTTATATAGAAAAACAATTTCATATTAAATGGAAGGATCATTCAATACTTTTTAGTACATATCAATTCACATGCAAAAGACTTAAACTTTGAGGTCACTGTCAACATTTTCATTATAGAAATTAATATATTTACATACATATATAGATATACATACAACTCCATTTTAATATACTAACCATATACACACATACATACATACATACACATATACTGCAGGTTTAACATACTTACCATATACATACATATATAAACAATATATATATATATATATATATTTATATAGATAGATAGATAGATAGATAGATAGATAGATATACACACTGCAGGTTTAATACAGTTACCGTATATATACACACACAAATATGCATAAATTTACTTATATACATACACTACAGGCTTCATGCAGTTTCTGTACACACACACACACACACACACACACACACACACACACATGCATGCATGCATGCACGTTGATATTGATATTTTCTTTCTCTGTACTGCATGAAATGAATTGTTTGACTAATTCAATGTTAATTTACAAGCATACATCTTAAATGTTCATAAATTGATATACAGGTAAATTACTTATGCTTTCTTATCTAATAATGCCATCTTATTTCCTCAAAACAAACATGAGAGAAAACATTTTCATTTCAAGACAAGATTGCGAAAAGCCATTATTTCAAATTCTCACATGGAAATGTTATTATCTGCTCTGATCAATTAGTTTCTGCTAGCTATGTTGTCATTATATATAGATATTTGTTCTTCCTTCTATCATTTAAATGTCTTTCTTTTTTCTTCTAGTGTGTATTGGCCCCAGTTCTACTGATTAACATGTCCTACAGCTTTCTCTTTTGCTTTAAATAAATCAATGATTGTATATCTATGCGTATCTAGTTATTTATATTTTACTCCTATTGATGTTTATCAGCTTCACAACATGTGACATTCTACTGTAATAGAATGTGCCACAGAAATCTATCTTCAGTTGTAAACTAATAAAGAGAGGCAGTGGTGTAATGAATGCTCACTCATACTTCCTGACTTCACCAATTTTCTTACACAAAAACTTTCTTTTAAAGATAGATTGACATGAACATCTACAGATACTGTCTGATTAAGTGAAATGAAGTCATATTGACTTACATATGTCAGAATAAGCATACCACAGATACAGTCTGGTAATTATGTAATGTTTGTAGATTCCTGAATGAAAATGCAGATTTCTGGGAAACGAGGTTAAAATTTAATCCTCAGATATCAATATTATTGGACATAAATAAAAACCAAATTCTTTGTTGGAATATGGATGTCTTTTAATGGTGTAAATACAATGAGCTGTGATTTACTCCAACTCTCTAAATACTTTACCTTCATTATTAATATAATAATTAAGGATAAAATCTATTTTTACTCTATTTTATCTGTGGAATTATTTTGTTTATTTTTTTTTAATAGTAGGAACAACCTAAGACAATCACTGCATTGCCTCAAATGAGATTCAGGTTAGGAACTCAAATATCTTTCTTATGTTATCTTTCTAGTTTCTCCTGACACTTTGTCAAATGAGATGCTAAAAAATTTGAGGGCTCATCCCTCACAACCATTTGACAAACAGTGTTGGTGTGTTTATGTCTCAGTAACTTAGCAGTTCAGCAAAAGAGACTGATACGATAAGTACTAGGCTTTAAAAAACAAATCCCGGGGTCAATTTATTCAACTAAAAACTCTTCAAGGTGCTTCAGCATGGTCACAGCATGGTGCCCCAGCATGGCCACAGTCTAATGACTGAAACAAGTGAAAGATAAGAGAAAAAATACTAATTTATTAATAAAATTCTCATCAATGCCATTGCTAACCCAAACTTTACGCTGGAACACACTACAAGTCCAGTGAGGCTGCAGATATTGTATTCCAGTCAAATTTTAATTCTCTACACCATAAAAAATGTACAGACAAGGTAGACAGGAAACTTCTATGTGGTTGCTGAACCCTCAAGAAATCGCAGCTATTTTCTCCAGACACTCCCCTACCACCTTAAAACTTGCTAAATACAGAGAATAATATAATCTTGGGTACAATATACCAGAACTGAGAGAATGGTGAAAGTGACTGGCTGATAAATTCTTGAAATGTTGAAATCCTTCACTTTGTAAATGCAAACTTCACACAAACATATCATTTGATGTCTATAAAACATTTTCACAAACACCTTTTATATAAAAATAATTAAATATACAAAAATACACAATTTTACAAGGAAAAGGACATCAACAGCAGCAGTGATGCAGACAAGATATACTGTTGTTGCATACTTCCTCAGTATTACAGGGTCATACAGTATCTATTTCAAAATAAATGCTTCACATACAAAAGCAAACTTTATATACATGATGCAAAGAAAGAAAGAAAAATCTAAAAATTCTGTAATACATTAACGATATTAAAAACATCCTTTTTGAACTAAAATATTTTATAATCACACATGACATTCATGTTGCAAATAATTTCAAAAACATTCTTACTACCTGAACACATTACTTTCAGTATTATAAATTTTATCTAAATCAGACTAGACATATCCCTTCACAATGGAGGCTGTCTGATTATGTCTATCTATCTATCTATCTATCTATCCATCTATCTATCTATCTATCTATCTATCTATCTATCTATCTATCTATCTATTTATCTATCTATCTAAATGTGTTTATATATATATATATATATATATATATATATATATATATATATATATATATATATATATATGTGACTTCAAAACGTCTAGAGCTATCGCTATTGATATTTATAAACTAATAAGAAATGACATTATACCAGAATACAGGCTTTCAAAGTAAAAAAAATAGCAAAACTAGCTGCATAGAGCACAATGTGTGTGTGTGTGTGTGTGTGTGTGTGTGTGTGTGTGTGTGTGTGTGTACATCTGAACATCAGCAAATAGCATTTACATTATTTGCATGCATACCTTTGGCTGGTCAAAGCAGCTCATTTCAGTGGTGAATGAGTCTGTATATATATATATATATATATATATATATAAACAAATAGTAAATGAGTATATGCATATATACGTACAGGTATGTGCATACCAACATCCACCTGTATGTATAGGTGCATATCTGGGTACAGGACATTGCAAACAAACGTAGACGAGAACACACGAGCCACATAGAGAACATTCTGCTTAATAGAAATATTTGATTATTTCTGTAGACGAGGTAACCTAATTCATCGTAGGGATGTATAGCAGCCATAATATGGCCAATGTGGGAAATATTCAAGGAGTTATTTCTTCAGCTACCAACAAAGGGCTTCAGCTACCAACAAAGGGCTTCACTCTTTGAAAGAAGGGCAGAGTGTAACACACTTGCATATGAAATGCAATGTTGCATAATTGTGCAACATAGACACTGATTGCAGAGGCTGAAAAGAAAAGAAATGAGTATTCATTGCTGAACGTGTCATATTAGTGTGTATAAACAGCAGAGCACAAATGAGGTGAGAGAAATCGATGTGTGAAAGGAATTAGACGTGGCATGTTAGGGAGAAATGCCAAGTGATACAAGTGGAAGGATCCTGTGGAAGAGAAAGACCGAGATAGACATGGATAGAGGAAGCATTGGATGATTTACAACTGTTGGATTTCATGAATGAAATGACAACAGCTGCTGAGAAAACTTATCCAACTGACCAAAGTATGGGAAAGCAAGCACAAAAGTTATGATGATGGCAATGATGATAGTAGTGACGATGAAAGAGATGTTGGCAATGACGATGATGACAGCAATGACAAAAAGGAGGATGATGAGGATGAAGGCCATAACGATGATGATGCTGATGATGATATAATGATTTATTTGCTTGTATAGTAAACGAAACTTATTTCTAAGTGATGTCTGTAGGCTTCAGATATCGATCTGACTGAGAAATGCACTAAAGTACAGCTGCTTACCTCAGCAGCAGTATAATTTTTTCTCTCACATTCTCTATATTAATGTGATGTGCTTTAGTATCCAAATTATTCTCTATTTATTTCTGAGCTTTTAAGATCTTCTAAGTGCTTTAGGTGTTTACCTATATGATGCAGCATTTATGCGTAAGACATAATGAATGAGTAACACGTCAACTGTTAAAGGCAATTCTTTGAAAGATGATGTGTGTTTATATATTTGATAATGTTTATATACACACACACACATGCACATATATGTACGCATGTATACCTATGTATCTGTGTATTGACTAATCTTAGTGGCTATTTTCTTTTAGTGAATGCAGAAATCAATTGCCATTTCATGTAAGGGTTTTTTTTTTAAATGTCTTTTTTTTCCCCTGTATCTATTGATGCTAGCTATACTTTGCTGGGATTCAACTGGAATACTACTTATAAATTGAGTGATGGGATTTATTTTTCTAAGTTTAATCAATATTTTTGATGTGTCAGTCTCTTAAAATTTTAGATTATTTAAGAGCATTTTCCAATCTTAGAACATGAAATTAATAAAAGAAATTTAAATATATTTTCAGAGTTTAATAGTAAATTTTTTTTAAAGTTATGACAAGATCTAATGGCTGTCTCTGAAAATTAAAGATTGCTTAAATTTGTGATGAGATTTTTACTTGTCCATGTTACTTACATCACAAATACCAAAATGGAAGGTGCTGACAATGAAACGATGTGTTTAAAGCAATAAACTGCAGATATTTCTTTTGGGATCATCTCATAAACTATTAATATTTTAAGAGATGCATTTTAAAAAGTTGAGGTGTAAATTCTTGAGAAATCTGATGCCATCACACAAGACATACAAAGATTAGTTGGAATAATCAAATTTCAGCTTCTTTGCGAATCCTTAAGAATCTGAGATGCTGAAAGTATATAAATATGTGGGTTTTATTTATTTTTTTGTTTGTTTCATGAGTATTTTTTATGGTTGGTGGTTTTCCCCATCAAATATGCATGGAGAGGCAATTAATACTAAAAGTTATGTGGATAGTTTCCAAGATGTCTGCTGAATTTAAAGAAGTGAAAAAGGTTTGTAATTGATTAATAAATTCTAAAAAATTATCCGAAAATATCTAAGCATTTAATGCTAAGGTAGCAAAAACCTTTAATACAAGGAAATACTGAATTCTAACTCAGCTCTAAAGCTACATATTTTATTTATGAAATTGTTGATTTTTATCAACCCCAGAAAAATAAAAGGAAATAGCAAACCACGTGGGGTTTGAACTCAAAAACTTAAATGATTGTAACTAGATACAACCAGTTATTTTGGCTAACGCTCAGCTAATTCTACCATCCTTTAGTGCTATTTATTTATTGATTTATTTAATATTTCAATAACGTAACTGGTTCTATGTTTCTCACGGACCAATCAGTGACTGGAGTATTTCTAACAGAAACACTGACATATCAGCAATTTTTAAGGTTTCTCTCAGCTCTGTATATCGTTTCACACATATTTATCAATATCACACACACATACACACTTACATGTACGCACACACACACAATGTACTTCAAGTGCACAACCTATTACCAGTATATTTGAGCATATTTATGCTAGGTTCAACTCCAGTATTCCAGTACTCCAATACTGCATGCTTAACCAAGTATGATGACGTATATATATTTGGAGGTAGGCTAAAACATCGGAAAAAAAACAAAACAAAAAAAAACAAAACATGAAAGAATAACAGAACAAATTGCTGAAACTTCAAAATCTTCGTTTGTACACTTGTTTCAATAAAAACGGTTCTCATGTAATCATTTCATTAGCAAAAAGCTAACTGAATATACATGCATAATATATATATACACATATATATATATACGTTTGGTGGCCCAAATGGAAGGGAAAGAGTTTAGTACTTAAAATAACATGTATTTACTTATTCATTAGATGTAAAGCTAAAAACAAAATGACTTATATAAAACAGTGTAATGCAGAATATCTGAAACATGTATAATGTTGATAAATGTACAGATATTTATTTCAGATCCTCAGCTGTGAAGATTTAAGCTGATGTGAAGACATGGCACCATTTCTCTTAACCAACCAGATATTTCTGCCAGGTTAATCAACCATACATCCTTCCTTTCAAATATTGATTTTGTACCTAAACAAATAAAATCAATTCAAACAATAAAAATATATCTGATCTAAGTTGGAAATTATAGATTTCTTTACTATAAATCCTCCTGTAAAATTACAAAAATGGATTTATTTTCTTCTAAGAACTAATTACTAGGCTGTGTGAATAGTTTTGAATTTATTAACAATCCTTTCTGGAGTACATAAAATAAATAAATAAACTGAGTCTTTTTAAAAAACTGTATTCATTAATATTGTCATCTTAACATCCTTCATTTGATGCTTTTATTTCAATATCACTACATGTATATATATGCATATAGATATACAAACACACATGTATGTACATGCATATATACACACACACACATTATTATTATTATTATTATTATTATTTCTATTATTTTAAAAAATGCTTTATCTTATTCTTACTATCACTATTGCCATTACGTTGTTATCATTCAATTTTCTTAATATACATTTCCATAATTTCTGCTGGTATCTGCAGGATTCTGTTATGTAACTATGAGATTAGCTAGTTTGACCAGGAATTATCCAGTTGTGGTTTTATACCAATGTAATCACAAGATTTAGTTCACAGCATAACTAAATACACATAGGTATGATGACTCTATATTTATTTATATGCAATTCAGAGTGAGTTTAATTTATGAAGGGATTTTGCTGCTAATATGTGATACCAGGAATCAATCCGTATCATAGTGTGCATTGAAAATCAGCAAACACAGACAAACACACAAAAATAAGCTGCTTCAGTCGATAACTATTCTATTCTTTGATTATGACACTACCGTGTTTGTCTGTGGTATTTTACAATTATTTTACATTTGTTTTCATGTTATTCTATAATATTTAATAAATCCTCGTTTATTTTATCTGTGTGTTTCTTTACCTTTTGTGCTATTTATTCCATTTATCACTTTTAATGTTTCTCTTTGAAGTGTTGTTTACTTTATAGATTACGTAAAAGAGATAAAATTCAGAATTAAACCAAGGGCTTCAATCATGATACAAAACACACCAAGCACACATCATGTCAGGTGCTCTATTCAGGAGAACTTTATGACACATTATTGTTGCTGTTGTTGTCGTTTTCTCCTGCTCCTCCTCCTCTTCTTCTTCTTATCATTATTATTATTATTATTATTATTATTTTAAAACTATTTTTCATATACTTTTTCATAAAAATGAGAGGAGAACAGTGCTCTGATCTTTAAAAGTTAACCTCAGACCAGAGTTGTGGCCCGATTGCTTTCAACAGAATGGAAGACTTTGCTAAAAGCAGCCAGTTTTGAGGTTGTACCATTAAACAAGGTGACAGAATTTTGTCACCCGCAACACGTATCTATTGCAGAATTCTGGATGTCTCTATATCAATCATATACTATGATTGTTAAATCTTTCATCTTTGCTATCACTCTGCCTAGAGGTGAACAGAGATGTGTGGTTGTGAGAACCCTTTAGACCTGTTGAGAAAATGCTTGCCTTTCTAGTGCTGGTGCCCTGATTAAAGTACCCAGTACACTTTATAAATTGGTTGCAAGAATGAACCATGAGCACAATGTAATTCTTCTATCTATCTTGATGTCCAGTATGCTTGAACGGGTACTAACTTCCACTTGTGATAGCCATTCAACCCATGCCAGCATGGAAAGTAGGCATAAATGATGACTGGGGTGAAGATGATGTAAATTATGAGCCAATAAGAGAGTCTTGCATTTACACATTCACTTGATTTACACAAAATAATAGTCAAATCTCCTTCAGATCCTATTCTACCTCCTTAAAGAAAGTAAGAGAGAGAGAGATAAGCATTGCATAATGTATTCCGAGATATACTATACCTGAAGAAAACATAATAACAACAGATAGAAAACCTGTGATTATAGGTCTGCTGGATCAGAACTCGTCTGGGGTTAAACAACATGAAGGTTGGGTTAACTCGCCTAGGGTTAAACAACAACTAAGATAATTTATTGGTCATGAAAAATAATTATTGAAATTTATAATGAAAGTTGTCAACAGTATTTTTTTATTAAAATGTAAACATTTTATTTCATTTACCCTGGAACTATTTTCTGAAAACAGAATTTGAGAAACAGAAAATCTTTTTAACTTTGTCTGTAAATGTTAAAATTTGCCAGACATGAATGAGAAAACTGAAGAGCTCACAGAATTTATTCTATTGGCATGTTCTATTACTCTCTGCAGTTATGTGGATTGTGGCCATACTAGAGCACATCTTAACTTACTTTTTCCTTTTAGCCATCACGTCAGTCCTGGTGATTATTTCAGCCTGGTAATTCTTTTATCAGTCTCTATATTTCCAATGACTAAGTTACTTTTTTTGACAGATGTTTGTAACAGTAATCAGTAATACAAACACTAGTTTGTATCAGTAATCAGAAACATACTCAATCACACATTATTATTATTATTATGTTTTTTTTCTTCTTTCTTCAAATTTTCTTCCATTTCTCGCCGAGTGTTTTCCTTATACCTCGGGCAGAGAAACTCATTGTATGCATTCCCAGTTTACACACGCAAATTTACAGGTAAAATATGTATTTTAAAAAGAAATTAATAAATAAAAAATATTCATGAATGGATGTTGTTTACACAGCGATAATGCTCTTCTCAGTACATGAGTCGTTCCAGTTAACACAATTTTTTGCACTTCCTGTAGGGATGGTAAGCCTGGTATCATTTTCAAATAAGTTTCAGTACCTTTTTTTTATCATTCCTAGAGATCCTACAATTATTATTTTTACTTTCTTTGAGATGGTTGCAAGTGCACTAATGATGGTAGATTTCAAACTAACTCTTGAGACTTTATAAATACAATCTCCTTTAAATGTCAGGCCATCATACCATTTGATTTTTTTCATTATTATTATTATTATTATTATTATTATTATTATTATTAATATATGACAGCAAGTTGACCGAATCAGTAGCATGCCATGACATTTTATCTGTCTTTATATTTTGAGTTCAAATATCACCAAGGTTGACTTTGCCTTTCATCCTTTTGGGGTTGATAAAATGAGTACCTGCCCCCAAAATTCCATACCTTGTGCCTATAGCAGAAAGGATTATTATTATTATTATTATTATTATTAATATCAACACAGCATCAGACAAAATGTTTTGTAACATCTCTTCAAGCTCTTTACATGCTAAGTTCAAACCCTACCAAGGTCAACCTTGCCTTTCCTCCTTTCAGAGTCGATAAAATAAAATATCAATCAAGTACTGGGGTCAGTGTTATCAACTTGTCCCCTCCCCTCAAAATTACTGGTTGTATACTAAAATTTGAAAAGAAAGAATAATTATTGCTTATTTATTATTGAATGGAGCAGATGATGGAATTCTTCACTATATTCCTAATGATGTTGAGTTTAATGTAATTGTTTTCTGTTTGTTTCTTTTTTTTTATCTTTAGTTTTTCCAAGATTGATGAAGTAATTACCACTAATGTGTGATTATTGATTCAAACATTCTCTTTTACTTGCACATGAAACATCTTTGTCTCTAACAATTTTGTAATAGTAATAAACTAATATTATTATTATCATATTATTATTATTGTTGTTGTTATTATCATCATTATTGTTGTTATTAATTATTGTTAGTATTATTTTTATTTTTATTGTTTCTCTTATTATTATTATTATTATTATTATTATTATTGTAGTTATTATTATTTATTACTTCATTGTTTTTATCATGTACGTGAAGCAGTTGAGTATAACTTGTGTGCAATATATTCATCTGAATGAAACAATTTTGGTTGCTAGCATCAAAGATTCTGTGAATTAAATCTAACATATTATACCAGATAACAATAGTCACAGCCAGTTTGATATATTCCACGTTGACACCATTAATTCTGAATTTAATCTCCACATAACTTATTTCTAATGTTACTGTCAACAATTCGATAATGATTCCTTGTTACTACAAGAAATCATTTCACTGGATTCCCTCTGCTCATAGACGTATATGAAGAAAAATCAATTCAAATTATTATTCTTTCTCTGTAAGAATTCACTCCTAATTTACTCAGATGAAACCGAAATGACATCAATAATCCTTTGTAGCTGAATGGAAGATGAAAGAAGCTATCCGATCCTCATAAATTCATGAAATGCTTTGAGTATCTTTCTTTAAGCAATGTCAGATCAAATATATAGATGTCTTGTTTCATTCTTCCATATTTTGGAATTAGAACAGAGATCAAACTCATGAAAGTATATCACCTCATTTATCTAATGTTATCAATATTGGAAGCAGTCACAGCAGTATCAACATCAAAACGCAAGCACTACTCAACTAGTCGTGTTAGATAGACAATACTCTGCTTTGCTATCCTTATTAAGATTGTCATTTCCTGCTCTGTGAACAAGCATCTCAAACAACAGATTGACTTTCTATCTACATTTTTGTAAGGAAACATACAAGATATTGGCGTCTTTTATTCTCGCAATGTTTGTTCTTTGAACATAAATACTTAATGTGATTACCACCACGCCTTAGGTTTGTGCTAAGCATTCCAAACATGTTGCTATAGAAACTTAAATGTTATTTTACCCTTTCTTTCGTTATCTATTTGGAAGTATTTATAAGGCTAACCCGTAGATTCAAGCTTGTAAAGGTTGATTGATCTTTAAATAGAAATATGTGATATACCAAACCAATGTCCCCCACATTTTTATGTCAATCAGATTAACTTATATTTGCTCTTATAAGATAACCATTTATGTCTCAGTCTTTCAGTTTATTTCCCTTTTTCCTCCTTTGTCTATAATATTACCAACCAAACACTTTATTCTATATATTTTCTTGTACTTGCAAATTTTCTGTTTCCATTATCCTTAATTTTTCAGTACAAATATTCTTCACTCAAAACATTCTGCTCTCCTTTACCATTTCCAGCTGAAAATCTTCGTTCCTACACACATATCCAAACAACAATGATTCTCACATTTCACACAGTTTTTGCAAGTAATGTAACTTTACTTTCTTTTGTGTGCAGTGAATTCTTTTACTCTTTTGTTAATTTCATCCTCTGTACTGTGGCTATGCTGGAGCATCACCTTCAAGAGTTTAGTTGGTCATATTGATCCTAAAGCTACTTTCAGTCTTTAATTTATTTTATCAATCTCCATTTGCTAAACTGCTAATTTACAGGACACAAAAGGCGCAGTATAAACACAAACACACACATACACAAACACACAAACACACACACACACACACACACACACACACACACACACACACACACACACACACACACACACACATTGCTATATTCTGGCTCTTTATGATTTGATTCAAATCTCGCTGAAATCAACTTTGTTTTTTTATCTAAAATAAACCTTTGGGGGTGACTAAGCCCCTCCCCTCAAAACCTTTTCACTTGTGCTTCAATTAGAAATAATTATTTCTCTACAACAAGAACAGATATGTAGCACATGAAACCAAACTGTACTTTTCTGACATCATAAGAATTTTAAGAACTTTTAAGAGAACAGGAAATAATTCTTTTTTTTTTAATATTGAATCTTGAAGTATGCATAAAGCTGTTATTTGTAGCTTTATGCATGCTTCAAGATCCACTATTTAAAAAAGAGAATTATTCCTTATTTTTGGGGGTTTTTTTTTGCTTCAGCATAGATACATCCTTCATTCCCAACATTATTTTCATTTACCTTATCTCTCTACTATAAACCATTACAACCCACTTGTTTTATTTCCTTTGACATTATCTTGATTTCACCATTTTCTACATGATTCTCCCATCATTATATTATCAAGACTCTACTTGTTTCCTTCCCAAATCGATCACATTTTCCTTCAGCTTCCCCAGTCAAGCTCAAGCACCATTTTAAACTATATAAGCTTCATTATTTACATATGGCCTTCAAATTATTCACAAACAGGAGATTAGTTTTATGCTCACTGACCTTCATTACATACACCACACATCCCTTTTACTATTTCTATTGTCTTTTTATTCATTTATTATTTTTTTTACTTATCATGAATGAGGAATCCTTCGTGTACAGCATTACTTCACCATTCTTAAGTTTGATTTATTCTGTGTTCTTCATAGTCTCATATTTTTGATCAGAGTACAACATATTATTACGTCTTTATTGATTTATTTTCTTCTGCTACTAAAATCTGTTAATTTTAGCCATTTTGTCTTCACTATACCCTTTGTTTCAACTCATCAATCATTACTGTAAGTTATTTGTGCTTCCTATAAATATATATCTTTATATATATATACATTAATATATATATATATATATATATATATATATATATATATATATATATATATATATATATATATATATATATATATATATATATATATATATATATATATATATATATATATATATATATATATATATATATATATATATATATATATATATATATATACATATATATATATATATTAATGTATATATATAAAGATATATATTTATAAATTCTCATATATTCCCTCTTCTGTCTTTCGTTTGCCATATATATATGTGTGTGTGTGTGTGTGTGTGTGTGTATATATATATATATGCATATTTATACATACATGTTTATATATATATTATATATACATATTTATAGATACATATCCATATAGACATTTTTATTTCACTTTCAAATACTTTGTAATAAATTAAACTTCCCTTTTCTTTTTCTTTCCAAATATACTTATGATGTGTTTATTCAATATTTGATGTTATCTTCAGTCTTCCCCTTTCACACTGGTTCAGATATTTTAGTCGCTTCTCTCCTCTGTATTCTTCATCTTTCTCAGCCACATAAAAATTTTGGTGTTATTTATTATTAAGTCATGTGTTTCTTGTTATGTTGTCACTTCTATTTTAATAAAGTATTGGACTGGCATTGAGTGATTCATTTTATTTTATTTTATTTCACAATTGGTCCAAATGAGTGTTGTTGCATTTCTCAAAGTAACAATATCAGGGGAGTGGTTTTAAATCAGTGCAGAACAAAATTAGCATGAAGCTTTATTTGTAAAGCACTTTTTTCATATTTTTGTGATTGTTGTTGTCAATGCTCCTATTGTTTGCTGATATACATCTGTAGAAACACACACACACACACACACACACACACACATACACACAGATGTTGAGACTGTCTATCACAGGTGGCTAGAAGTGGTTTCCCCTTGAGCTGATAGATATAGATTAAAGTATAAGTGAAAAAGGAAACCGTTTGGCATCACTTAAAAAAGACATTTAATTTAGACATACATGCACACACACATACACACATATACACAAACATGTATATATATCAGCTTCATTACCATTTTCCTCATTAGTATTTTAATCTCCACTTTTTAATTGTTACATTGGTCAAATGTAATTGGTTGAGGCAAATTTTCATTGGCTGCGTGTTCTTATTCTTGCCAACACTCCTTTGTTTTCCAAACAAGATAATGTTTCCTTTGGATCTTCAGACATGTTTTGCTCTACCTTTTCAAAGAGTTCTGCAGTAAAGAAATCCCTTACTTGAAAAACAGGTAGAGGTTGGTGACAGGAAGAGCATCCAGCCATGAAATCCTACCTCAAATAACTCTCCAAACAAACCCACACAAGCATGGAAAAACAGACATTAAATGAAAGAAACTTCTTTTTTCTCTTTCTTCGGAAACATGCATCTGCAACATTGGGTTTCTTTTCTTCCTCACAGCACAAAATTTATTCTATTGTTTGAACTATTTTTAATCATAACAGCCATGTCCGTTTCCAGATATGCTTGCTTGACTTTTCTAATTTTTTCGTATCAGCTTACCTTTAAATTCTCCTTATCTAAAACTTTTCTCTATTCCCTGTTTCTCAATTTCTTCTTAAATCAATTCATTTGCATGTTTTGCATTATTTCATCCATTATAATGTTTATTACACTTCTCTTTTACTTTAAACTAGTTTTCAGATGTTTTCTGAAGTTTTATTTTGCCTTTAACTTATTTTGAGGTGAACAATTTCAACTGGGAATGATTGCAGCTATATTTATGAAGTTAAAATGTTCCATTCATATCCACAAGGATTTATGTTCAATTCCAATGCTTGCTAACATATTTTTTCCGTCACTCTGAGGAATCTTACTAATCCATT
The DNA here is from genome assembly GCF_046866305.1 of Octopus bimaculoides. Taxonomy (NCBI): domain Eukaryota; kingdom Metazoa; phylum Mollusca; class Cephalopoda; order Octopoda; family Octopodidae; genus Octopus; species Octopus bimaculoides. Next base: position 1,733,431 of record NC_142943.1, read on the forward strand.
GCCTTAATTCAGTGAAAGAACAACTAACTCACTCTTTGATTCTTCCATTACCCATTTTTCTCTTCATTACCTCAATAATTTGTCACAGAAATTTGGTGTAGATGCAGTTGATTGTAAAGGTACGTTGACCTGGGAAAGATTTGAACTCAAAACATAAAGAGCAGAGCAAATAATTACATGGTATTTTGTTCAGTTCTCCATCAGACGTTTTTCATACGGCCTCATAGCTCTAAAATGAGTTGGTACATTCTGTTAATATAGTTTTATGAGATTAATTTATTTCCTTGTTTATAGCAAGCTTTGAAAATTCCTTGCAAGCTTTGATGAAATTACTGTTTTTATTGTTTGCATCAACTCAAACAAATATTATTTGATATCTTTGACATCTGACGCTTTGCTACATTCGTCACTAGATTTACATGTTGTACTTACATTTTCCAGAGCTTTCTTCCCTTTTTTTTCCCTTTCTTTTCCCAAAATAGTAGAGAGGGGGGAGAGAAAGAGAGAGAAAGAAAGAAAGAAATGATAAGCTTTGACTGCTTTTTCTAGAGCACTGAATAACTGCATAAAATCTCCATTATTGGCTCACAAGATCTACAGTGGTATTTTATAGCCCCAGGTCAGCTCAAATAGAGTAGATTTCTGTGTAATCAAGAAACCTCCCTACTGTGATAATCCCATCTTCTTTCTATTGACCCAAGTTCATCATCACTTTATAATTCCTTCTATTTTTCTGATAAGCTATAATGGGATAATGTGAAAAGAGATTTGGCTGCTATTTATAGCAGGTCAAACAACAATGTAAAAGCTCAGCCACAAAAATCACATAATTGTTGACTGAAGTAGTTTTTACATGTAAATGGTGTTGTACCATTTACACGATTAATCAAAAACATTTTGTTGGCCATTTTTCAATTTTTCCAGCCAAGATATTTCAGATGGCAGAACCACCAATATTTTTCTTAAATAAAACTAATTGTTTTCACTTTAACAGTCTTATCCATCATGTCCGTTGTCTACAGTGGATAATATGATTTTGTAAAAGTCAAGAGTTCAATCTTTAAGTAAAATGGCCTGGACTCTTACAAATGAAATTACAATAAAAATAAGAAACAATAAAGATGATTTGACCAAATTGTCCTATCAATGTCTGCTAGTTTGATAAGTAACTCATCTCTGGAGTACACCAGTTTGACATATATCGAAGGAAAAAAAAAACACTGTTTCTTAATCAAAAAATCACAATGTAATTTTTTTCTACCATTTTATTTATCTTCAGCATCACCTTTTATATATTCCTCTGTCACTATCTTCATTACTGCTACTCTGTCATCATTGCCGTTGTCATCAACTTCCTCTTCACTGTTATTGCCTCTATTCCATATCTGTATGCCATTTTAGTTGCATCCAACTAACGCATGGCAATGACGATGACGATAACAGAAATGATGCTGGTGATGATGTCAATGATTGTAGAATTCTTTAATGGTAATCTTTATAATGGAATTACATAAAACCAGGCTACTGTTACTCAGACTATTTCAAGTTTTCTTTCTCTAATTATGACATTTGCTTCAATATTTCACATAAATGATCATGTATCACTTTTCTCTTTACACTACTATCATCATCATCATCATCGGCATCAGCATCATCATCATCGTGCCTACTCTCTCATGCTTACTTGGGTTAGAGAATATATTACATAGCTATCATAACTAGCTATTCTCTTAGCCTCTAACACTAGTTTAAAGTAAACAGTCTTCAATTTTTCCTTAATCCAGTCTTTATTTTTCATTTCAGCTCCTTCTTGGAAACAAAATATTCTGTTTTTAATTCTCAAACTGCTTATCAAATTTCTGTCAGGTCACACCCCCACCCCCACCACTTCTTTCCCAACATATTAAGAAAAGTTTATAACAAATAAATTAACAATGTATAAATAAATAAATCGTAATTAAAGACATATCATTTCATATTGATGTAGTATTTATATGTCAGCTTCAGTATTTGAATTACATAAGATCTCTTAACCGAAGACAATCTATCTAATCAGCTCATTTATATGATTTCAGTCAGAGTTTATCACGAATCAGGTGAAATTCATTCAACAATGGCTGCATAAAGCTTGAAAACTTGCTGAAATCAGAATTATATTCATACAACTATTTCGAAAATATCAGTCTTAAACACAATTATATTAATGTAGTTATTTTTTCCATCAACCCAGATATTTTTGAATATTTCTCTTAACAGATCTTAATCCAAACACCTGAACTGCTATAAAATCTGTATAAAAGGAATAGATATGTAATTAGAAGCGTGTTCTTCAAATGAGTGATTCTGTTGTGTAGCACCTTACTCAAGTGCTTTCTACTGTACCACTAAGTTGACCAATGTTTTGTGTAATAAATTTGCCAAGTGACAATGGAAACTGTGTGGAAGCCTACTCAATATATATGATGGACTCTCCTGTTGATTTTGACAAATGGATGAACTATTGTATGAACTGGTTGAGTCTAATCTAATCCACAAACATGTGAACCCTTTAAGCAATTATCAAGTAGAAGCAATTTGACAAAGTTAGATTCAGCCATGTGATCGGTCTTTAAAGTCTACTTCAATTGAAATTCATTAAAATGGGTTACATTGACTTGGGACCATAATAGAAGCATTTGCTCAAGGTGTGTGCGAGCAAATGTCTTCTTCCATTATTCCAGGTCAACAAAATTCTTGAGTGGATTTGGCAGATGGGAATTGAATGAAGCCATCATATAAAAGTATGTGTTTATGTGAGTATGTGTGTGTGTGTGTGAAAGGTGCTTTGTCAGAGCATGTACCCTTACATAGGAAGGCTTGAAAGCTTTTTGATGGCCCCATGTGACAGAGATGAGATAACAAATCTACAGATCTTTCTCAGACCATGATGGTTATGAGCTATTCAATTCTGGATAGATGTGTGAGCTTTCCAAGCAGCATTTTCTCCACTATTTGATGTTAGTAGTGGACTTTAATAGCTACATTGATGGACTGCAGATGATCTAGGAAGAAAAGAGTTTTGTGAAGAACTGATAATGACAGCTGAGATATAATGGATGGGGTAGAGTTGTGCAAGGAACAAAATTGCCTGTTTGGATGGTGGTTTCCTGGAGGCTTTGTGGGTACAAAATAGATTTCTTCACTCAGCTAATGGCACACATCTATCTCAAAAGGAAACATTCCCAGCAGTAGCATCCAGGATATGTTTTATGTTGTTATGGCTTCCCGTGATTGTTTAGTGACTGTTTTTTTGTGGTGGTTTCTTTCCAGCCCATCCCCAAGAATTCATCTACTTCTCTTGCAACTGGTGTTGCATTGATTTCTATGATATTTTCTCCAAGTGTTTGATAAAATTGTTTTGAGTTGGAGTCAAACTGTTTGTTCTATTTAAAGAATTGCTATCGACTTTTATACCAATGGATTCTTTGCATTTAACTAGTTTCTCTTGTTTTAAGCTTTCTTTTATTTTGGGTATATTTTTTTATTTTGCTCTTTTATGTTTCCCTAGTATTTGTCTTTGATTTCATATTGATCGAGATATCTTTTCTTGTATTTTTTGTCTTTTGCTGTATATTGTTTTCTATATTGTTTGTTTGGATTTTGTTTTTCCTCTGAGTTGAGCTGAATGAGTACCAACATTTTTTCATAATTACAGAGGCCGTTACATGAATTATTTTTATTAACATGGTTATATTTATGTTTGTAAAGGTTTCATTAAGTCTGTAATAGTCAGGTTTCTATTGTTTATTGTAGTTATTTTATTATCTTTGGGATGTCCTTTCTCTCATCCATAGAAAGAATTCCTACTACTTTAAGTCTTTAATTATTTCATCCTTTAAATTGTCATTTTCATGATTCCTACTTTTATAATTTCCTATTATTAAATCTTGCACATATTCTCATTTTTTAATATATTTTTTTTTATTTATGTTCAAATTACCTTTTTATTGGTCAATATTCTACATGCGTTGACTTTGTTGTTTTGTTATTTATTTTGCTTGTGTTAACTCTATTTCCAGGATTTAAATTCTTAATGCTTTTAATTATTGTTTGCTTTGTGATTTTCATCACTGATTGTTTCATTAAAGTGTTCCATTTTAGTTTCTAATATTAGTTTGAACTTGGAAAATGTATCCTAAGTTAATTAGTCTTATGGTGTCCTAAGTTACATGACGATCAAACTATATTCTCTCCAAATGTTATTCAAAGATATTGTCATAGTTTTGTTTCTTTTATATGGCAGGGTGCGGAGAGACTATCTTAGAAGACTATGGATTCATGCCCACTAATGCTTGTTATGTATTATCTATGAGATTTGAAAAGAGTCTGGCCCTTTCTTTAGATTGCCATCATTCTATCATTTTTGGAATACCGGTTTATGTTTCTGGAAAAATCAAATTTTCAATGCCGTGTTTCCTTTATTTTTTATGATTACATTCAAAATACACATTTCCCTATTAACTTTGGGTTGACTGATTCTGTTTTCATTAGAACTGTTTACCAATTTCTGTGTGATGGAGTTGAAATCATTCTAGAGTTTGATATCAACCATGCATTGACATATGATATCAAATTGCTGACTAAATATTTGCATTTTTTTTTTCTATTATATTAGTAAAATTCAATAAATTTTACAAGAATTACTTTACACTCTTTCAACATTTTCATGTATTTTGTGCTTATTTACTGTTTTATTTTGCTGTTTTTTTATTGTTTTTTTTTGTGTGCCTCAAATAGCATGACTTGACAGAATGGTCAGAACATCAGGCTAAAGTTCCTTTGGTATTTGTTCTGGTTCTTTATGTTCTGAGTTTAAATTCAACTTTGGTCAATTTTATCTTTCATCCTACAGGGGATCAATAAAATAAACTACGAGTCAAGTACTGAAATTAATATTCTGGACTAAGCCCTTCTCTCAAAACTTCTGGCCATGTGCCTTAATCAGAAGCCTTTGTTAAAGTGGGGTGGGGCTGGCCGAATTGTTACAATAGCAGACAAAATGCTTTGTGGCATTTTTTCAGGCTTTATATCCTGAATTGAAATTCCTCTGAGATCAACTTTGCTCTTTTTCCTTTCAGAGTTGATAAAATAAGAACCAACTAAGCACTGGGGTCATTGTAATTGACTGACCCCCACCACTCCTCCAAAATTTCAGGCCTTGAGCTTGTAGTAGAAAGAATTATTACTATTATTATTGGTAACTTTGGCTTGTAACAGATTTAACTGTATTATCTATTACAGAAAAATATTTTGGATTAACAGTAAATTATAATTACAGCTAGAGGAGTATTCTTGTATTCTGTGAGTGATGATTTTTGACAGAGAATGTCACTTTGTGACTGACAGAGCATTGGAAACACTTCTGTTAAGCAGAATATTCAGGAAACTGGCAGTGCATTCAAAGATCTTGCAATTCACATAAATTAAAACAAAAGCAGAATGCCTACTTAAAACAACGAAAAGGTTACCTCCTTTCCACACAATGAATATGATTTTCCATGTGACTAATTATGTAGGTTAATTACAGCTTTTCTCCTCTGCACACTTAGAAGGTTTAAAGACTTTTCCATCCTCTTGTTGAATTGATAATTTATTTTCTGTTCATAGCTTAGTAATCTTAAGTGATATTAGGAATGTGTGTTTCTCTCTATTCAAATACAAGAAGAAAGAGAAGACAGGAGAATGTAACTTACTAGTAAAGCAAAAGACACTTATTCCTATTGTTAAGTCTACAAGCCTTGAATCTGACAATGTTTATTGCTTTTCTTTCCGATACTTTGAACTTGAAGTTTTGGTATACAGCTGCCATTTTCAATGGACTCTTAGTGTGAACTTCATATAGATGACTTGCTTTCGTAAATCATATAGGAAACCGAATTGCTGTGTTTAAATGGATAGGGAATATCAGCTTAATTGTACATACAGATATTTATATAAAGAAAAGAAAAGTAAAAAGAAAAACTCAATGTGTCACCTTGTGAAGAACAACTTGTTTAAAAAGTAAATTTCTATATAAATGTTTATATGAAGTGTTGCGCAATAAATTTAAAAGTGAAATGAAATAAAAAACAAAAGTTCACACTCTTTATATTATGATATTTTGGCTTAAAAATTCTGACACTGTGCTTATCTCTTATATGAGGAATCTGTGACTTGCACAGATTCATTGCTATATTAGTCAGTCTTAAATCCCTAAACACGTCTACATTGTTAGTGAATAGTGTGGATACACTGTTGCTGTAGGAAGCAGATTCCCATTACAGAATGATGGCTCAGCAGGTGCCAGTTGTATATAGGTGATTCCTCCTTCAAAATTGCTGAGTCAATTACAACAGTAATTAAAGTGTGAAATCTTTAAAAACCAAGTATTGGCAACTGCTGGAATTATTAACATCCTTTTAGAGTTTATTATCATTGTGCAGTCTGGTCAAGGATGCTGGAGAGCCACTATGAATGAGTAAACTTTTGGAACTGCTTGGTTTTGGCAGTTCTAACTCTTGATTCATTATATCTGTTATTTATATGGGAGATTTTGTTCTGTGTAGGGTAGCCTTCATATTAATTGGTATGATTAATTCCTTAATATATAAGCAGACCCCTGCAAACAGAGATCCTGTGTAAGTTCATATTTACAGAAAGATATCTGGTATCGTCGTGATGTTCCATTTCAAAGTCTGTCTACTTGACCATCATGTGATACAATAGAATTTTTTTATCTCCTCACAAGAATCGATCCTGATGCCCCTGTTGTAGGGCAAGTGCTTTGGGCTCTAGCTGGCTCATGAGTGTGATGATGAACAAACCTGAGAGAGTTAATTAATTGATTAGTCCTGGTGTTGCTTTGTATGTGTAGTCACCACTATGGAAATTGGTGTTGTTCAAGGCTTTGTAGATGCTTGAAGATGTAGGGTCAAAGTAGTAGAGTTTAGATGAAATTAAATAGTTGGTATAGAAGTGATGAGGAAAACTCCTCTCTCTGCTTCCTGCATCTAAAATCATATGAAAGTTTGATGGCAGTCAATGAGTTATTTCTAGTCAAGTCCACTACTGTGTGCAGCCTTAACAAGGCAGCTGAAAACTCTGTGACTATGTACATCATTTCTATTCAGAGTGAACAACATCTCAATCACATTGCTTTCACATTAGGGACATGCCCATCCATAATATTGTGAAGGGTGCTCACAAAGTTTACAGTAGATTGGCAAGTTTGTAGTGCCTAAATTCCTAAATGTTTCACACTTCAGGCACCACTGCAATGAGATGTTTCTCCTTGGTGTAGACAAAGAACAGGATTTAGTTACCAGCTTCTTGGGACTGTTCTGACACTCTTGTTGTTTGCCAATGGCAGCTCTTATTGTCTGGGGTAGACTGGTATCAATAAGAGTGTCACTATAGGACTAGATTTCATTAAAAAATTAATCCTACCATTAACAACAGACAAGAGTTGTGCTACTCTAATTGTCTAAAATTAAAATCTGTACATGTCATACCATTCAACCCCTACATATCTGAGTAGATCAGAGCTAAATTCAGGTTCCATTTTCTGTTGATAAGGGCTTCTTAAAGCTGAAATATAAGGAAAAAAAATCTACCTTCTTTTTGTCGTGTTTTTGTTTTCATTCTTTTGTTTCCAACTGACATTTTAATGGCTTTCTAAAACACTTTAAACTAAATTATAATTATTTTGTGTGTGTGTGTGTGCGTATGTGTTTTAACTTTGGCTTGGAATTTTCCTAGCAATAGGAAATGTTTTAGCTCTATGTAATTATTCTTCAATTATTTTTGCACACTGTTACTATCCACACACACACACACACACACACACGCACAACCTTAATCCATACGAGACATTCTTTACAAAAACAAAAAAAACCTACAACAAACATTCTGCAACTGGAACATAACTACCTCTTGCAACACCTCAAAGGAATTTTATCACTGAGTGAAGCATAAATTCTGATGCTTTGGTGGTGTTGCATAAGAGCAGGGTGTGAGTGCCAAACACAAGGGATATATGAAGGCTGAAATGAAATGTAGGGGGCATTACCCTGCTCTATTTGTAATGATAGTGTGTGTGAACAAGAGAGGGAATGAGCTCTAAGGAGCTGAGAGATAAAACTAGGAGTTAAAGAAATTGGATGTGATGGTAAAGTTACCTTTTCAGGTCATTCTGACTCATAACAACTGGTTTACCTGTTTCCATGGCATATGAATCTCCCTTGCCAGGGCAGGAGGCTAGTTCTTTTCTACTCTAAGTACAAGGCCCGAAATTTTTGGGGAGGGGACCAGTTGATTAGATCAACCCCAGTACTCAACTAGCACTTAATTTAGTGACCCTGAAAGGATGAAAAGCAAAGCCAACCTCGATGGAATTTGAACTCAGAACATAAAGACAGATGAAATACCACTAAGCATTTTGTCTGGCATGCTAACGTTTCTACCAGCTTAGGCAGGAGACCTGTTCATCACAGGATTCCTCATTCTGGCCAGTTGAGTCAACTGGAGCAACGTGAAATGAAGTGTTTTGCTCAAGAACACACACACGGCGCCCAGTCCAGGAATTGAAACCACAATCTTATGACCATGAATCCAACATCCTAACCACTAAGCCATGTGCCTCCACACTGGATGGAAAAGGCAAGAGAGAAACTGTGCTAGCACAAACACGTAATCCGTATGGAAGGTAGCAAGTGGAGGAAGATGTGGAAAATGGGTTTATGTAGGAAGAACTTGTGGAAGAGGGAGACCGGGGATGAGATGGGAAGAAGAGGATGAGGCTAAGTACCAAAGAAAACATATTCAACAGGTCCCCTTCAATGCCGTACCAGCATGGATAAATGGACATACAAATGATGATGATTATGATGATGATGACGATGACGAGAATGTTTGTTGTAAAAATGATATCAATGATGACAGTGATGATTACTTCAACATCGATGACGACAACAACTAAAATAATGATGATGATGATGATGATGATGATGGTTTAGCTATTTAAGTTTCATGGGAAAATTTTGACATCATTTATTTCAATACAATATTACTTTGAAATATTTCAAAAAATTATTTCTTTTGATACGAAAGCAAAGGTATATTTCAAGCAAGACAAATGTGATGTAGTGAACACTTGACATTTTAATTATTTCATCGTTACTGTGAGGGTTTAAATAAATTGATTCCATTAGGAGGCTCCATTTATATACTGAGTATCAAAGTCCTATTAACTGTGGTGCATTATGCCCAAGCCATGTGTGCATGTGATATATGAGTATGTATGTGTGTGTGTACTTGCATATGCATGTATCTATCTTTACATACGTGTATGCATATGTATGCATATCACAGATGCACACTCTCATACATATGTGCATACATGTGTAAAAATCAGTAAATAAGAATACTTCTGTATATTTACATGTATAAATATATGATTAAGATGTTGCATGATAAGTATATGTTTATCTATCAATCTGGCAATGTGTGTCTGCGTATGTGAATATGAATATGAATATGTATATGTGTGTATATATATATATATATATATATATATATATATATATATATATAGATAGATAGATAGATAGATAGATATACACACACACACATCTGTTTGTGTGTGTAAATATATATATACAACACACACTCACAAACTCATTCATTTACAGATGTCTACCTTAGACGAAGGCAAGTCTATATATAAAAGAATATAACAAGATATTTTGTTAATATCCTTCCTTTTGACATGATATGGTTAAAACTATAGTTTGTCAACACTTTCTTTATACACTTTATGATTAAAATACAAATTGAACATGGCATCAAGCAGATACCTTCTTTACAAAATGCTGAAGATTTCATAATTCTGAGAATGTCAAATATCTTTCATTTCCATTTAGATTTATTTTAATGAAGTTTCAAATAATTCCCCTTTTTTCGTTATATTTTTTCAGCTTTATCTTATGAATTTTTTTTCTATACTTTGAATGGAGATCATGCCATATAAGTAATCTTTATATTTCTTATATCTATGTTCATGGTTTATAGAAAGTGATAAGGATAATATCGTAAAGTATTTGGACATTTCCATTTCTGTTATTTTCCTTTACACTTTGCTTGTTATGATTAAATCTTTCATTTTTACTTCTTAATGCTATTCAAACAAATAAAACTCAGTGGATATAGCTTGTCATCATCAACATCATAGGCATCATCCTTATTTTCATCATCATCATCATTGCCTACCACCACCATCATCATTATCGTCCCATGCTGGTTGGCTCAGTTGTCAAGAACCGAATCAGCTTGCAACTAAATTGCATATTAAAATATATTTCTTTGCAATTCACATGCTGTATCAATATATGCTTTGGTGACTGTATATTCTTTTTTCATTCATACTCATTATTGAAAGTATTGTGAATTTCTCTACTTTTGAGTCTCCAGATTTACTGAGACAAAGATGATTCTTCTCTAGAGCTAAAACAACACATCTGACAAAGTTCTCAGTAATATTTGTTCTGCACTGAGTTATACAGGTAACTTACTTGACCCTTTCACAGTTGGAAATATAGAGAGCCTGTCACTGGCCAGTAATTGATATCACTGCAATTCTTCAACTGGATATGAATAATAGAAATAAATTTCCTCAATGGTAAGGATGTATCTTTTCTAAGTGTGATACAGTTTCTGTGTTTGTTCTCTTTAGAAGAGCTAAAATTTCTAGGTATGATATAATCCTTCCATATTGGTTTCTTGTTGTTGAAATTTAGCCTCATATCAGCCTTAATTGTGCAGACATGTGATAAAAGGTGTTTCAAATGTGATTTTTTTTTTGTAACATAGCATATACTGGTTTACATGACACAATGTTTCTTTACATTTTTTTTAGAGTAGTAAGGTGAGACTTGAAAGAGATTTAGTTGCTATTTCTGTCAGGTTGATAAACCAGTTTGAGATTTCTTCATTTGTTCTCTTTAGATACATTGAGACATATAGTTTTAGATCAATTATTTGATATCACAATTTGCAAACAAGTTTGGTACAGTTCTGAGTCTGATGTCTTTAATGCACAGACTTTGGTCAATTCATTGCATTTGTAAATCACTTGTATTGTTAATGATTAATTTTTTTTTTCCTATTGGGAATTGTAAAACCATTATCCAATAGGTCTTGGAAATCTTGATGACAATAGAGAAGAAAGATACGGTCCATTGTTAGACATATAATTGTTCTACAGTAACATATTCACCAGTTTTCTTTGAATCATTTATATTGCAGCTGAAGTCATTCAGATTTAAGTGCCATTTGCTCTCCAATATTTGTAGTTGAAGAGTTAATCTTTCATATACATTACATAATTTTCGTACTTTTTTTCTTTGATTTATCGAAATATTTCTCCCAATATGTAAAAACGTGATTGGAAATGTTATTTCAATAATTTGTATCATAAAAATCAGCTTTTACTGAAAATAATGTCATAAAGTTGATCCAGGAAAATAACAAGAAAACGTTTTTGTTTTAGTTTTTATTCTCAGATACAATTTAAAGATCATACACACAGGCACTGCTTCTCCTTACCATTCATGTTGCATATGTTTACCATTTCAACCTACCACATACCTCCACACTCCCGGATTCATTAGCTACTTTCAATCATATTCTTTCAGCTTTCATTACTAAAATTACCGTTGGGTATATGTGAACTAAAATACACAGAACTCTCTCTTCTCTTCCTTAACAAAGAGTCTGAGACCGAATCTTCAAGCTTCCTTCTTTTCTCATGACAATTATATCATTTTTAACATCCACACTTCTTGGATCATTTATTGTTCACATACACCCACCTACTCAATCACATTTCATCATCATCATGATGATGATGATGATGATCATCATCATCATAATCATCATCATCATAATCATAATCATAATCATCACCACCATCACCACCACAGAGACACATTTAGGTTTGGAATTTGAGAAATGGTGCTAAAGATGGAATGTTTCTAAACTCAAAGCAAATGCACAATAAAAATTTGAAACAGTTCTTCGCCAAAGACATGGGTGTTTATGTAACCCATTCATCTGAAAAACATGTTGATGGGTACCCTTGGCTACACAAGACAATAATACAAGCCAAGGCAAGTGAGTAGAGATATGAGGTACTCTAGCTCAACCCAACTAGTACCATTTTTCGATGTTTTAAATCCTTTTAATTATGCTATTCTAATTATTGTGGGTTTTTCTATATTTCTCTGTCTAAATATTTGTGCCTTATTATTTTAATTCATGCCAGGTGAAATGCTTAGAGGTATTTCATGTGTCTTTACATTCTGAGTTCAAATTCCACTGAGGTCGACCTTGCCTTTCATCCTTTTGGGGGTCGATAAATTAAGTACCAGTTGCATACTGGAGTTGATGTAATCAACTGCCCCCTCCCCCTAAATTTCAGGCCTTGTGCCTATAACAGAAAGAATTAATTTAATTCATGCATACACACACACACACACACGCATCATTCACTCTTTGACGAGATTTTGTATTATTTGTCTCAATCCATGTCTTTGAAAGACATCTGGTTCGTATTTTCCTGTGTTTCTTCAGCCCTTGTAGCTATTAAAGAAAAGATTATTATTATTATTATCATTATTGCTATTTCCATTTCACTTCTCAGAACTCTTCATTTCCCTTGCTTTGGCTAATTCAGTAAGAGTAGACAGCAACTTGTTGTCAAAAGTCTCACAGGGTCTCTTTCCACAATACTTAACTTTCAATTACAAGTCTCACTTGTCCCCAATAAAGCAATTTTCTGAGCATGTTCTATCCTCATGTCAATCCCAATTTCTCAACCAAATTTCTCAAATTTGGTTCTTAATGCTCCCAGTGCCCCTACATCATCATCATCATCATCATCAAAGTGGCAAGTTGGCAGAATTGTTAGCATGCCGAACAAAATGCTTGGCAGCATTTCGTCTGTCTTTACATTCTGACTTGAAATACCACCAAGGTTGACTTTGCCTTTCATCCTCTTGAGGTCAATAAAATAAGTACCAGTTGAGTGCTGGGGGTCGAGGTTATCAACTTACCCTCTCCCACTAGCCTTGTATCAAAATTTGAAACCATTATTGTTATTATTATTACTTCATATATGCTCAACAGATTAGATTTTTGGAAAACAAAATTTCCTAACATCAGGCTACAACAAGTAACCTCATGACAAGAACCCTGCTAAGTATCCTAGCTGTCCCTAATAACATGGTTTTCTGCAGCTGTACTAAATTTGGTTTTATACCTATTTCCTCTATCCATCTGTCCAAATCTTTAGTTCTCAATGAATCTATACTGGGATACATTTTACCTGCATTTTCCATAGTCTCTGTAATTCAATGGCTAGGGCCTGGTACTTTTCTATTTTTCCTATACCTATCATATTGGTTTTTTTTTCATCATTTGAGACTGTAAAGTCAATTATCTGGCATTTTCTATTCTCTTTACTACTACTACTACTAAATCAGGCCTTCTAGCTTCTATTACTCTGTCAGTCCAAATGTTAAAATCCCACAAGATGTTATATTTCTTACTTTCTAGTTCTTTACTAGGTTCACGTTCATATCATTTATCAGTGTGTTCAAATCCTAGCTTTCTACATAACTCCCAGTGGATTACTCTCCCTAGGTTGTCATGTCTTTTCTTGTCCATCTGTTCTGAGATCAAATTCCAACAAAGATGACTTTGCTTTTCATCCTTTCCCGGTCTATAAGCACCAACGGAATACTGGGGGGGGGGGGGGGGGGTCAATATAATCGACTTAACCCTCTCCTAAAATTTCTGGTCCTGCACCACAATTTGAAACCATAATTAATACATCTGATTTTGATGAATTAGCTGACGTTGGGTTTTATAAATGTCAATTAATGATGAAAGAATAATGTTAAGCTTAATTAATAGAATATCAGTTTAAATATTAATTTGTACATAATTAGATATTACAGTGTTTAACTCCTTTACAGGTAAGTAAGAAGTAGTTAACACGTCTATATCTCAAAGTATATTTTGAATTCTCTTAGCAGAATTTGATTTTCTGTAAAAGATATTAAATTATAAAATTTTTTTGTTCCTTTTCAATTGGCAAGAATTTTATGAAAAAGAAATTTTCTTTTCTGCTCAATAATAAACTTGTATTTCAATAAATAACTCTCACCTATTCATAAATGAAAAAAAAAGAAAAGAAATACAATAAAGACACAATGATGAAAAATAAAATAAAAAAATCAGCAAAGAAAAAGTATATGTACCACGTAAAATAAAGTGACAAAAAAATGGTAAAAAACAAGTGTAACTTTAAAAGAAGTTATGCTTGAAAGCTATTACCTGGGTATTGGGTAAATTGATGATCATGGATACCAAATATTAACAAATAATGAAATATATCTGACATTGAATTTTCTTTTGAGTTAGACCATTCTTCTGGAATGAAAATTATCTTTCTATTTTTATTTCTCATTTTCTTTATTATTATTTTTTTTCTTTGTCTATCAAATAACATTACTCTGAAGTTCCAAGAACTTGATTTAGAGTTAGATATCTAATTCTTTCTCATAATTCCCAAATCTTTCATGAGAATTGGCAACGGTTAGTCATCTTGCACTGTTGTTTGTCTTTCAATATTTCAATGTTACTTCATTTCTTCCTGTCACATGCACACACACACATGTATGTATACATACACACACACACACACACATATATATATATATATATATATATATATATATATATATATATATAGATAGATAGATAGATAGATAGATAGATAGATAGATAGATAGATAGATAGATAGATAGATAGATAGATAGATATAGATATAGATATATATATAAATGTATACGCTACCCACAATCTTGAGGCAATATATTACTCAACTATTTTCAGCTTGTCTAATCTTTTCAAAAACAGAACAGTTGTAAAAATAATCCTTATTATCTTTTTATGAATCATAAGATCTTATCGATGTAGCTCTGAAATTTCCAATATATCGTTTTTTCCTCATAATATAAACCTATATGTTCATGTAATGCCATAAATATGGTACCATACTCTTCAAACATATAGACCTGACTCCTATTTCATGTAGTGAGAATGTTTATATTGATTTAGTTATGTAGACACAAGGCCTGGAAGTTTGAATGGAGACCACAATTAATTAAATCAAAGCCAGTACTTAATTTATGAATCTTAAGAACAAGGTAAAGTCAACCTTTATGCAATGAACTCATACAACAACCATTTTAAGCTCATATTTTTCCTATTAAAGCAGTGTTCTTAGTTTTCCAAATCCCATGGCAGTCTTTTCCGTTTTTCCTATCCTCGCCATTTTTTCTCATTAAAACCCTTGGCCTCCATTTCCTCTTCCATCATCTTTGGTCATATCTTTCTCAGTATTCTTCTACTTTCTTCCACATTGGATTAAGATGGTTGATCCTTGATATGAAGATTTCCTGTATTTCTCTCTGTGGCTAGCATGGTCACGTGGTTGTGGAAGGAAGATGTATTTGTTGTCAGTAATTTATCCTGTAGGATGTGAAACATTTGGGCCAAACCCCGTGTGTTGGCAGACATTTGTGTGCAGGGTTGTCCCACTTGAGTTCTCTTTGTTGACATGCATTTGCACAGCCCCTAATGAAATATTGAAACCGTCCTTACAGACAACAGAAGTGGTAATCTCATTAGAGTGAGGAATCCTCAGGAAGCAGGTCCTAGAGACATTCCTCTTGTCATTTTTATTCCATTTGTATCCATGCAGAATGTTCACAAAGGATGCTGGGTACTTGTTAATTCAAGGAATGCTTAGGAACTGGGTGACTTGAGTGGCTCTGTCACTGTGTCTGTAATGGATACAGGCAATTTCCTTCTGTATGTAGCCAATTTTAGCACTAATGTATATATATATATATATATATATATATATATATGTATGTATATGTGTGAGGGTATGTATATATACGTGTGTGTGTGTGTGTGTGTTATGCTCATTAAATATTTTGAGCAACAGTGAAAGAGTAATAAAAGAGAATATTTCCCCTCTCAGAGAATTGTGTTTGAATATGAACCTGAGTTGCGAAAACGAAGTTTGATCTGAAACACTTAAAAAAAAAAAAAAAACAAGCAAAAAAAAAATATTGGTTACTAAAAATTTGTCAAATTTTCTAAAAGAAGCAATCAGAAATTGCTGAAAGAAATATATGTAGATGTAATTCAATATAGAATATATTCTATAAAAGCAGCTACAAGGAAATTATTATTATTATTATTATTATTATTATCATTATTAATATTATTATTATTATTATTATTATTATCATTATTGTTGTTATTATTGATAATTTATAAAAATAAAATATATTTTCTGGATTGATTATTTGTTTATTATATTTTGTTTCTTAACAAATTTGTGTGTGTGTGTGTGTGTGTGTGTGTGTATGTGTGTGTGTGTGTGTGTGTGTGTGTGTGTGTGTGTGTGTATCCATATATATATGTGTATAAGAAAAACTAAACTGAAGTCCATGTCAAGAATTGATTTTGCTATCTAGAGAAATCAGTTTCACACTTACATAATTTGCAGAAATCTCATAAGAATACATTTTTCATGTCAGAATATCCATTATAATTCATTGAATGTCGTGAAGTATTTTGTTTTTGTGTTCCATCATGGTTTCACTGGCTGCATATTGTCACTTGGTGATCAACATTCTGAATAAATATGTAGTGCCGAGTGCTGCTTTCTTTCATTTCATTTTTTTCTCTTTCTTTTACTTTTTTGCTTTTCAAATTTGTATTTTTCCTAGAAATTTCTAAATAAAGACATATTTTAGCAATATTTTTTTGAGACCTTTTATAAATTATAATATTTACCATACATGTGCACTGCTAATCATATTATTATACCAAACATGATTTGAAATGTAAGCAAAAAATAAATATGTATATATAAGTATACATATACATATTATATATATAAGAATGAAATGCAATAAAATAACTGGTAGTTTTATATATATATATATGTCAATATATATAGATATATATGTGTCAATATATATATATATATGCAAAATGAAATTAGTTTCACAGAGACAAGTTACAGCTAGCAGCTTGTTCAACTAGACTAGTAGAACAGGCTGTTATAATAAATTTGACTGCAATATAGGCATTGAGTTTACCCATTTGGAAATATTGTTAGCATTTTCAACATTTCTTTTTTAACTAATGACTTGAACACTACTGACTGTGTGTATGTGCATGCATGTGTATTGTGTGTGTGTGTATGTGTACATGTACATACACAGATACGTGTGTATGTATAAATTTGTGTGTATTGATGTGGTTGTATGTAAGATGCTTCATCGAAATATCTGTACCCAATACATTCTACTTCTTCATCTCTGTACTGCCAACATCACTTCCTCTCCGCTGGACCACCTATCTTTATCATTCATCTGCAGTTGTTTTGTCCACACACATACATATATGAAAATGGTATGGAGAAAGAAGATATGGAAACTAAAAGATCCTGCTATTGGAGATAGATTTAGAGAAATTCTAATTGACACATATGGAGTAGTGGTTAAGAGTGTGGGCTACTAACCCCAAGATTCCAACTTCAATTCCAGGCAGTAACCTGAATAATAATAACAATAATAACATCGAAAAATACTTTAGGAATGAGAACTCAGGTTCGAAATTTCCCCAAGACACCTGATGAAGGCTGGAGGGTATCTCAGCCGAAAATTTGTGTTAGCAACAAACAAAATGAGGACAAATATCCCTCAAATGTAAATAATGTAAATAATGGACACATATATTTATAGGAAAGAAGATTTATATAGAAGTAGCATAGGCATCAACTAGGAATTTTTATGAAATAACCTGTCTGGGTTTATAAATCATACATATAGCTGGAGCAAAATCTCAGCCAAAAGTAACATGATGGTAGGAATTGATGGAGCAGTGAAGACTAAAAGACATGCTTGAAAAGACTGGAGGGAAAGCAGTAGGAGGGAGCATTCCCTAATGGCTAGAAGAGTAACAAAGCAACAGATATATTTGGCTAAGGGTGAAACAGAGAGGAAGAGATTTGCACATGTTTATGAGGATGAATATCAAGGAAGTGAGGTGTTTGGGATCACAAAGCAGGATGTGAGAGAGAATTGAGAAACCGTTGGTGAGAAGCATATTCCGGATGATGAAGGCAACTCACCATCGATATGGAAGACAAGAAAGTGGCTTGAAAGTGCTATCATGAGAGGCTGTTATGAGAGGTTCTTAAATGGTGAGAATGAGTGGCATAAAGAGGGTCCACTCTTGCTGAACCTTCTTAGGGGCCAGGAATTTAAATTGACAGCAGCATGTTGAATAATACAGCAATTAAAGATACAAAGAGAGTAAAAGCCACGTGACCATCAAGGCTAATTGGAAAGACATTTAAATTACTGGTGAAGTAGGTTATATGATTTCCACCCAGATAGTTAATCAAGTTATACAGTAAGGAATCATACTCAATGACTAGCATCGCAGAATCATTGTAAACTGCTACAAAAGCAAAGAGCTGCCTCTGTAACAGAATCAAATCACTAGATCAGGTTATGAAGACCCAACTCATCCATGATAGAATAGGCCTAGAGGTGAGGCAGTTTTGCTTTGTTACTGGAAGAGGAACCACAGATACAGTCTTCTTAGTGAGGCAATTATAAGATAAATACTTCGATAAGACGAAACTGCTATTCCTGGCATCATTTGCTTTGTTTTCTTTTATTTGGAGAAAATGTTTCACAGCATCCCGTACTAAGTAATGCAGAAGGTTACTTAGGTCACTTGCTGATGATAAATGACTTGCAGAGGAGGCTGTATGGGCTACGTACAAAGATGCTGTAAAGGAAAGTGAGAGTTGACAACGATTTTAGTGAGGAATTTAGCATGCAAGTAGAATTCATGTCTTGAAACCACATGGCATACTCAGATTGCTGGAAAAAAAAATCGATAATAGGGCCCCTGGAAGGGATCTTTATATATATCAAATATATATATGTGTGTGTGTGTGTGTGTGTGTGTGTGTGTGTGTATGTGTGTGTGTGTGTGTTTATATACACACACATATACATATATATATATATATATGTATTTATACACACACATAAACATATACACACACATATATATGTATATACACACACATACATAAACATTCATATACATATATACATATATATATATGCACACATATGCATATGTGTGTATATGTATATATATGAATGTGTGCGTATATTACATTTAAATATATGACTCAAACATCTGTTCAATAATTTTGTTTTTTATGTTCAGTCCTTTGTACTTTTTAATGGTCCATTTGATGAGAGGGAGGAGTTGAGAAGGGAGTGGGGGAGGGAGTTTTCATTTAAGTAATCACCATCAAAATATTGAGCTTGATATTGTGTCAAGTGTTTTTTTTAATTAATGGCGAATGTTAATTGACTGATTGGCTTCTCTGTTTTGTTAATATTATGCAGCACCATCAGACTAAGTGTAGCTTTTGGTCAGTCTGGGCTGAATAAACCAATGAGGAATTGTGTACTAGCCAAACTAATTCCATTTTTGTTTGTTGCACATCTGGCACTGCATTATCCAATGCAACCTTCCCATTGCAAGGTGCAAGGGTATAATATGAAGGAGACTAGTCTTCTATTTCTAGCAAATATTTCTAATGCACCAATAAAAAGTTCTTAGGATTGCCAGTAGATATTAACTCAGATATTTTGTTTTTAGGGTAGATGGTTACCGGTCCAACTTGAGGAATTTCTCATCAAACCAAAGGTTGCATGTGTTTCCTCCATGCTGCAACTACATGAAGTATTTAGAATGCTACTATGGTATACCATCTCTTGTTCTCTTTTGTACCATTACTTTAGAAATTGACTTCCGGGAGTAATTCTTGTAGGAGGGGGTATGTTGGTAAAAATTGTTTTTCAATCGGTCGTCTATGAAGCCAATGTATGAGATTATAAACTTTTGTTTGTTTGCTCTTTGTGAAATGATAAATAGATGAAATTGTCCAGGGAAATAACCTTGATTCCTTGTAGTTGCATTGAGGCTAACAGAGAATCTATATGAAGTGTCTTGGCTTAAATCAAAGCATAGTACAATCATTGAATCTGCTGTCAATGAACACATCTTCATCTTTTGTATAGAATAATGTATAAGATTTCATCTATTATGATCTGCCTTCCTATAAGGAGGCTGATGATGAGGAGGGAAAGTGAATGGAGGAGGAGGAGGAGGAATGTCTGTACAAAGCAGGGAAAGATATTAATTAAAGAAAGTAACATTATGATTTGACAATTCTAGTTTCCTGATCAATCAAATATTTGGCTTAAAATTTGATTTCAGGGAAATATTTAAATACAAATTCAGCCTTGAAACCAAAATTAGGGATGCCAACACAGAATTCTATCTATTTTGTAAGAACATGATGAGATTCTATTTAAGACTAGAAGAAGAATTCTTCATGTGTATATTAACATTGGGTAGATCTGGCCCATATCTTCCGGGTGGATTTTCATCTCTCCACCCTGAGGCCAGAGGATGAGGATGGATCTATCAAATGTCTATTTGCTTCCACTACAGGTTGCATATTTTTCTGAACTACACTCGTCAACATTATGAAGTAACTCTGATGCCCCAGAAACAGCTGTCGGATTTGTAACTCCTTCTCCCCTTTAATTCTCACTCTTTGTACTGTGTAAGTTTGCTCCATTAATATATAATTATCTTGAATATTTCTACTTGAATATTCATCAGCTGAACATTTTTAGTTGTTACTTTCTCCCTATTACAACGCATGCATGTATATATATTTTGTATATTAAACCCAAGCAGTTTTATTTATTTATTTTGCATCATTATCTCCATATCTGCCCACTTGGATACCTCTTATAGCCCCCTCTTTACCCCATGGACCTGGTCCTCAATAATGGTTTCACATTGTATGTTCAAATCATTTGAGTGCTACTGTTTTCTATATTGAGAATCCTGGATCTCATCTTTTACTTTCTCTCTCTCTCTCTCTCTCTCTCTCTCTCTCTCTCTCTTTCTCTCTCTCTCTTTATATACATATATGTATATATATATATATATATATATATATATATATATACACACATATATGTACATAGACACACAAAAATACATATATATGCTCATACATGTGCTCACACACACACACAAACACACATTCATCTATAATATATAATCTGCTTCTTTTGTTCAATTCATTTTGCCATTCCTCTTGTAGAGTTTAATCAAGTAATTGCTGTTTTGAAACAACACAGAAAATATTTTATCTTTTGATAAACCCAGCATTTCTTTTGTATTAACTTATCCCTATTCTGCCATTTTCCAAGCTGAATTGAAATCATGTTTCTGTGAATTGTAATTCTAGTTGTGTAGAGTTGCACTCTACAACTTTATTCTTAAACAGAGTGATCACAATAGTTTACAATTTGCACCTCATTTCTTTGAGAGTATGATTAAAATATTCAATATTGCTCAGTGTGAAAGATTGCTTCAGCACACCGATTATCTTATGTGAATCAGATAATGTGCTAAGTGTTACATTATCAGCCGACTTTATGAGAATAGATTGCGGTTTCTTCATATGCATTTCACTACAATTTAAGTAAAAGGTTTATGCAAATTACTTAAATATTAAAGGTTTCATTTATGTGTAATGTGGGCCTAAATGCATCCTTATCATTTTTATGGAATGACATACATAACATTTTATCTTTATAAAACAGCCTTCAGATATTGGAGATAATAACAGTATGGAGCATATTAAGGTCATCATTCGCAGATAACAGCATTGGAACATGACAAATTTTGGTTTTGGAAAAAGAAACGAATAAATAAATGCTCAGTAAGAATTTGGTTAATTCATAACCTGAGAGGAAATCTTAAATATCTTGATGCAACACCTTCTTTGTTGGGGATAATATTTATGTCTCTGAGAACAGTTCTTAGACCCAACATTCTTGTACTGAAGACTGTAGCCTTATTTTTATTAAAAAGGTGTATAGTGTACAGAGTATTGTGGGTGCTTTTACATGGTACTGGCACAGAATTCTTGCAGGCCAATCCTCTCCACCAGTGGGGGTGGTCTTAACACTTCTGCTGTGGAGTCTCTTATATTTAGCAGCTTGCATGAATTTCCACATTTTTCTTCTTGAATTGACAAAAACTGAGCATTGTTTGTATATAGTCAACAACCAAATGCTTTCCATGGTAGTGGATGGTAGTCATAAGGAACTTGGTAGATATGTACATTTGTGTGTGTGTCTCTGTATATCTATGTAAAGTAATATCTGTTTATATGCAGGTATACATACAGCAGTAAATGTAAATGTGTACAGGAGAACAAAATTCTGTCATATTTGTAAACTTCCTCAGCTCATCCCCCCTCTCTCTCTCTCTCTCTCTCTCCCTCTCTCTCTCTCTCCCTCCCTCTCTCTCTCTCTCTCTCCCTCCCTCTCTCTCTCTCTCTCTCCCTCCCTCTCTCTCTCTCTGTGTCTGTGTATGTGTCAGCCTTTCTCCATAAATATAGAATTACACCTGCAGCACCAATTTTGTAATAAATGGTGAAGTTTCTGATTCTTCAGTAATAATCAAACACATCCCACTTTTCTGTCTTTCTTTCTTTCTTTCTTTCTTTCTTTTCCTTTCTTTCTTTCTTTTCCTTTCTTTCTTTCTTTCTCTATCTCTATCTCTTTCTTTCTTCTTCCCCCCTTCCCCTGTCTCATTCACACACATTCTGTTGCCTGTAAGACAAATTCAAAAAAAAACAGATATAAATATTCCCATCAGTTGTAGCTCACATTGAAAGGCCTGAATTTATTTGGAAAACATTTCACTGCTTAGAAAACCAGATCAATACCTTTATTAAATGGCCAACTGTGGTGCTACATTACATAACTGAGGAATAACTATCAACTCTTCTATCAGTGTGAAATACAGTGTAGAATTTAATCACTCCAGCCAGCGACCTGAGTAGACACATCATTCTTTGATGCCTGCGAAATATTCCAAGACATTTAATGGTTCCTCGTGTAGGAATAAGGCTTGCACTTTTGAGGAAAGGGACTTAGTAGATACCATGTGGCACTTGACTTGTGTTTTGCTTTATTGACCCTGAGCAGCGGCAGAGGAGGAGGAGGAGGAGGTGGTCAAGGGAACCATGACAAAAGGTAGAAGCTCAAGCTGCTCTGAAATCTTGAATTCTTTCTTCAGGTATCCTCTGCAATATGGAAGCATGATGTTCCCCCAAAATCTTGCTGTAGCTTGGTGTTCCATAATGCAAAACATATTTCGCTATTGATTCCATGTTTTTTGATTTCTGTGTGACATGAAATGAATGGACAAGACAGATTTCACCCGATAGAATTTCATGTTGTGCCTACTTGTGCAAATATCCTCTGTTATAGCCTTGGCTTGACCAAAATCTTGCCAAGAAATTTAGTAAGTGGAACTAAATTGTTGCCCTTGAGTAACTTTAGAAGAGTTTGTATTTACAATAAAATCCAATGATTTCTCTTTTGAAAGTAGTTATTAGTGATTGCAGAATATTGAAAGCATATAGAAAGTTCCACTGGCTGGACATGTCACAAGATTCCCTGATAACAGGTGGAATCCTGCAGAGTGGTATCCATGGCTACATAGAAGGCTTCCAAAATGATGGAATGACAATTTAATTAAACAATTTAGGTGAAAGTGGAAAAGAATGGTGCAATCAAAAAGGAATTGGAAGTGCATTGTGACCAGCAGTATATAACCATATCTGACAGTCTGGTTGATACCATGATAAGAATATCTATTGATTTAACTAATTGGTTATTACTGTCTCTAATGGTATATAATGATTTTGTCTTCCTAAGTCAAGTCAGAATTATATTTGATATCTTAATAAATAAGACCTTTGTAATTTGCTATCTTTGGATAGCATTCCATATTACAAATGATTCTCTGTTTCTTATATGTAAAATATCTGGTTCTTATTAACATGTAACCTTTTAAAACAGATAAAAGAAAAGAATAAGGAGACTGTTTGTTCAAGAATTGCTTGGGGAAATGGAGGTTGCTGTAACAGTGATGGAAGTTTTATTGTGGCACCTAATGTGTCAATTTATAGATCTATAATACGATTGATACAAAGGTCATACATAAAGTCTGCAAGTCAAAGTGATGGGATTGGGAATTCTACACAGCTTATTCCATCATAACTCAAAGAAGCGAATTTTCAAAGCTTTAAGACTGGTTCAAATAGGTGTCATCAATTAAATTATACAATTAGCTCATTATAAGATGCTATTATGTTCATAACTGTCATGTTGTCACTACTGTCAGCTGTTATAATTACCAAATGATGGAGTGAGATGAAATTTTCCGATTTAAATCTAACAGGTCAATGTTACATCAAAGACTGACTTCTTCGTAGTGTCTCTGTTATATTGAATCTGTTAAGAACTTTTATTTTCCTACACCGATGAATGTAAAATTTGATGCATTTTCTCAGTCAGTCATTACTTTGGTAATTATAACAGGGTAATTGTTTTTATATTTTTTGGTTTGCTGACTCTAGTGGAAGGGACAGTGCTCCATAATCTTTGAAGGCCTTCTGGTAGTAGGAAATTTGATGCTGTTACTGTTCTGTTTAACCTGTTGCAAGTCAACAGCTTCAAGAAAGACATGAGCAGGGAGGAGATTCCGGATAGCCTATATTCTGGGGAGAAAGGATTGTGTATATGGTTAGTGTGGTGCTAAAGAGTGGCAGTGGATGCAACAAAGGTGATGAAAGGTGAAAGAATGAGTGGGGTGAAAGGTGTTGGTGTGAGACAAACCAGCTCCAAAGAACAGAAACTTCACTAAGGAGATCAGAATAAAATTGAAACATGCCTGATATTATTTCCCATTTTTGCCTGAAGCATTAGTCATTGACTGATATTCTTTACAGTTCCCTGACTGCATATTTATTTCTATGTTAAAAGACTAATCATTATAATTATAATGATTAAAACTTAACAAGTTTTACAAAGACAAGTTTGGATTTAAATATCATTTAATACATCCTGGTGATTTATAATTTGGAATATAGGACGACCACTTTTTTTTTTGGTTTCCTTTTATTGTTATATAATACTTACATGATTATTTTGTAAGCTAGTCTTAATGTATTACATGTACTGTTAGGCTTGATGCATCTTCAGGTTTGGTATCGGATTATCCACACATGATTAATCGCTTGTCTATTGACATTTATTGCTCTCATTACTGAAATAGCAAGGAATAAATAAATCAACAATATTTCCATTAAAACTGAAATCAATATTAAAAACAGAAATATCAGCAGGAAAGGTATTAAGAAACAGAATCCATAACATGATGCGTGTGTGTGTGTGTGTGTGTTCAAGATGCATTCCAGAAGTTTTCAGACTTCTTTTCAGGAGAAATAGACATTTATTAATTTGAAAGGAGTGAAGGTGTCCAGAACATCTGTCACAGCCTCTTCCATCTTCAGAACAACTGTCTCCCAGGTTCTCCTACAGTCTCAAGAACAATCAAAAGCCACAGGGAACTGGATCTGGACTATATGCTGGCATCAGTTCAATTCCCTCCAAATTCCTGGAGTTTATTCTTGGTCGTTTCAGTGACGTGAGATCTTCCATTGTCTTACCACAGAACAGCTCACTTTCTGTTAACCAATGCCAGGTATTTTTTACAGTACAACGGCACACATGGCACACATCCACTCCAGCTCTTCGGAGTACAGGTTGTCATCAATTGATCAACCAACCAGATCAACCTCATGGTGAATTATCCCCTCATAATTCCGCCAGACTCAGAGCTTCACCTTGTGTTCGAAACACCCAGGTTTGGCAACAGTTTCCAGAAGCTGGCCTTTGCTCAGTCACTGCTTATGCGAGTTAGGATTTCAGAAAAATATTTCCCTCATGTTATTACTTGTTCCATTCTGGCACTTGCAATGCTTTCTCAACCAAGAAGAGGTGGAAGCTT
This sequence comes from Octopus bimaculoides, assembly GCF_046866305.1. Classification (NCBI taxonomy): domain Eukaryota; kingdom Metazoa; phylum Mollusca; class Cephalopoda; order Octopoda; family Octopodidae; genus Octopus; species Octopus bimaculoides. The sequence continues at coordinate 1,759,589 of NC_142943.1, forward strand.
CAGTGAAGGATTTTCACTTTGGAACTTTGGAAGACAAGAACTGGTATCAGTGTGGGCTCAAAGAACTGGCAGAAAAGGTGGCTTCGGACAGGGCAGCAGAATGGCCTCTTCTTTGAGTGTTAGGCTGCTTTGGTTGCAACTTGATGAATGAAGCAAATACTGTGAAACTTTACTCAGCACAATATATAAATACAACAGTCTTTTTACAGTCAAGACAAGGAGACACACACATGCACATACATACAGACACACACATGTCCACACATTCAGACACACACACACACACACACACACACACACATGGTTTCTTTCAGTATCTGGCTGCTAAATCATATTGGTAAATACTGAAAATATGACTGAATCGAAAACAATGTGGTCGGGAAGTAAACTTCTTAATCATGTAGCATGCCTACATGCACACACACACACACATATATGCATGTATGTATATTTTTATGTGTGTGTGTGTGAGTGAGAGAGAGAGAGTTGGGTTTTTTTTTAATCTTGATACATCATCCGTTTAAATATTCACTGAAGATTTTCTAATCAAAATCATTATTTTCAAAGTAAATTTGAACAAATCGAACAAGATTTTATTTCTCCTGACATAAGGCAACAATCCTGGTCTCCTAAATCTCTTTTGTTGCAGAGAAGCACTGGCAGCTATATTTGTTAATTCCCGACAATCATACAATGGCCATTATAAAGAAACACCTGTCATGGACAGAGCCTCTGTCTGGTTGCTTGATATGCTAGTAACAGCAGAAAAATCTTCCTGAAATCACAGCCTACAGTCTTAATATAAAAGGAAGGACTTATTGTATAATGTAGTCCTAGATACACTATACTTGAAGAAATATGAGATATTCACTGTTGGAATATTTCTAATCATAGATCTAGCCATCAGGCCTGACCTGGGGCTAAATAATACAACAATGAAGAAAATGAGATATCTTTAGATTTGTATGAATTTTAAAGAAGACATTTATGTAGTTCAAATGTGAAGTTAGCTGAATTTATTTTGTATTGAATTTCTGATTGTCTTCATCCAGGTTGGCCACAGTGAAATTGACATCACACAGACTTGAATATATTAACATTGCTTATAGCAGAAGCTTTCAAAATGCCTTCTTCACTTTTGTAATTGGTTATCATCATTTCTATTGTGACGATATTGACGTTCTGATTCAAGCATTCAAATATGGTATTCAATATTCTAGCTGCCTTTTTGATGCCATCTGATATCTTAGCAATATTTCCTGTGCCCTCAACCTACAATGAACCCCGAGATTTATTTCTTTTACTGGTAATCATTTCTAATTCTTTGATTCAGTCTTGCCAAGTTGACAATATGAAAATCAAATTGCATCCATTTTGGTGTTTTGCTTCCTGCATTCAGTGTCAAATATATATATATATATATATATATATATATATATATATCTAAGCCATCCATAATCCAAGAAGAAATGAAGCAAAATTCAGGGTTTGGGATCTCCTTCATATCAGATGTGTTCCTTGAAATTTCCATATAGGGTTGTTCTTCACTTCTGATGTGGTTTCTACAAACAGGGTTTCACAAAATGCTAAAGTAATTTTCTTTCTTTAGATTTATCATCATTATTATCATTGCTTCATCATTAATTCGTTACCAATATGGCAGTCAATCATTAATATTGTTATTAATCTTATCATTATTTGTTTCTGATCTCATCATCGTCATTGTCTTCATCATCATCATCATCATCATCATCATCATCATCATCAACAGCAGCAGTAATATGTCTAGAAGCCTGGATGAGCTTTTCTAGTGGACTGTATGTTAATGACTATATCATTGTTTACAACAATAGAATCATGGAAACATACGTGGTGACAAGTAAAAATATGAGTTCACTTACACACACACACACACATGATACACAATAAGATTCAGTTTCCATCCCCATTGGTCAGTCCAGCGCTGCTGAGTAGAAAAACACTTGTTTAAGGTGCCATGCAGTGAGACTGAACTTGAAACCACTTGGTTTCAAAGCAAACACTGTCATACCCTAGGTAATGTAAAGGTGAAGTCAGATGGTGATGTTGTATAAGGAGGGAAACCTGTTGTGTGTGTGAAGAAGAAAAGGATGAATGGAGCAGGATATCTCTCAACTGCATGGAAAAATATGTTGTTAGAAATCCTCCGTTTTCCAAACAGAAATTAATAAACATTTGTTTAGGTAGGAGAGTAAAGTTGTATTAAAAGATATCCGTATTGCAAGATTAAAAAGTTTGAACTAATATTAATAATAAAAATTACTTAAAACATCAGGAAAAAAAAATTTAGTTGCATTTGTAAAGTTGCTTTCAGCCAACAAATGTATTTTGTGAATAATGCATTCCCGAGGATGAAGCTTCCATTGTATTATGTGATCCCAGCATCTTTTTTGACAAGGATGAGAAGTAAAGAATCTTATACCCAGTGAGATGTTGCATTCAGTAATCTAGCATTGAACGTAGATAGACTCTTTGGATAATATAACTTCAAAACAATATTCAGAAACAATACCACACTTTACAGTAATCCAGAAGGATAAATCTTGCTCAAGGGTAAAAGTTAAAGTTAAAATAAGTATTTATTTATTTCTACATTGTGATCTTCGTTAGTTACAGGTTTCCAATCGGTCAATTGTTTTTTCTTTGTTTTTTTTTTTTGTTTTTTTGCATTTAGACATCAAAAGTACAAAGTGAGTACAATCTTTCTTTGACTTCTCACTGATGTTTATATCCTTCCCCAATAAACATCAGCAATGATATGCTTATTTGGATACCTACCTACCTACCTACCTGTCTGTCTGTCTGTCTGTCTGTCTATCCATCCATCCATGTGTGTGTATTTAGATACACATGTGTATATATGTACTTATATGTGCATGTGTATACATATACATATGTATACATCGATGTATATATATATGTGTATACATATACATATGTATACATCGATGTATATATATGTGTGCTGAAATGCCGTTGGGCATAAGTCTGATTGACTTCTAACTAACCAATAACCAAAACAATCTCTTTTGGCATCATGTCAGTAAATAATCTCTTAGTCACTTTCTTGAAAAATATAAAGATTTTGTCATGGAGTTTACATGGAAGAATGCAAAGATGGCTCTCTGTTATTGGTTATTTATTCATAAGCTACCATCTTGTTTATAAGATACAAACAAATGTACCACACTTGCTTGGATAATCAAAGTTGAACCAAATAATCATTTCCATTATAGTTACAAGGCCTGAAATTTTCAAGAAGCAGAATTCTTGATTATATCAATCCAAGTATTCAACTGGTATTTATTTTAATTACCTTACGGAGATAGAGAGGCAAAGTTTGCCTTAGTGGAATTTGAACTCAGAATGTAAAGACATGAAACACCACTAAGCATTTTGTCTGGCATTGTAACAATCCTGCCAGCTAGAGTCAGAACAAGTAATACAGAGCATTTTGTCTATACCATTAACAAATTTTACTTACTCACTTTCTTGTGCTGGCATTTTATTTGTTTTCATTCCTCCAAGGACAAAAGTCAAAGTTGACCACAAGAGAATTTGAACTCAGAAAGTGAAAAAGATAAATGAAGTACCACAAAATGTTTTATCAAACGTTCCAATAATTCTATTGATTCACTAACTTACAACAACAACACTAATAACAAAATCTCCTATTTTAATTAAACCTGCTGAGAATATTTCTAAGTTTTGAAGATTAAGGTAATTTACATACATAAATTTTAGCATAAAACTATTAGTTTATGAATAGGTAACTAAATGGAACTTTTTCCATAGATCTATGTTATTTAAATATATTTACTACTTAACACATTAATAATTCAACTTTTCATTCAGTTTTTATTGCAATATATAGGTTAGTTGCAATTAAAATTTCCTTTATATACTAATTATTTTGTGTTAATTACTTTATATTAAAATTTGACTTGTAATCCTTTGATGTCTATATTTTTTGAAATTTTCATTAATCATTGCATCAAATATCCAATTCCTGCCACTCAAGTTCAATTGAGTTGCCCAGAATAAATATCATTTTCTGCATTTTTAAATTCAAATTTAGTATAATTAATTGATGTCTGTGTCAATAAAAACTACTGTTATTAAAAACTTTAGATAATTAACTGTAATTATTATTAACTGATATTATTTAAAGCTTTTGATTATCAGTTATATGTGTTTGGCAATTTTCCTGAAATATTTATCATTATATACTGATGAATTCAGACCAATGTCCAAATCTTTTTGTTTTTTGCTTTGGTCACAATATTTTGTCTGTTTTACCTTTCAGTAATCATCAGGTGTCTGTTGTGTTAAGGTGTTCTTGTTCTTTTTGACCCCACAACTCAAGTCTTTTACCTGTTTTATTCATTTCAATTTATTGAATTGCTAAGTTATTTCATACATAGAGATGCGGACACACACAAATGCACAGAAACATGTCTGTGTGTGTTCTTTTTGGAAACAGTGAATCCTGAAGCAGACGAAGTTGATGCCATCTAGAGGTAGGCCCTGAAATGGCACGCATTCTCTCCGGTATGCAGAGTTCTCGACTGGTTGCACTTACACGTGCAAGTTGTTTGCAAAACATGACACCAATGTGTGTGTGTATATATATATATATATATATATATATATATATATATATATATATATATATATATATATATATATATATATATATACATATATATAAATACACACACACACAGATACACACACATTTGCCGGGTTGATGTAAAGCACCCAACAAGCAGTCTGCTATACTAAATACAAAAACAGAAGAATCTCACACAATCTCACATTTAGTGAGTTGAACAACTTTGGTTCATTGAGAGTATCTTTATTATTGGCTGACCAAACTCACTCTGGGAATAATTAAAGCCGAAAACGAAGGAAGAGAGATAACTCCATTAAGATCACTAATTAAAATTTTAATCATTTTCAGATTTAGCCAATCAGTTTCCTCAAAATTGCTAAGACTGCTGGTGGTACACCTTGCTTCAAGCACTAAACCATTTTAGTAGAATACATTGTGGTATCATCTGGTGATTTCTCTTTCTCTCACTCCAATTTTGATATTTCTTCTTGATTTAAAAAATAATTGTGTCCTGATACCTTCAACTTACAGAAATATCAAACTGCTTAAGTTATAGAAAGTGTACTGTAGAATATATGTTCAGTATCATGTATTGAAATGGCTGCGTGTATATTATTAGAAGAATTCTTACAGAGAAGAAGAGTAAATTTAAAAACTACATAAATATATATTTTATTCATTGGTTGTTGATGTAATATAATTAAAATGTAGAATTTAGTTGAATGAAGTAATCTATGCAAGGAAGTGCAGAAATAGGAAATGTAGAAATAACAGCTAAGTGGTAGTTTTCAGTCATGTGCCTTAGAGAAATAGACGGACATAGCAACGACATGAATGGCTCAGAGTCTAATTGACTAAGAAGCGAAGAGCAGGGTTAGCAAGCTGTTTTTATTAATGGAACGCTAGACATTCTAGAAACTTCCAAGAGAGACGCGAAGCTTCTTGAATAATTAAGAATTACTTCTCATGTCGTAGGTGTTTTGAGAAACTTATTAAAGGGAAATTACTCTATAAAACGTCTTGCAAGATCGATCATTGAAGTATTTTAACTGCAAACCACAGACTTCTACAAAAGGAATACTACTTCACCTTAAAGCATCTTCCTGAAGTTTCTTGTTTTTGTTTTTATATTTTGAGGAATGCAATGAAACTATTAACTTGAAGATTCCATCTCTTGTATATTTGATTTTTAAAAGCATTTTCTAACCATTATTATAATGTTTAGGGCATACTTGGTGTTCAAATGAAATCATAGAGCACGAAAGTGATTTTGAATATTGTGATATTTTGTGAATAGAATTTGGTAAAGTGAATTGTTTAAGGGTCTGTGATGCTGTCTCAAGTTTTCTTGATTGTCAAAATTGTATGGGGTCAATAATTTTTCGTGTCGATTTTATGTCATCATCAGCATGCTAATGTCACATGAGAATATTATGGTATTTGTATTTTGCAAAATTTATTCTCGAGTAATTTATCTATAAGAATTTTGAATCTTAACTGATTTTAAACAAATGTTGAGAGAATGCATTTTCTGTATGTATCGGATATTCCATTATACTTAATATTTTGCCATTATTTTTTTTTTTTAAGTTTTCTGTCGTTAAAGCCAGGAATTAGAAATACATATTTAATTCGTTAGTTTAACATTTTCTCTCATCCTGAATACCAAACAACAGAAGAAACTTAAGAAAATTGGAAGCAGTTAACTCCTTGAAGTATTGATATATTGTTGACAAAGCATTCAATATTTAACTCCTAATCAGATGATTGTGAAAGGTTTATCTGATATATTTTATCTTGAGAAAGAAAAAGTTAGTTTCACTGAAAATTGTTGTTTCCAAATAATGAAATTTTAATATTCTTTTAAACACTTCTGATGTTTCCAAAAATCACTGATAACTTTTAAAATGTTCTTTCAAAGTTGAAAAGTGTCGATGGGGAATTTTCATAAATTTCGAAAAGAATATTCCCTTTAGAATCTGAAAATATATCATTTTTTTTTTCTATAATAAAATGATTTTTTTGTTTCTTTTGTTTTCATTTTTTTTTTGCATCTAATTTTTACTGTTGAAAAAATAATTTAAACAAAAATATGTAGAAAGAGAAGAAAGCATATTGAAGATAAAATTTTTTTGGGTATTTTCCAAAATTTGATAATTGTTCCCATTTAGAATAAATAATGTGTCTAGGTTACTTTAATAGCTATAACAAATGGTACCTGCATGAAAAATTATTAGATACCTCAGCTGTGAGATTTTTGCACAAATTTTTGGTATGTTTAAGATATTACTTATCAAAAACTGTGATTGCTTATATTTCCATATTGTTGTTCTAGATGATGTGGTTATGTAACATTCTTGGAACTGCCTGTCTACAAGTGATTCTGCTTAAATGCTTACTGGATTATTGTGCCTAATTTCAAAGAACTGGATCATTTAACAATGAATCTATGTAAAATTAATTGCTTAATCACATATGGATGGTTCTGTTCCAACTTGGGATGTAAACAAAAATAACATTAGATATTGTTGATCAAATTTGTAGGTAAAGAATTTAGGGAGTTTGTTTTGTTTGTCTTTTGTGTATGTGAAATATTTTCCTTTGTATTCATCATCATCATCGACATCATCATGATATTCAACATCGTTTTAATATCTATTTTTCCTGAGTCAAATGAAGTTTACTGAGATACATTTTCTATGACTGGATATCCTTCCAGTCACCAGTTCTCATCATTTTCCATGTAAGGTGATATTTCCCCATGGCCAGACATGCTTTTGTGGAATATTGGAAATGGATAACACTTTATGTATGAGAGTAACATTCATTTATAACTATTATGCAGTGTGAAGACAAAGAGACACAACACACACACATACACACACACACACACACACACACACACACACTCACAAATACATACATAAACATATATCTTTTACTTTAGTCAAACAAGTCAACCCAGGACTTATTCTTTGTAAGCCTAGTACTTATTCTATTCGTCTTTTATGCTGAACTTCTAAGTTATGGAGACGTAAACGCACCAACATTGGTTGTCAAGCGATAGTGTGTGTGTGTGTGGGGGAGGGACAAACAAAGACACAAACATATATATGCATACATATATATATATATATATATATATATATATATATATACAATGGGCTTCTTTCAGTTTCTGTCTACCAAATCCACTCACAAGGTTTTGTTCAGCCTGAGGCTATAGTAGAAGACACTTACCCAAAATGTCATGCAATGGGACTGAACCCAGAACCATGTGGTTGATAAGCAAGCTACTTACCGCACAGCAACTCCTGCACCTATTTGATGAGCTTCTTTCAATTTCAGTTGACCAAATCTCTCAAAAAGCTTAGGGTGTCTGAGAGCTATAGTAGAAGATACTTGCCCAAGGTGCCATGCAGTGGTACTGAATCTGAAGCCATATGGTTGGGAGACAAACTTCTTAACCACACAGCCACACCACAAAATTATAACTTTTCCATATCCAGTCTCCATGTAGAACCAGTAATTCCGAAACAATAGTTTTGGTAAAATAGTTCAATAGGTAACCTAATGAGTGCTTTTTATTTGGTTAGGAACAAATGTTGAATCAAAATTTATTTTTATGTAATTTGTTTAGTATTTTTTTTTATCTTGCTGGTCAATAGGAAAAAGAAAAAAACTTACAAAGAAGATGGTGAAAAATATTGAAAGAGTACTTTGTGGTGGAGGGTAAATCCAGATTTTCCTTATAATCAGTTTAGTGGTTATAATAATAACTAAAGTCATATATTTAAGTAGTGCTAGGAAGTATAATATATACCGAAATATATGTTCAGACAGACGAAAAATATACCTGAAAAAGTGATATTTTATCAAGTATCTGCTTTCTTTCTGTTGCAAAGAAAGATCAAATGAAAATGAATCAATGTTACGTGCTTCTTTTCTTTCTCTCTTTTCTTTTTTCTCTTTTCTTTTTTCTTTTCTTTCTTTGATGCAGAATTAGTCTTCAACAACAACAGAAAAACAGAAGAGAAATATGTTGTTTATGTTCTCCATTTGGGTTGGAAATACACAGGAAGCTTTTTCTTTTGTCTTTTATCTTTTACTTGTTTCAGTCAATAGACTGTGGCCATGCTGGAGCACTGCTTTGAAGAATTTTAACTGAACAAATCAACCCAAGAATTTTTCTTTAAGCCTGGTACTTAGTCTATTGGTCTCTTGCAACTAACTTTAATTGTAGAATACTCCCAAACACATTTTATGGCCCCCACTCTTCAACATCCATTTTCTCATTTCCATTCTTTGCCTGCTGTAATAGAACCACCATATTTTGTCAATGCAAAACATCACACCCTTTCTTGGAATCTACTGTTTGGGATGGATTTCTTTCTTGTCAAACCACTGCCAATGTTTGACTTTATTAGAAACATTTACAGTATGGTGCAATATCTTTGTTAAAGATGACTGAAAGACACAATCGAATGGAACTGAAGGCAGGAATGACATAAAATGGATTACACGAGTAAAGTGCTAGAAGTAGTCACAGAAAATGTCGTTGCTGTTGAGGTGTAAGTGTTAATATCCCATAGTAAATGTTTGTCTCCCAAGGAACTGGTTAGGGTTAGAATTAAACAAGCTGCAGGACAAGATGCAGAAGATCCACCCACTTTGGCAGATTAAAAGATTATGGCACTGTCGTTGGATGATTGTATTTCCTCATTATCATCTTTATTAATTAACAATTCTAATCATGAATGTAACATAAAGTTAGAAATGGATTTCATAACAAGTTCCTACATTGAGTTGTATAAAGAAATGATACACTTTAGACATCAGACACCTTTGGCAAAACTGTTCAGCTTGGAAGCAGATGCTGATGAGGATAATATTGATCTACAAGCAGAAAACGGTGTCCCTCTTCCTCCAAATGATTCTCATTGTACCATTTCTTATCAAACAGAAATCTTTAGTACATATGTACTCTGTGCTACAACATTACTGAATTCATATTTATTCCTTAGTGTATTTATCATTAAGTGCCTGAAAGAGTATAATATACTGCACTGTGTATGTTTAAAAATGGATATTTTCATACATAAAAGATGGCTGTAGTATTTTCCTTTGAAAAATCCCTGCCAGGAAGCATTTTAATCCTTGGCATAAAAAGAAACAGTGGGAAAAGAGGTTTGGCAAAGTGGCATTCCCTATACGACAAGATTTGTAGCACTTCCATTATGCTGTGGGGATATATATATACACACACTCACACATATATATGTGTATATGTATACACACACATATATATTTACTTACATAAACATATGTTTAGTCGGAGGTGTATGTCTTTGTGTTTTTACTTGTACACACTGTGTAGCCAGTCTGGACTATAAATATTTATTATAAGAGACAAAAAATAACTGATTTTCAATTCATTATGAAAATGCTAATTTGATGCATGAAATTCAGTGTATAATTCTCTAAATGTTTAATAATTTGATATTAGACAGGCGCAGTTTCTCCATGCCACTCAGTCTTAATCTATATATTACACTTATTGCTATTTAACCCACATGCCACAAATGTGGCTCCACAAATATATTGTCATGAAGCCAGAAATAATTCTGCTGTTTGTTAAGTGTCATTTTAGAGTGAGGAGTGTCCGTCTGTATGTGTGTGTGCGTGCGTGTGTGTGTGGATGTGCATGCATACATTTGTGCATGTTTGTGTGTTAAGTTGCACATGAATTTCTGGCGGTTAAACTAATTTTTAGAAGCAAACTTTATTTCCTCTGAGCATATAAATTAGTAATAATTAATAAATTATAAAAAAAGAAAGTGAGAGCAAGAGAGAGTGAGCAAAAGAGAGAGAGAGAGAGAGAGAGAGAGAGAGAATGACAAATGAATATAAATATGTTGTAAAGACAGTAAGGCTTATGCTTACTCACACAGGTACAATAGTATATTTTCTTTTGTGGATGTTTGTGAGTACATATTTGTGTGTATACACATATATTTGTACCTGTGTATAAATGTGTGTGTGTATATATGATATATACACATGGGCCAGGAGGGCAACACTGGGAACAATCACACTCGAATGGTGCTTTTTACGTGCCACTGGCATGGGAGCCTTTTTTTTTTTTTTCCTTTTTACCTTTTAGTTGTTTCAATCATTAGACTGCAGCCTTGTAAGGTTTGACTTGAATGAATCAACTCTTGTACATATATTCTCTTAAGCATGGTATATATTCTATTCGTCTCTTTTTACTGAACCGCAGAGATACAAGATGCAAACAAACCAACAGCTGTTGTCAAATGGCAGTGGGGAACAAATGTAGACATAAGGATACACACACACACGTAGGTATGTATATATACATATGTACAACAGGATTCTTTCAGTTTCTGTCTACCAAATCCACTGAGAATGCTTTGGTTGGCCTAGGGTTATAATAGAAGACCCATGCCCAAGTTGCTATACAGTGAGACAGAACATGAAACCATATGGTTAGGAAGAAACCTTCCTATTATACAGTCATGCCTGCACTTACATGTGTATAACAAAACAAAAAAAGATTAAAAGTCTGGGCCAATATTTTATAAGCTCTCCATAGGATCAAACTTGACTATCTAAATTTTCCAATGAAAGCCATCATAATCTGCATCAGCTATAAAATTACTTTCCACTGTCTATCCAGTTTGTAAATCTGAAGTTGGGAGACCAAATAAAATTTGTATAAGGTCACAGAGTATAGGAGAAAAACACAACAGAATGGAGAATTATATTTTAATCTATTTGCATGCATTTCCGACAGATTGGCATTTGAAAGTTCTGTGATGCAGTAATCATGCATATTAATCAATCCCTTACATGATCGACAAAGATTCTACAGAAATAGAGAAATTTAAAACCATCCTATCCGTAGCCAAACTATATAACATTACTTAGGATAGAGAATATTTCAAAGGAGATAGATAACGGTAAAAATAACTATATTTAACCAATACAAGGAGCAGGAGATATTTCAGAATGCCTAGTAAGAGAAAGTATTAATCAGATCATGCTAGAATTGTAATATGGTACTTTGTTTCTTCAATCCCACCGATCAGCTTGAAAAAAAACTTATGACACAATTCCTACCTCATTTGAATTATTCAAATAAGCACATGAGAAAGGTTATTTAATAGATAATTATTTTAGTTATGATGGACATGTCAATTGATTAATAATGATTCTAAATATAGACTATGAGTTAAAGAAAACAGGTTATGTCAATGAGAATTGTTAAGGAAAATAACCAATATATATATTATTTACTAAGGAAGATATTCTATTTCAAAAACATTATTTTCTTTAAAAAGTTAATATTAAGAATTAAAATAATAGTAATATGATTAAGATTAACTAAGTTAATAAAATGAAGTAAAAAAATAAGTAAAAAATATATTACATAATAATTAGAAATAAATTAAAATGTAATTTAAAATAATTAAGCAATCTAATTATAGAATAAAAAAATTAAAATAATAATAATGATAATAATAATATTAATTGCAGTGTGGAAGATGTTTGTAAGCCATTCAAGAAAACATATTTTGACACAAATGAAATTTAAATGCTGAAGTGAAACTAATGGCTTTTGTGTGTTCTTGAATGGTTTACAAATATCTTCCATGCTGCAATTGTTTTTGTTTCAGCACACAATCATACAATGGCACGTAAAAAGCACCATTCGAGTGTGATTGTTCCCAGCGTCGCCTTACTGGCCCATGTGCTGGTGGTACATGGAAAACAACATATTCGTGTGTGGTCGTTGCCAGTGCCGCTGGACTGGCTCCCATGCAGATGGCATGTAAAAAAACACCTTTTGAGCATGGTCATTGCCAGTACCGCCTGACTGGACCTCGTGCCAGTGGCATGTAAAAGCACCCACTACACTTTCGGAGTGGTTGGTGTTAGGAAGTACATCCAACTGTAGAAACTTTGCCAGATCAGATTGGAGCCTAGTGCAGCCTTCTGGCTTGCCAGTCCTGTGTCAAACCGTCCAACCCATGCCAGCATGGAAAGCGGACGTTAAATGACGACGACGATGATGATATTATCAATATAATCATATGAACTATCTCGTTTAGATTAACTACTTTACTGATAATTTCCGTTGTTAATGCACATTGTCTAATTTGATATACCCGCTTATCACACTTTACACAATTTAATGCCCATATATATATATATATTTTTTTTTAAAGTTTCAGCTTAGAGCTGCGGCCATGCTGATGCACCACCAATGCTCATCATCTAATTTGATATATTGGGTTATCACATATATAATGCAATATTTTTTATATTGGATCATCCCATAAATATTGCAGTTTTTTATATTTTTATTTTTTAAAATTAAGATAAACAAACTTCTTTCTTAATCTTAAATATACTCTCTTTCATTTCTTACAATGCTTTTCCATCTATATTATAGACCTGCAAGTCCCCTCTTTTAAAATTCACTTGTCTGTGACCAAAAACATTCTTCCAGTACTGTTCTGATCTCGTCTACAAAATTCATATATTTTCCTTCAAAATGATTTTGCAGACTGCCAAATAAATGACAGTCAGATGGACCATTGTCCTGCAAATATCGTGGGTGGAGCATCGTTTCCCACTCAAAATGCATCAGCATTTGGAATGTCATCCTCGCTGTATGTGGCCAAGGATTATCTTTTCATCTTGCAACCAAAGATGGTTAAATTCTGATCGCACATAGGTGTTAATGAATGGTTGAATCGCCAAAACCAAGTTTCTCTGCTAGTTCCTCAACAGTTACAATGGGATTTCATTCCACAAAGATTTGCAGGATGTCCTCATTGTGCTCTATAGATTTTCCAGGATGAGGCTCGTGTCCTAGGCTGTGGATTCTAGCAAGGAATTTGTGGAACCCCACTAACACTGACCTACACTTATTGTCCAATCCCTATATACTGCATTAATATTCCTCACACTTTCCATTTTATTGTTATCTTTCTTGAACACATAAAGCAAAATATGCTGATTATGCTCCCTTCTCACTTGCATTAACAGCTTTGAAATAATACCTGTTTGAATTGAACTGCACTCTTCAAAACTGCACTAAGAAAAAGTACAAGGTAATATTACTCCCTTCTTTTGTAACAAGTTCCTGCAGGTAGTTTATCCCACCCCCCCTCTGACTTTTAGTTCATGCAACTGAAAAAACCGCATTATTTATGAAATGACCCAGTACATGTTTATCATGCTTTTCCCAATTAAAGGCACATATATATTCATTAAAGCTCATTGCCTAATTTGATAAACATGCATATCACACTTTGCACAATTAAATGCACATATATATTCATTAAGGCTCATTGCCTAATTTGATAACCATGCTTATCACACTTTGCACAATTAAATGCATATATATAGTCCTGATTGCATGTAGAGATGCATAAATTTACATAATATACACTTATTTACACATATCATAACAATATCTCGAGTGTAGCTATGCTGGTACACAACACACACTCACAGGCATGCACATACACACACATACATACAATTCTGAGATTTATTTTCTAAAAGGTCACCTAAGGGATGAAAGAGATATGGGTGGGAAGTGAGTTGAAGTTACTTTTCCTCAATGAAACTTTTTTTTCACCTGTAAAGAAATTAATCATGCCACAGCAGGTAGCTGATGACGTGATTGTTCAGCTTCTAATAGAGATATATGAATATAGCTGAAAACCTTGCAAGATAATGGCTTTCCCAGAACACTTTCCGATATTTGATAGCAAGTAGTGTCTGTCCCCTATGGCAATCAATTTTACAGAAGAGAAATCAAGCTTCATATCAGCTTTTGGCTTGATTTAAATTCAGTGACCTGTGAATTTTAATTCCCCAATTAAGACCTTAAATTATATAACAGGTAATTTACAAATCATTTTAGCAAACCAGGTAGCTGACTTAAGGTTAGAGACATTGAAAACTTCTTCTCAAAAGGCAACCATACAGCTGTAAACAATCTTTGAGTCGTTTCTCATACTAAAATTATTCCTAATTTTGCTTGTCTGTTTGTATGAAATATACATAATACATTCCAGAACATATCATTATTAATTGTCTATTTTCAGCAAAGGCATTGTCTCTTCTATGCCCTTAATTATAATTGTATTTTACACTATTATAAATCTCTCTCTCTCTCTCTCTCTATATATATATATATATATATATATATATACACACACACACACACACACACACACACACACACACACATATATATATATATATATATATATATATATATATATTTACACACACACATATACATATATATGATAGGCTTTTATAAGTTCATGGCTACCAAATTCATTCACAAGGCTTTGATCAATCTGAGACTATAGTAGAAGGCACTCATCCACTGTGCCTTGCATTGAAACTGAACCCAGGACAATGTAGTTGGGAAGAAAACTTCTTACCATACAGCCATGCCTGCACCTGTTTCTGCATATTCGTCTTTTGAACATCCTAGAAGCTAAACCAAAGACTTCAATTTGTATTTATATACTTACATATAATGATTGATTGCTTCTTTCTATGTAAGAAAAAAATAATTCACTTCTCCTTTCCTATGAGAAAACATTATTATTAAAAACTAATTCCCACAATATTAATTGCAATACATAATAAATTACGAAATGTGTTCTCTCAGTATATTCTTGTAAATGAGGGAAAGTGATAATCATCATTATTGTCGAGAAAGATGTTACTGCTTATCATCCTGTATCTTGACACTTGTGTTGTGAAGAAGTATTTTTGAGGAACTTTCCACTGAATTATTGCAAAGAACAAATCAGATTTTATTTTGTATCTCTTCAGTTAAAAATACTACTAACCAAACTTAACACTGAAGGAACAGAAATATCAATGTGACACCTTACTGGTTTGTTCTTTTTATATTTGTCATTATGTCAGTATGTACGAGTCTGGATATTATAACATTTGATGATAGGATGTGTGTGTGTGTGTGTGTTCGTTCATATTTGTTTATAATTAGATTGACATATTCATCCCAAAACTGAATTTGAACATTGACACATGCAGAAATATCTCCCATACAATATCCTTACTCAACATTTTTGACATATACATATTGTTAAATTAATTTTAATTAGGTGATATTCCATACTTTTTTTCATATATATATTTATCTTATTATGGCAGCAATAGCAGACTGAAATATAAGTTTTCATCCTCTTTTTTGTTTCTTCTTTTTCTAATAGAATTTCTAATCTTTTATTGATCTTTTATTGATAGAAAAAATATTTCTGTTCCGTTTTCTAATTTTGTTTAACCAAAATAGTGTCATAACAACAGTTATGAAAAAATGGAAAAAAAAAAATGACATAAAATTAAAATAAACAAATAAAATAATAAAAGAATGAATGCTTGAAATTTTACATCTTTGCAATTTTATTGGTGCTACAAAATATTTCTAATAACATGTCTGTTGAAGAGTAATGTTGTCTGGAAAAATATGGTATTTCTACAAGAATAGGGGTGATCAAATAAGCTGTAAATATTTCCAACTAAAGAAATTTATTCAGCTTTTATATATATGCATGCACATATATCTATCTATATATATATATATATATACACACATGTGTATGTATATTTTTGTATATATATGTGTGTGTGTGCATATATATATATATATATATATATATATATATATACATACAATTTTTTTTATATATTTCCATTAAGGTATATTCCAATAGGCAGGGATTTGTCAAGTGTGAATATAAGCAATAAATAAATAAATAGCTGAAAAGAAGTTGTACATCTAAATGAATATATTTCATAGTCAGGATAGAAGCAAAATATGATGGCAGAATACATTTTGTTGGTCAGTCACTCTTAACGGAGAGAGAGAGAGAGGGAGAAAAAAAGTTATCGAAATTGATTTTTCTTGTTTTCAAATATTACTTACTGTTATTGCCTTTAATATAATCAAAAACAAAAGTACATCAAATAAAACATAACCACATCGACAACAACAGCAACAGCAACAACAAAATTGCGGTGTTTGTGTTGTAAGTTTTGCTTTTAGATAGCTCGTATCATATCTTAGGAAACTTCTTTATGAATATTTCATTTAAAAAAAAAAAATGTTGTATCCTTGAATGTTTGTGTTATTGTCTGGCCATTCGTATCTATCCATGTGTACTCCTTGTGATCTCTACTATGAGTATAAAGAAAACATAATTAAATGAACAGCTATGATTCAACCATGACCATTATTCTATCAGATCTCAAGGAATAGTCAAGGCTTCTTTTAGTTGTAAGAGATGCTGTTCAGTCCATATCAGAATTTCTAGTTCAAACATTGCCTTTAGATTGGATGAATTCTGTGAAAACTATTAGTTTCTTGAATGGTGATGTTGAAGAATTTATTAAAGTAAACCAATGTTCATATGATACAACACAGTTTCGAAAGACCTTGAAATTAATTTCCAACCTGTATGTGCGCATGTGTTTGTGTGGGATGAGCATGAGGCATATAAACGTGTATGTTTGTGTGAGTGTGTCTGTGTATGTATATGTATATATATATATATATATATATATATATATATATATATATATATGTATGTGTATATATATATATATATATATATATATATGTGTGTGTGCATGTATACATGTATATATATGTATATACATACATATATATATATATATATATATATATATAAATGTATATATATATATATATATATATATATATATATATATATATATATGTGTGTGTGTATGTATACATGTATATATATGTATATACATACACATATATATATATATATATATACATATATATATATATAAATGTATATATATATATATATATATATATATATATATATATATATATATATATATATATATATATATATATATATATATATGTATATATACAAATATACACCTATGTGTGTGTGTGTGGATAATGTGCTGGTGCTATGATTCTGAGGTTGACTGTATCTATCCCACTCACCAGTATATGGATGGAGAAATTCTTGCCACATTGTTGGTGGTGTGGCTTTGTGGAGATGCTCCTTCACTCTAAGGTGAAGTTATATTTTGGTTGAACCTATACACCATTTGAGCGTGGCCGTTGCCAGTACCGCCAGACTGGCCCTCATGCCAGTGGCATGTAAAAGCACCCACTACACTCTTGGAGTGGCTGGCATTAGGAAGGGCATCCAGCTGTAGAAACTCTGCTAGATCAGAATGGAGCATGGTGCAGCCATCTGACTCCCTAATCCCCAGTCAAACCGTCCAACCCATGCTAGCATGAAAAGCGGACGTTAAACAATGATGATGATGTATATAGGTGCAGGAGTGGCTGTGTGGTAAGTAGCTTGCTTACCAACCACATGGCTCCTGGTTCAGTCATACTATGTGGTACCTTGGGCAAATGTCTTCTACTATAGCCTCAGGCTGACCAAAGTCTTGTGAGTGGATTTGGTAGATGGAAACTGAAGGAAGCCCATCATATATATATATATATATATATATACACACATATACATATATATGTATGTGTGTATAGATATATATTTATATGTATGTTTGTGTGTCTGTGTTTGTTTTCCCCCTCCCCATCATTTGACAACTGATGCTGGTGTGTTTACGTCCCTGTAACATAGCAGTTCAGCAAAAGAGACCGATAGAATAAGTACTAGGCTTACGATGAATAAGTCCTGGGGTTGATTTGCTCGACTAATGGTAGTGCTCCAGCATGGCCACAGTCAATTGACTGAAACAAGTAAAAGAATACTAGTACAAACATGCTATCTTTAAGGTAGCATGTTTTACATTGATTTAATATCATTGAATCATATATTGCTCTAATGTACATAAAGGAAGGAACAATGCGCAATGAAGGCTGGTTTGTGTAGAGTACCTAAAGACATTTGTTTCACTCTTTAGGAAGATTTGGCAGTTATTGAAAGGAAAGCTATGTGTGTTATTCAAGTTCAATGGAGATATTACTGAATGTATTTTTTCGTGTAAGCTGTTACTCTAAGTATTATATATTATACATGGGTCTTCGTAGATTATTGTATAATCCTCAGTTTCTTCCTGACATTTTAGCAAGCGATTGTTTCACAGGAAAATTCTAAAAATTATTCTCTGAGAGTCTGGTATCTTTATAATGGTTGTGGTGGATCTGTATTGTTTGTTCTTTGTCTTACTGGATAAATATTTATTTGCTATCTGAAAGTATTAATGAATGTAAGTGAAGTATAACTAATTTTGAAAGAAACTGCTAAAAGTGATATTGTGTAAAAGTGAATAAGCTTAAAAGAAATATATGTACCTGGATGAATATTTGTTTTTGAAACTATTGCTGTATATTGTTATTGATTATTGTGTTCTGGCTGAATCTTTTGTTTTTCTTTCGATGGTGGTGGTTATGTTGAGAAAGTTGTAGCATAAATATGTTTTCCTTATTATGAAATCCACCCATGCTCACTTGAAGTCATAATCATCATTATCATGTAACATCCATTTTCTATGCTGGCATGAGTAGGACAGTTTGACAGGAGCTAGAGAAACAGAAGACTATGCCAGGCCCAAATGTCTGCTTTGGCAGAGTTTCTATGGCTGGATACCCCAGCACCAATGATTTTTACATGGCACCAGCATTTGTTGTGTCTCCAAGTAAGTTTCACGGTGAAGACCCCTTGAGTAGGAAGTGGTTAAAGTATAATAGAGGAACAGAGGTAAGTGTCTTGTCATAGAGGAGATACATGGTAATCCAGTTAGGAAAGAAAGGCTAGAAAAAGCAAAAAAAAAACAGAAATGTAAGTAAGAAAATAACTCTGAGGTAGCAAAGAAAGAGTGATATTTACCTTGTTGTGGTCCATCTGTGAAGAGTTATTTTGGTTTGATATTGTAAGTCATTTTGCTAAGATGGTTTTGGTTGTAAATGCAATGTTTGTGATTTTCTATTCTGGATTGTTTAGAAGAATGTGCTGTCCAAATGACTGCAAACAATGAAGTTACCCAAATAATAAACATTGTCGGGGTTTGTTGTTCTCCATTATTCTTGATCTGATATATTGTTCGTGTGTTTTGATGCTTTTCTGATTTCAGTGATGGTCTTGTGCAGTGTTGATATCATTGCAGCATAGTGTAGTTACTGAATCATCCAATATTTATTTTATGCAGAATTTGGCTATATTTCTGAGAGGACAATAAATGAAAGAAAGGAGGTATTGTAGATGGAAACAGAAAAGTTGAAAAATTAACTTTATCAGTGCAGTTGTCTATTCTTCTATACGATGTTTGTAATATCATTTAGGAGAATTATATATAATTGCTGTCACCTAATCTGTATTGATATGGTAATTGTTTAGAGTTAAAAATAGAAAAGTTTTTCAATAAAGAGTTGTCTTAGAATGTATTGGTGATTTGATTTGTATGGTATGATATTCTTACCTGTAACTTGCTGTTGATGCGCTATAATTTGGCTTTTGATTGTCGGACAATACCTGAAAGAAAGCAAAGGAATGTGCAAATGTAGTTGGGAAAGTGGAAATTGGTTATATTAATAAAGGAAAGGTGATGAATGAGAAATATTTACTGTAGAATACCAGTTGTCTTTGATGTTTGGATACCTTCCACTATGAATGTTTGACATCTTGAAGATGTTTGAGATGTTGCATTCTGAAAAGAAGTTGAAGATATATAATTATTGAATGTAAATATAACATGTATGAAGCGATTTTCAGGAGAAAAAAATTGAATTATGGAAATGTAAGAAGTGAAGAATACATACTTGAATAAAGAAATCTATTCAAATGTCTTATAGTTTATTGTAGAGACCTCATTTGTTGTTCTTGGCAGCAATGTATTGAGATGTCAGTATTTTGTTGTACAGAAATATAGGAGAATTAAGGAACAGACAAAAAAAAGAAAAAGAGAACCTTATGATGTAAATTGTTTTCAGTTGTTGCACCTGTGGAGGATGTGGAGGTGTTGAAGTATGATATTTGCTGTTGCCTACCCTCCTATACAATAACTTTCAAAGAAAGATAAGTTCAGGATTTAGAATGTATCGTCTACTTTGGTGGATTTACCATAACGATGCTGGAAAAATGAAAAATACTTTACGTTATGAAGGTAATTGTTGAATGTTGATATGAATGTATGAACCACGAAATAGAGAATAAATACAGAAGCAAATAAGGATTAGCAAAGAATACGGAATATTTACCTTCCAATGGAAATCCTCTACAATGTCCCATCAATGCTGATGCGTAGGAAAATAGCATTTGCTGCTGAGTCTCAGGAAATCTCATGATACACAGATTGATAATCCACACAAAATAACACCATTACTCATTACAGACTCTGTAATGAATAAGGATGTTATCTGTGTGGAGGTTGTCAAAGCAGAAACTTGCTCTAATTAGTAAATATGTAAATGTTTCCTATTTTTGATGTGTAAGTCATGAGATATCCAAAACTACAAAGTATGTGTGAATTTGTACTTTTTATCATTTACTTGTCTCAGTCATTTAACTGTGGCCATACTGGGGCATGACCATGAAGAATTTTGACTAGAATGAATCAACACTGGGACTTGTTTACTTTGCATTTTTTTAAAAGCCTGATACTTATTCTGTTGGTGCCTTTTGCCAAACCACTAAGTTACAAGAAAGTAAACACACCAACACTGGTTGTCAAGTGGTGGTGGGCCAACAAACACAAACACGCGCACTCATGAACAGTCATTTTAACAAGTTTTTATTTATATATATATATATATATATATATATATATATATGCATGATGGGTTTCTTTCAGTTTCCTTCTACGAAATCCACTCACAAAGCCAGCAGTTATAGACCGAGTCTGGAACCATGCGTTTGAGAAGCAAATCTCTTACCACACAACCACTCTGTTTTTTTATCATCATTATTATTTCTCAGCAGCTGAAAGGAAGGGAACATTTCCAATGTATGTGGGGAAGTTGAAATTTCCAAACAGAGCAGAGAAATCACATTAATTCGTTAATTAATAATGAATGGGGGAATATTTACTTTGAAAGTCTATCAGGAAGCATTCCTGTTGTTAATGTAATCCTCTGTTCTATGCTATTGATTTCTGGTAATGAAGCTGATGTTGATATGTTCGTTGTTGTAGTTTATCTGTTTAATTAGAAGGGAAAGCAATGCTTATGACACTTTATAGGGTTTTCATGACTGGTGGAATGGAGGGAGAAAAATACCCTTTAATAGTTACTTTGTTGGAGTGAAAGAAGCATGAAGTGATTTTCTAAACAGTGAGTGATACGTATTCATGGGTACCCAAGAGTACCTTACCTGATAACATCAGTTTTGATACTTCATGAAGCTGTTAATGTTTTAATGAACAGAAACATAAATGTATTAATAAATGGACAATGAATGAAGAACATTTAGACTGAAAATATCTGTAATCCTGTCCATTGTTTAGTAGAAGTTTGTTGTTGATTATACATTTAACAATGTATTGATTGACCTGTCAACAAACAAAGTATTAGCAGTGAGAACCTTGTGACAGCGTGTTGCTGCTTGAGAATTGTGAATTGTCTCTTTAGCAATCTAGAATGCTACTTGATGACCACAATTTAATTTTTGACATTTTCATCAAAGAAACTCTCTTGTTTAATCTGTGGAAAATTTCTAAGATCTTGAGATTGAATGAATTTCCTGTACTAATGTTCAAAGTATTCATGCTTGGTGTGATCATGGGGAAGAAATTGTTTAATGTTGAACTATTTTCTCTTAAAATAAGTTCAAATTTTTGTAATGAATGTTGTTGCATGTTATCTTTGATATCTTCCACTCCTAAAGTACTCATTTGATCTTCTCAAAGTTGGTTTTCAAATGCTGTAAATAGGTTTGTCATGTTCTGCAAGATTGCAGTAATTAAGGTTGGAGTGAAAAAGTTATTGTAGCCGATAGAGAGTAACTGAAACATATGCAAACTCCATAGTTTGATTGTATTCACAGTCATCATATGCTGAGCCTAGTTTCATTGCAGCGTCTTTGTAAGTTTGTATGGCAAATTACTCCATTAATTGTTCTCATATCTTCAAATTATGTAACTCCAGGAATATGATGCAATAAAGCTCTCACACAGAATCACTCTTGTTCCTTTTGTGAAACAATGTAGATACATTTTATCGCGAGTGCATTATTTCTTCTGAAATGTCACATTTGCTCAGTTTTATTGCAAGTGTGAAATTTATAAAAGTTAAAACAAATAGCCATTATAACCATGTGATGTATTTTCATGAAAGTCTTTAAGGAATTGCTTTTTTACATTTACCATCAATCATACATGTTGCATTGGGTTTATCTCTCCCACATGGACCATGTAGCATGCTTTTGGCAATGTGTTGAAATAGAACCAGTCGTGTTTATGAATTTGGAAGTCCTGCATATACAAACTTATCATACTGCTGTGCATCTAACTCATGTTCTCTTTTTAATATGAACAACACGGGACAATGAGGTAGTCAATGCTTTTGCCTCCCCTTTCTTCTAATGGCAAATACTGATGACTATAACTTCGCTTCAATTTAACAATTGTTTTCTGATTTACTTGAAGCCTTGGCCAATACTTTAATGCTGGCATTTTTCTCCTAATTAAGGACTTCAAAATCCTTTATAATTCGTTATAATTCTATAAATTCTTTTAGCCTTAATTGGCATGTATGAGACCTTTATAATACTTTATAATTCTTATAAGCTCTTTCAACTTTCTTATTACTCCTAATAAATTTAAATTGATTATTGTAGTAGAGATTGAGCTTTCTACTGAACAGCTTTGCTTTTAATTGATTTGCTTTGTTCTAAATAATATTGTAAACTATATTGTGTAAGTAGAAGTGTTAGGTCTATGGTTATTGGTTTTTTATTGGGAATATCAGTTCAGTTTTTCCCTTCTTTATTATTTTCTGGCCCTTCAACCCAACTTTTTTGCAGCTAAATGAATAACATCTGTAAATTTGATATTTAACTAATATAAATTAGTAAAGTTGTAAAGCTGTAAATCTTTAAGTCACCACCAATTATTGCCTAGACAACTGTCATTAGTCTATGATACGCAATTACTTGTTTATGCCAATACCACCTTCCTGTCAATATATTGACCATTCTGTCCATTTGACTTTACCAATTCTCTTTCTATTGCTTCTTTTCCTTCCCTTCTCTGAAATTTCGAGGGAACTTCACTAACATACAATTTTCCTTAAGTTATTCTCTTTGAATTATAATTTGCTAATATCCATTGATTAAATCTAATAATCTATTAGTTTTATAATAATTAATCAGAGCAATTTATCAAGATTAATTGAGTGAATAAGTAATGCTGGAATTTACTAGCCATGCCAACCTTTAATGTATTTAACATCAAAACAACATAAGACTGTTAATGGTTATTTTGGGAATAGAGTCAGTGGCTTTTCTTTGAACACGTTTTGATAGGGTCAAATGTCATACTTGATGCCTGCTATTTGCTGGTATGCAATCATATTCTGCCACTGCTAACCTTAATGAACAAGCTTTCAAAGTTTAATGACGTCTTTGGAATACAAAATGCCTTTTAACTAGTCTTTAATTTACAACTTCATTCTGCCTTCACCCCTCCATGATTGACAGGTTGTAGTCCCACCCAATTCAGATTTCTTAAATATTGGCAACTCTGATTAGAAATTCCACTTGATGATCTGTTGATTGATCAACATGTCACTGCTTGTTTTACATTTGGTAAGCCTGATGAGTTGAGAGCTGTGCAACATAATCTTATTGACATTGTGCAGACTACATTCTCGACTCTATAATGCTTTCATCACAATAAAAACACTTAATGAAAGAATTGTAGCAATACCAGATAACCCACTCCTCTGTTGTTGTTGTCTATATTCATATATATATACATATAAGGTTAGCTGAGTTAGAGGTTAAAATAACCTTCTAAGGGATAGAAGTATCCATTACACTATCGGTATATTACATATGTTTAACCACGGGCATACATATGCCAACACATTATGGTCTGTTTTCTTTATATATATATATATATATATATATATATATATATAGTGCAGGTATGACTGTGTGGCAAAAAGCTTGCTTCCCAGCTACATGGTTCTGGGTTCTGTCCCACTGCGTGGCACCTTGGGCAAGTGTCTTCTACTATACGCTCAGGTTGACCAGAGCCTTCTGAGGGGATTTGGTTAATGGAAACTGAAAGAAGCCCATTGTATATATATATGTATATATATATATATATATATATATATATATATATATATATATATATATATATATATATATATATATATATATATATATATATATATATATATACATATCTATGTGTGTGCATGTTTGTGTCTGTATTATTCCCACCACATGAACCAGTGATCATGTGTTCATGTCCCTGTAACTTAGCATTTTGGCAAAAGAGATTGATCAAATATGTACCAGGCCTTAAAAAAGTCCTGGATTGATTTGTTTGACTAAAAAACCCTTCAAGGTGATGCCCCAGTATGGCCACAGACAAATGACTGAAATAAGTAAAAGATGAAAAATGTGTGTGTGTGTGTGTGTGTGTAAACTAAAAAGAAAGCGCTAATGTTAGCATGACGTATATATTTTAGCAGAAAACTCTGTTAAAATTAATGTAAATAATTAAGAGATGGTTTTCTTAGCAAACTATGTTCTTTCTTATCTTTGAAAAGAAAAAAATGCTCTTTTAAGGTAGTTCAATAACTATTTTACAACAACCACAGACAGATATTGAATAATTTAACGTGAAACTCATTAAAGATTAATGATTATATGAGAAAGAATGAAACAAAAGTCATTTTCGTATATGCTTTGTTTGTTACTATTGTAAACATCAATAGTAATACCATGAGGAGTTATCTAAGTGGACACTTGGTTTGCTAGAACTAGCAGTAGAATTCCCTTAAATTAGGTACCACTGAGGAAAAGACTCACAGGGTAAATGTAGTGCTGCATTCATTACTTAGTAGAAAATGACAGGATGGTCAGTTTTGGAAAATCTTTGATTGTAATTCTGATTGACTAGGACTGACTTCTGACTAAACACTAAAACTTACAACAATGAGTCAATGACGAAGCTTCAGTTTGCTAAAAATAGCAACTAAGTTGCTTCAAACATACTCTGTAATCTTAAAAAAAAGTACATAATGTTTACAATAAAGATGGGATGGTCATGGCTGAATTGTCTTAGATTATAGGTTTGCTCAACTGCACATAATCCAGCAATAGCAGTAACATAAATGAATGGGTAACTTTGATTTGAAAGAAATAGCAACTAAAATCTCTAAATTTGCCCATTGTTTTAAATGGGACATACTGGACAAGAGAGACTTTAATATATAAATGGACAGGATAGTCTTAAGCTAAACACCTTCAATGATATGTCTCCTGAATCAAGACATACCCAGGAGCTAAAACAACATGATAATTTTGAGCTGGTTAGAAATCCCTAACTGGTTGGTTGACCTGTTAGAATTAGAAGTCAACTACCATCTCTCAGGATTTAAAAAAAATGTGAAGAACACATTTGATAATGTAGTCCAAGGTATACTGCGTGAAAAATCAATATATGGCATGGTCACTGTTCAAATACTTTGATCACAGGACTGTTGACATCTCTTCTCTCACCTTTACCACACAGAAAGCTTTATAAACCATTAAAAAAAATCAGAGTTGAGTATTTCTTAATTAGTTTCGCTCAATTTAACATTCTCCTACATCATTTACCATTTCATAGTCAGTAGTTTGCTTTTATTTTTTCTCTCTATAATTATATTTCTACTCTGATTTTTATTTTAGGTGAAGTAAAGTATTTTTAGAACTATTCAGCATTTTGCCAAGATCCATTATAATAGCAAATTGTAAAATATTTATAATCTATTTACAAATGCCAAATGACACTAGCTAGAATATTTTGTCTCAGAGAAACTTCTCAAAGGATAAAATGGTATTCTACATTTGTATATGCTTTAATGTTATATCCATCATTATCTTAATCACTATTGCTTCAAATTCATATATTAATTCATATCCATTAGAGTTTTATCAATAGTAATGACAAAAATATTGTTTGATTCTCTGCCTGAAGAATTTCTAGTCAGTGATATCTTACATGTTTTCAATTACATTTAGAATTTTTTAAAATTTCTATTAGCAAATGAAACACATGTAATGGTGAATAAATTATACATGCCTGGTGCATATATGATATCTGCATATGGATTTGAAATACTGAAATGAGCAGATGTGCTTCAAGAGGTCACAATTTGAATTTTAACTTTACACATCATCATCCATCATTTTGAATCTGGGTTTTGTCCCCGTTAATGGGGGTGGCCGGATCTATCTCAATGCCATAGCAACTGCCCTCACACCACCTCGCCATCTACACAGATATTATCAATATGAATTGACACTGCAAACCAGCAAAAACACAAACACACACACACACATATAGGCAGCAAACAAGAATGGGGATAAGATTTTACCTTTATTCAATATCTTTTATTGAATAAACATAAACTCTCATCTCCATTTTTGTTTTTTCTCTGTATTTCTATGTTCAAAATATCAAGGAATAACTGCAACAAGATATTTTGAATAATAATACAGTTTCTCTTCTCAAGTGGATTGAAACTATAAATGTACACATGAAGTTCTAAATATTGCTTTTATATTGTGCTCTATATACTTTTCTTCTCAAATATTGGATACAATCATACAGCCATATGTTATGTAATGACGAATTTGCACACAAACCTTTAAATGCAATGGTTTTCTGTGAGAGAGAGCAAAAGAACCTGAAGTGCATCTCCCAAACCCTGTCTTTAAAGGCACCCACTTGGTTGTGTGTATCTACAAGGACACACGCGTCAAAAAGTAATGATGCACACACAAACACCAAAGTACTAAAGATATACATGTACACACAGAGCATAAGTCCAGGCACATACACCTACATATATCCACACACTCACACAAGCACACATTTGCAAACCCCAGGAACTGTCTTAAAAACAAAATGTCTTCTCACCTTGTTAGTGAATGGCTTGAACACCATTAAGAAGAACTTAAACAAATCATAAAGAAACACACATACACACACACATATATATATGTTACCATTTCAAATATGGTTGTGGTGTATGCGTGCGAGTAGAAGTAATCGGCTTACCTTGGTTTCCATCTTTTGCACAAGTTTGTTCTGTGGTATCCGATCCTCACGGCTGGTCCAACCCGAAGAACACTAGAAATAGCAGCTGCTTCTCCCAACACCTAGACGATCGCTTGGAACGTCCTCTCCTCACAACAACCCCATTCGAAAAGGGCATGAAATCCCGATCGAGGCTCCCTCTGCCCTTCTTCCTCTTCCGGTCAGCTCGCTGTTCCGGTCAGTTCACGGTTCTGGCCAGCGGTCAGCTCCCCAGTTACTGACGTCATACCACAATGTTCAAGGCCTATTCAAATCTGTAAGAAAGTTATTAACTGTATTTTATTATGAAGAAACTGATAGAGTACAATGAATGCAGAGAATGGTTTTTCTTACAGGTTTGAATATGCCTCAAGCATATTTGAAATGATAACAAGCTTGTATTTATACACATCAATGCTTAGCACTGTCATTCCATATTGTGTGTATGTGTATATATATACATATATACATACAAATATGTATATATGAGGGGAAGTCAAAAATTATCTAATATAAACTCGTGTCTATTGTAAATTCTCCATTTGCTCTATTTATCATTAGTAATACTATTAAATATAGCAGTTGCTTAGCCACTCTACAGGAAGCAGACAGGATGATAATTATTGATGAAGAGCTCAAATCTTAAGAGAAACAGTCTTTGTACACACAAGTTACAATATATGTATATATGTTCTCCTGTACAGTTTCTGTTCTATGATATTTCACTCAGAAAGTATCAGTCGAAGGCTAGAGTAGATTTTTCTAAGGTATCACACAGTGAAATTAAACCCCAGAACTATGTAGTTACACATCAACCCTCTTAATTATAATCCTTTATAATTAATTATGCAACTACATCTGTGACTTAGGTTAATTTTTTTTGTTTGTTCTGGAGCAGTTTGAGTTTTCATACCATTTCTTGTATATAAGAATCATAGTCTAGATTATCAAACTGTAAAAGACTCAGATTAATTGGATTTACACATCCAAATTTAGGAAACAATTATTTCACCAATGCACTTTTATTAAACAACTCTCAAAATATTTAGTATATTAATCATATCGTTTTTTTGGCAAGACAATCTCTTTCAATAAAAGGATTAGCAATTAATTTGAATCCTACATAAAACTGATAATTAATGCTCTGGGAATTAAAAGTGAATTTTATCTAGAAGACTTTGAACAGAAAAAAACACAAGAAACTGCTGAAATGTTGAAACATATGTTTTAATACTTTACCATTTCAATGAAATGCCTAATTTCCTAAGCACAAAGCCCTTACACCATTTGTAAGCCAATTAATTATTCATTTCTTCTCCAGAATTAAATAAAATGAATTAATAACACATTCAAGTTATAACAGGATCAAAGTTTAAATTCTAAAATGAAAATTTTTGTTTCTTAACATAATTCACTTTTATAAGTAATTACTGTTTTATTTTAATTACTTATTTATTTTGTAAATGTCATTTATAATTTAATATGTGACAATTCAAGGTTTTATCTATTTGCTATTAATTTATCGGTAATATTACCAATTTAAATCATTTGTTTCTTGTTAGAATTATGATAGATGTGCTGAAAAGTCTTCCGTTTATAGCCTGGGTTAAGTAAGAGTAATTCAAAGTATGAGAAAATCTTATCTATTTTAATAGCTTTTGGCAGTATACTTCAATAGGTGTGTGTGTGTGTGTGTGTGTGTGTGTGTGTGTGTGTGTGTGTGTGTGTGTAATTTATGGTAGAAGTAATATCAGGTTACAAAAAATTAAGATGAAAAAGGTAGCCAATCGCTTCCTGGCAAAATCCTTTAATGTTATAGAAACACTTTTGATTCTTTTAACACAGAAAACTGAAATAAGTTTAAAGAAATGAAATGGCCTTTAGTTATTTTGTCTATATTATGATTCATGTGAATTCATTTTACATGAATTATGATGTAAATGCTTCAAATTATATATAAGTATCTAGATAACTGCATAAAGCAATTAATTCATTTAGTAAATAAAAATGGAATAATGGAGAAGTGTTGGAGAGGGAAAAAAACATTTTGTCTAGAATAAATATGTTATACAGCATTATTGTCATTAATGCTAATGTGATATTTATAAAAGCATGAAATTAATTTTATATAAAGTACATTTTAGGTTGGATTTTTGGAGCATGTAAATTTTTTTCATTAATGGCAGAATTAAAGTTTCAATATTAAAATCAAGCATTCTGAATACTATAAATCTTTACTAAGATCAATCACTTCCATATCTGCATATTTTATCAGCAATGATTAAGCTAAGATGTAATTCAAATTTAATATGGTTTCATGCAAGAAATTGGAAATATTAGAGAGCAATACATAAGTTACAATTCAGAAAAGACATTTCAGTGCTTAGTTTATAACTGTGAAATATTTCAAAGAAGCTAAATTTAACTGGCTTCATGTTAGACTTAGAACACAAAGAACCAATGTAAATACCTGACAGCATCCTATAAGTCCTGCCAATATTCTAACATGGGTTGGTACTCTATTTTACCAATCTCTGAAAGGATGAAAAACAATATTGACATTGGCTGGAACCCTAACAAACACAACCCCACATTTTCTCTTACAATGTAATAACTCTGCCAATTTGTTGTCTGTTAATAGAGAAAGTCTCTAGAAGAGAATTAGTTTGTAAAGAATAGAACTGGAGAAGAGTAGAAGAAGAAAAAACGGATATATCTGGCAGATGTTGCTACTTTTCAAAATGACCTCACAGAGCTCCTAGG
Source organism: Octopus bimaculoides (assembly GCF_046866305.1). Lineage (NCBI taxonomy): Eukaryota > Metazoa > Mollusca > Cephalopoda > Octopoda > Octopodidae > Octopus > Octopus bimaculoides. The sequence goes on from NC_142943.1 coordinate 1,790,355, forward strand.
GAAATCAGAAAAACACTTTACTTAAATTAACAAATAAGTGACAGATTGCATTTCGTGAAATGGTGTATAATTTTCCCATGTTATATTTCTCAAAAGACTGATTTAAATATTTTCTTGGAAGGATTTTTCAAAGATGCTATCAACAAGAGTAAAATATTACCACATTTCACTTCTAGAAAAATTCCTCAAATAATTGATGGTATTAGTTTAGTTGCATCTTAGGCTGTCTAATAAGTTGTTCTAGCTACAGCCTATTTGTTCAAAAGTTCCCTATTTTCTTACACACAGCTCATTTTAAATTTAGTCTTTTTTTAAAATTTAATCTTTTTTTTTTTTCAACATATTCACAGGAATATGCTTGAATCATTTACAGTGGAACAAGATGCATTTTCATTATTTACATTATTTACATTTGATGGATATTTGTCCTCATCTTGTTCTTTGTTAACACATTTCAGCTGATATACCCTCCAGCCTTCATCAGGTGTCTTGGGGAAATTTTGAACCTGGGTTTTCATTCCTCAGGTATTTTCCGATGTTGTTGTTATTATTATTATTATTATTATTATTATTATTATTATTATTCAGGTCACTGCCTGGAATCGAACTCAGAATCTTGGGGTTAGTAGCCTGCACTCTTAACCACTATGCCATATGCCCGTGGGCATAATAATAATAATAATAATAATAATAATAATAATAATAATAATAATAATAATAACATTGAAAAATACCTTAGGAATGAGATCCCAGGTTCGCAAATTTCCCAAGATACCTGATGAAGGCTGGAGGGTATACCAGCTGAAAAGTTGTGTTAACAAACAAGATGAAGACAAATATCCGTCAAATGTAAATAATGTACATAATTCCTCATCTCTTAAATATAGAATTATAAAACACATTTTGACAATGTTTCAGGTTGTCAAATCTCTCTGCACATATCAAGTTTGTTGTCCAGAGCATGAGGCTGAAAACAATTTACAACTGAAATATGAATTTCTATAGATAAATTCAGTCTAGTGACATCAACCTTATCTCTATTCGAAATAGACTTATAATGTTAAGGAATAATTAAATTAAAGTGAAGCAGAATTGTAAGACATGAAAAGCTTTTGTCAAACAGAAATGATTTCATCTAACTAAATATTTCATAAAGATACGGTAGACAGGAGAGATAACAAGAATGTTGTTAGTTTATTCAATGTTTTACAATGGATCATCTTTTGCAAGTCAATAGTTTTCAATAGGCAGCACAACAATTAAATTTTGCAGTTGGTTAGTATGACAAAAATGAGCAGAGGTTAGAAGAAAGTTAACCTTTCCTGACGTTTCCCCAGCTTTAGAAAATTCAATTAGTCTCCGATATTAGATGCCATTGCAACACAGATTTCTGTAATCCCCAAATATTTTTGATAGGGAACCACACCAAGATTGACATTTTTATGTTATGAATTCTTCTGATTCATGATTGATAAATACATGCAGTTACTTCAACATATATTTGAAATCTTATTATAATAGCAGACATACTAAACAAATTAATAATTAGCATTCATTTACCAAACTAGAATTCCATAGAGATTTCTGTCACAGACACAAAACCACAAAATTTTTATTCAGAGTCAGAGAATTAATCACTTAAATTAATTCTAATACTTCATTAGTCATTATTCTAACAACCCCAGTAGAATAAATGCCAAACTTGATGACAGCATTATTTGAACTTAGATCATACAGGGATATATCTAAATACTACAAGGCATTGTAATTTGATCATGTAGGAGACACTGTTATCTATTGATTTGAATTTAGTAGATACGATAACTATAACAGAAGCCGGAGAGATAATCACTAGAAAGGATATCAGCGGTCAACCAGAAATATTCTCTGATATGAGGAGAGAGATGTGACAAGATGAAATATCATAATGTATCGTGTATTTCTGGACAGTCCAGTAGAAATTATAAGTTTTCATTAATTGATAGCTTTGGTCAGTCTTTCTTTACACATCTGTAGCCTTTGAAATGAATTCTTCCTTCTCTAGAGAGGAAAGACTGGGAAAAGATGATTGTATGACATCTGGGGGGGGGGGGGATTAAAATATGGTGGTTGGTAGAGGAGGAGAGACAGTAAATCTGAAGAGTCTGAGTAGAGGTGGCTTGAGACATTTAGATATTATATGGGTAAACGGTTAAGAAGCTTGCTTTTCAAGGTTCAGGACTCGATCTTAATGTGACATCTTGGTCAAATGTCATTTTCTTTAGCTTCAGGTTGATCCATAGTTTGGGGGGGGGGGACTGGCTGAGTGGGAACTGTAAAGAAGCTCCACACATGGATTATACCTGTACTTGAGCCTTGCTATGCACTGCCTGAGAATCACATTAAAAGTGCCCCTGGCTGTGAAAAGCTCAGTAACTTACACATTAGCCTTTTTTGCATATTCTTGTTGATAAGCATTGCTTTGTTCCAATTAATTTTGAAAGTAATAATGAATTTAAGAAAATAATTTTGTTTTCATTAATCTGGTGTTTAAGATGTAAATTAACGTGATGTTTTGAAGGAAGATTTTAATTTGAATTACTATAAATCATGAAATTTGTATTACAAAACTAGGTTTGGTCACAGGCTGGTTGGTAGGAAAAGGGTTAATACAGGGGCAGATAACTCAGTTGATAGAACAACTGAATTTTCATTGGAGAACTGATGGAAATATCCAAGCATTTTGTGAGTTCATTGATAATTTCAAATAACCATTCATGTATAAAGAATGGTTATGGGAAAGTGAATTCAGAGGCCTTAGGTATTTCTATCTTTTCACATCATGTAGATAAAAAAAACTCATCGTTTATTATGTGAGTTTGCAGATTTGTGGATTTGTTTGTTTTTTGTTGTTTTAGTAAAACTCAAAGTAATAACATAATATAATCCACTTATAGTATACAGTTCTCATGAATGCCACAACTCATCAGCAAAAAGTAACAAAAACTGCATGAACAGGACATAGAATGTGCACAGGAAGTGAGTAAGGTTTTGAAAAAACAGGGGTGGGGAACATCATGTGTACAGTTGGAGAATGTCAGGAAGCCTGGAAGGTTTGTGTCCTGACAGCTAACAACTGATGCATGTAGTTATTCCATGCTTCAACAATTCTGAGTTGAAACATGGAATAAATATCTTAATTCTAATTATTTATTCTAATCATTCCATCAAAAATGTAGAATATTCTGTTGATGTTCTTCAAAAGCTAAGGCAATTCGAATGTTATGGATAAGCACCAACAATTATTGGTAAAATGCATTAATCCAAGTTCATACACTCATTGAAGTTTCCAACTATCCATAAGATCTCTGAATTCTTTAGTTTTATTTTTTGGTAGAATTCTTTACTTTTGTAATTAAAACATGAATAATATAATTATTTCTTCTCCGAAATGAGAATAAAAACATACTTATTGACTTTGAAATGAACTATGTTCAATTTAATCAAGTTGAATTAATTTTAAAACATTACTAATTGAAGACAAAATAATATAGGAAATGTTATACATCTATTTTGTTAATAGAAAATAAGAATATGAAGAACTTACTTCCCATTTCTTGTATATAGGTTAATAGAACTATGTTAATAGCAAGTTTGAAAGTATTTTCCATAATTCTAATTTAAAATGTACTTATTTAAAATTTAAAACTTTTCTATTTAATAATTTAGCAGCTTTATAATATTATTTACAATAATGATGAGGATAATGCAACTCTGTAAATAGACAGTGTATGTTGGAACTTTAGCTACAGACATTGCAGATATCATCATCATCATCATCATCATCATCATTGCTTAGTTCTTTATTAACCCCGAATGCAGCAGATCTACAATCAAAGGTGTCCAAGCCATGGAGTAGTATTTACATTTACATTATCTAATGTATGGTTTTTGTCTCCTTTTAAGATGGTATTGTGTGATTTAAGGGAAGATTTGGCTGTTATTTCTAGCAGGTTGAGTGATAACATAGTGGCTCCCTCGTTGGCATGTACTTTCCTATGTGTTGCTGTTGATCAATTCTTAAAACTTACATTAAACTTAAATATATACTTAACATGAATGAGAGGTGAAAGATCAACATCAACATGAAAAACGATCATTTTCAAATATTCCAACCTGCAATTCTATCATGAAATATAAATATTTTTAATTAAAAGGTCATCTTCCCTACAACTTTCTCATTTCACCAAAATTAACTATTTAATCATTTAACTTAACTCTTTTTCATTAAAAGCAAATCATTCAATATTATGTTTTATTATGTATTTTTCTATTATATATTCTCTCATCTGCTCATGAATTCCACTTTTTTCTGAAAGATTGTTTTTTTTTTGTTTTTTTTTTGCCCACTTTCCTTTTCGAGGTTTTTAAAAATTGGAAAGTTTTTGTTTTTTTTTCAAATGTATTATAATATCTTTTCGGCAACGACATTCCTAAACTTACATATCATTTGAATAGCCAAGTCAATGGCAATGCCCTGGCACGGTCATGTCCACAAATTAAGAGTCACCAAAAGAGTGGAATTATCTCATGTATACCTCTATGGGAATTTTATTATACAGGTCTATACTGTTTGAAAAATAATTAGTAGAGCTGCTAGAACATTGAACAAATTTCTTGGCAGTATTTGTTTTTGCACTCTGAGTTCAAATCCTGCCGAAGTCCACTATTCTCATTTTAATACTTTTGAATTTGAAAAAATGAAATATCAGTCTAGAATGGTAAATTGGTAGAATTATAGAGCGTCAAACAAGATGCCTGGCAATGTCTATTGCCACTCTTTGGGCTCTGTGTTTGGCTTCTGTCTCCTATCACTAACCACTTTGTGGATGGAAACAAGGTCTTCAGGTTCTGGCTAACGTTAGATGAGGTGGTACATTGACCGAATTAGCATCTTTGTATTAATATATTGAGTAAGGCACAGGTATGGTTGTGTGGTTAGATTCACTTCTTAACCATGTGGTTTTAGGTTCATTTTCCTCCCATTATATGGAACTTTGGCCAAATGTCTTCTACTATAGCTCCAGGCTGACCAAATTTTTGTGAGTGGATTCAATAGATGGAAATGTGGGAATATGCTTGCATTCTCATTTATTGATGCATATATGTGTTATTTTGCATCCCCATGTGTCAAAAACATAACTTAATGATTCAATAAATATTGATAAAATATGTACAATATTGAATTGATCTGATTGATCTGGACTAAACAGCACCAACAATCATAGCAGTCTCATTGTTTCATTTAGATTCTATTTATTCCATGTTTGTTATGAGTCTCATCTTGTCTGTGTGTTTACCAATTCTAATGTAGTAGAAAGTTGTTTAATAGAAATTTGTCTGCCATAGTAAACCTGTCGAGCTGCTATATAAAAGTTACCATGTCTCCTCTGTTTTCAAAATAGTATCACTTCTCTCTGATCTAAACAAACACAAAACACATACATACCATAATCTCAGGTGGCCAGTCAATTATTTTCATGAATCTCAAGCAAACAAGACTTCATGTCAAGTTCTGTCATCCTTTTTCATCTCCATTATTACCACTACATATGAGAACAAGCTGTATAACTCTTTAAACATGGTATGTTCTGTGTGTAAGGCTACGACACACATTGCTAAACTCTGCAGAGATGTCTATATGGCATGGTTTCAGAATGCTGAATGTTCATTACATATAAAATTCACAACTAATGGGCTACTTCTGAAACAAAAGAGCCTTATCAATACATGGTTGTCATATTACTTCTACTAAGGTTGCAGCCATTGTGGCTCGGTTGGATCCATCTAAAACAACTGGACCTGATGGTATTCCAGTCATTGTTCTTCAGAAGTGCTCTCCTGGGTTGTCTTCTTTCTTATCTAGGCTCTTCCGAAAGTGTATCTTAGAATCTTATTTTCCTTCTTCATGGAAATTCCCAACTGTTGTTCCTGTCTTTAAGAACTGTGGTGATCAATCTAATCCTCATAATTATAAATCAATTAGTCTACTACCAATCAACACTAAGGTTTTTGAGTCCTAGATTAATGACTCTCTTGTAAAATATCTTGACTCAAATCATTTATTCTCCAACTCTCAATATGGTTTCCATTCTGGACGGTCTAATGCTGATCTTCTAACTGTTATATCATGCCTTGAAATGTATCTGGTCAAGCTGGGGCAGTTGCTCTTGATATCTCTAAGGCATTTGATAGGGTTTAGCATGCTAGACTTCTATGGAAGCTCCTTTCCTTTGGTGTGTCAGGTTTCATGCTGAACATCATCTCCTCTTTCCATTATGACCATAGGATCAAGGTTGTTCTTGATGGTCAATCTTCATCTAGTTTTTCTATTAATGCTGGGCCAAACTCTCTTTCTTCTTTTTATCAATGATCTGCCTCATCATATCATGTGTCAACTAGTTTGTATTTGACAAGAGTAATCTGAATAATATGGAAGGGTTAAAGACCAGTCTCCAGAGGTTTAGTCAATGAAGAAATTAGTGATTTTACTAAATCCCACCAAATTTATGATTATTTTTGAAATTAACTGAAACATATCAGTTGAGGGTTTCATTAA